>NC_073262.2:58905000-59257500 GCF_029289425.2 Pan paniscus
AGTAACTCAGGAATGGAAAAACAAAAATCACTTATAAGTGAGAGCTAAGCTATGAGGATGAAAAGACATAAGAATTATATAATGGACTCTGGGGGAAGGGTAGGAGGGGTGTGAGAGATAAAAATCTAGACATTGGGTACAGTGTACACTGCTCAGGTGACGAATGCACCAAAATCTCAGAAATCACCACTAAAAAACTTATTCATATAACCAAACACCACCTGTTACCTAAAACCTACTGAAATAATAATTTTTAAAAAGTAAAAAGACAACCCACAATGGCAGAATATATCGTTAAATAATATTTCTTACAAGGAACTTAATTCCATAATACTAGGTTGGGGCAAAAGTAATTGTGATTTTTGCCACTGGAAAAAAAAATGGCTAAAACTACAATAACTTTTGCACCAACCCAATATATAAATTACTCTTAGAACTCAACGACATAAAGACAGATAGCTCAATTAAAAATAGGCAAACAACTTGAATAGATGTTTCTCCCAAAAAAGGATACACAAGTGGCCAAGAAGCACATGAAAAGATACTTAATACCAAAGTCATTAAGGAAACAAAAATTAAAACCATGAGAATATATCACTTCAGCTGGGTGCAGTGGCTCATGCCTGTAATCCTAGCACTTTGGAAGGCTGAGGTGGGCAGATCACCTGAGGTCAATAGTTCAAGACCAGCCCAGCCAACATGGTGAAACTCTGTCTCTACTAAAAATACAAAAATTAGCTAGGCGTGGTGGCATGTGCCTGTAGTCCCAGCTTCTCGAGAGGCTGAGGCAGGAGAATTGCCTGAACGTGGGAGGCAGAGGTTGCAGTGAGCCAAGATCATGCCACTGCACTCCAGCCCAGGTGACAGAGCAAGACTCCATCACAAAAATAAAATAAAATAATTTTTTAATATAATAAAAATAAAAATATAGAATATATCACTTCACACTCACTAGAATGGCTGTTATCAACAAGACAAACAATAACAAGTGTTTGCAAGTATGTGGAGTAATTGGAACCTTTGTGTATTGCTGATGGGAATGTATAATGGTTTAGCCACTTTGGAAAACAGTATGGCAGTTCTTCAGTTAAATGTAAAGTTACCATATGATCCAGGAATTCTACTCCTAGGTATCTATCCAACAGAAAACACATGTTCACACATAAACTTGTGCCTAAGTGTTTATAGCAGTATTATTCACAGTTGCCAAAAAGTATGAGCAACCCAAATTTCCACCAACTGATGAATGGATAAACAAAAGCTGGTATCCATACAGTGGAATATTATTTGGTAATAAAAAGGAATGAAAAATTGGCACATCCTACAATATGGATGAACCTCGAAATATTCTGCTAAATGAAAGAAGCCTGTCACAAAAACATTTTATGATTCTATTCACATGAAATGTCCAGAATAGGAAAATCCATATAAAGAGAAAATAGAGTAGTGGTGGCTAGAGGCTGGGTGGCTAGCAGAAAGAAGAGAGGCTGCTAATAGGTATGGGGTAACAGAAATGTTCTACAGTTAATTGTGATGATGGTTACAAAATTGGATTTTATGGTTTTTTTATATCTCAATAAAGCTGTTATTATTAAAAAACTATTCAACGAAGCTGTTGTTTTTTAGAGTATTGCATTAATGGAATTCCTATTGTTGAATTATCCTGGTGTTACTAAAACAAATCCCTAATGTTTATGACAAATTATTCTCTAAATACAGACCCAAATTAAGTTTGAAAGTATTCTATCTAGAAATTTTGCATCTAATTTTGAAAATGAAATAAATCTATGTATTAGTTTCCTGGAGCAGCCATAACAAAATACTGTAGTGGGATACTACATTTATATACTGGCAATGAAAAATGGCAATAGTCTTCAAATTTATCTACAGATTCAACAGAATCCTTATCAAAATCACAGCTAACCTTTTCTCAAAATTGTCCTAAAATTCACATGGAAACTAAAAAACCCAGACTAGACATAACAATTTTGAAAAAGAACAAAGTTAGAGAACTCACACTTACTGATTTCAAAATACTGTAGTATTTTGTTATGGCCACTCCAGAAAACTAATACATAGGCAGCCTACACTAGAGACATTTATTTTCTCAAAGTTCTGGAGGTTGAAAATCCAAGATCTAGGTGTCAGCAGGTTTGGTTTCTTCCCAGGCCTCACCATTTGGCTTCCAAATGGCTGTCTTTTCACTGTGTCCTCGCATAGTCTTTCCTCTGTGTACATCCCCCAGTGTCTCTCTCTCTCTCTGTGTCCAAATTTCCTTTTCCCATAGCACCAGTCAGATCAAATTAGGGGCCACCCTAATCGGCCTCATTCTAGCTTAATTGCCTTTTTAAAGGTTTTACCTTCAGACAGCCACATTCTGAGTCACTGGGAGTCAGGGCTTCAACATATGAATTTGGAAGGACAGAATTCAACCCATAGCAATCTATAAATTATTTCTTTGCACTGTCCTTTTCCAATTTTGTTCCTCTAGTTATACTGACTTCTTAAAATGATTCAGTAACACCTCTTTTTTTCTGTGACTAGAACAATTCAAATACCATGGACAATATCTATTTCTTGAAGGTTTGATATATTTGAACCAAAAAAATCTCTGGACCTGGCATCTTCTGAGCATTTGATGTCTCCCTTTTCTGTGTTGTAATGTGAATGTATTACTCTTATGTCCTCTATTGCTTTAATGAAATCTAGGACTCAAAAAGAGATACGGTATGTGCTCCGTTAGGTAGATGCTTCTATGTGAATTTGGGGGTATTTTAAAAACATGTATATAATCATACTGTAAAATGTTGTGACTTTTTAAATTTTATTATATTATTAAAAATTTTACTAACTATAAATTATTCATAATGACAAATTTAAAGACAACTAATATTTCATCTATTAAATGTACCAGAGGACACTTAACTCACCCTTTATTTTTAACATTTGGGTCAATTCTAATTTATACTAAACCAAGGTATACTTCTCTATGGATGAATCTTTTCTGTATTTGTGATTGTTATCTTAGCCTAGATCCCTAAAAATGGGATTATTAGCTCAAAAATCATAAATATTTTAAAGTATTTATGCATGGTACCACATAATTTTCTAAAAGCATTATATCATTTTATAGAAATTATAAAAATTTACCAGCATTTCGCTTTGCCTTCACCAACATTATAATCATTTTTTTTAATGTTTGCTAATCATAGGTTTTTTAAAAAGCCTACAGTTTTTCTAATTTTCATTTGTTTACTGATAAGGTTAAATGTTTTTCATGTTTTATTATTTCCATATGTTTATGGTCTCTGTCCATTTATATTTATGATCTTAATGCATTTATTATCTATATATGTGGTAGAGACAGCAAATCTCCATGTATCTTGTTGCTATGAGAATTCCATTGGCTATTTGTAATCTTTTTATTTTGAGACATAATATATTTAAATATAGTATAACCTATCACTCTTTTCTCTAATTCATATAATTATTTTAACCCAAAACTATTTTACAATGAGAGATTGGATAAATATATTAACTTTTATTTCTTTTTCATTGTTTAATTATGTATATTGATCCTTTAATTCTATTGAAAATTATTTTACTCACTTTTTAAAAGTTAATTCTGTATTGTTTTCTCATTTGACCCCTCTCTTGGTCAGGGTTCTTAGCTGAAAGCAACAGAATCCTCTTTAACTAACTTCAGCAGAAAAGGAATTTATTGAATGATACTAGGTATTTTATAGAATTGTTGACAGAGCTGGGGAAACAGACTTGAGACTAAACTTCCAAGAATAATAAAGGCCCAAATCATGCCAGACAACTGTAAGAAACTGTACCAACACAACTTCTGTTACTATCACCAAGTACCAGGCCCAGATTTACTTTACAGCCATCATTACTGCCTCCTGCACTGATGCCATGCCTGCATCACGAAATTGATCTGGGAGTCAGTGCCAGATACCAACCAAACAGAAACTCCGTGAAATGTTTATTTTCTCCAAATTAAAGACTCGTGCACATCATGTGCTTACTCTCCAGCAATGACAGAGCCTAAGAATTTGGGTTCTGAGTTTCACATCAGAGGGCACAACTCATAACACTGGAATTTCTCCCAAATATACAAAGGATGGCAATCACATAGAGAACAAATGCCCACAAGTTATTTTGAGCCAAATATCCATTTTTTTCTACATTTTTCTGCTGGTTTTAAATTAATAATATTGTATTTAGATTAAGAGCCCTTTAGGGCATAAAATTGGAAAATATGTTTCAGATATTGCAATATCACTTGAGCTTAAAGATAAAGAGCATAAATTCTGAAGTCAGGCTGTCCAGACTGGAATTTCAGCTTTGACTCTTACTGGTTGTGTGACTTGGTCACATTAATTGTCTCATTTAACTTTTGTACAAAATGGAGATAGTTAAATACCTACTTCATAGGATCATCTTGGGCATCAAATAAACAGCACTAGACATCAAACAAACACTACGTGTTTTAGTGATTTTGTTTTAATCTTCTTCCCCAAGGTATTCTTTGTCCTGCTTGAAATGTTTCCATTTACTTCTACCCTTAACTTCTGCCCTTAGCCAGTTTTCAGTCTAAGCTGTCAACTTCTGTTCTATTTCACAACTCTGCACCTTAGACATTTGCTTCTGATGCGGAACTCTGTTAAATGCTATCTAAAATGATTTGTAAACTGTGGGCTGATTTTTCAGTACACCGGTACATAGCATCAGTGCATAGGTTAAAAACTCTCTCTGAGAATAAGATATAATAGAAAGATGTTAAAGGAAGTGATTCTGATCCTCTTTCCAACATGAAGAGCTGCATACCATAATGATACTGACTAAACATTTCATAGTTGTTTAGCCATGTGCTAAATACTTCAAATACATTACATCATATAAGTTTTGCAATCAGATTTTGATATTGTTGTTTAGGAAGTGAGTATTAAGACTCTCTTTTGGATTTGAGAAAAATGAAGCTCACAGAATTTGACTTCCATAGTGTGGGTATCCTATGGCTGCTATAACAAATGACCACTGACTTAGTGACTTGACCCAAATGTATTATCTTCTAGTGCTGGAGGTCAGAAGTCTGAAATTGATCATTTAATTCTACTGAGAATTATTTTACTCACCTTTTAAAAGTTAATTCTGTATTGTTTTCTCATTTGACCCCTCTCTTGATCCGAGTTCTTAGCTGAAAGCAACAGAATCCTCTTTAACTAACTTAAGCAGAAAAGGAATTTATTGAATGATACTAGGTATTTTATAGAATCACTAAATCGTTGGGTTAAAACCAAGGTGATGGCAGGGCTTTGTTCTCCATATTCAGGCTCTTGGGAAGAATCTGTTTCTTCCCTTCTCCAGCTTCTGGAGGCCACCCATATTACTTGGCTGATGAACTTTTTCCATCTTGAAAGCCAGCACACTGCCATTCCTCCAGTTATCTCACTCTGTTTTCCTTTTCCATTTAATCCACATAAGGACTCTAGTGATTACATTGGACTCACCAGGATAATCTGGGATAATCTTCCTATCTCAAGGTCAACTGATTTGTTATCTCCTCTGCAACCTAAATGTAAGGTAACATATTCACAGATTCCTGGGATTAGGTTGTGGACCTCTACAGGGAGCATTACTCTGCCTGTGACAATTTTTTAAAATTTGTTATTCCCCATCTTTCACAGTCCAACTACATTTCTTTTTTTAAAAATTTAGATTTAGCTTGAATTTATTTATTTATTTTTGTTTTATTATTTGCTTCTTCTATTGATATTTAATAGTTCATATTTTTGGTGTATATGTGATATTTTGATATCTGTATACAATGTATAATGATCAAATCAAGGTAATTGACTTTTTCATCAACTCAAACATTTATCTTTTCTTTGTGTTGGGAATATTACAATTCTTCTACCTATTTTGATATATACAATAAATTATTGTTAGCTATAATTTTCCTACTGTACTGTCAAATACTAGAACTTATTCCTTCTATTTAACTGTATTTTTGTACCTTTTAACCAATTTTTTGTCCCTCCTCCTCCCTTGCCTTCCCAGCTCCTGGTAACCACCATTCTACTCTCCACCTCCCATAAGATCCATTTTTTTAGCTCCCAAATATGAGTGAGAAAAATTTGTCCTTCTGTGCCTGGCTTATTTATTTGACATAATGACCTCTAGTTCCATCTATGTCACTGTAAATGACAGTATTTCATTCTTTTTTAATATTGCATTGTGTTTATATAACACATTTTCTTCATCCTTTCATCCATTAAGAGACACTTAGGTTGATTCCATATCTTGGCTATCGTGCATAGTGCTGCAATAAACATGTGTTTGTTACTTATACCAATTTGTTTTCTTTTGGATATATATCCAGCGTAGAATGATTAGATCATATGGTAGTTCTTTTGGTTTTTTAGGAACTCTCATATTGTTTTCCATCATGGCTGCACTACTTTACATTCATACCAATAGTGTATAAACATTCTTCTTTCTCCATATCCTTGTCAGCATATTATTTTTTGTCTTTTTGATATTTAATAATAGCTATGCTAGCTGAGGTGAGATGATATCTCATTGTGATTTTGATTTGCATTTCCCTGAACGTGTGTGATGTTGGGCGTTGTTTGAATATACCTGTTGTTCATTTGTATGTCTTCTTTTGAGAAATACCTATTCTGGTCTTTCACCCATTTTTTAATCAGATTATTATTTTTATGATTATTATTATTTTGCTATTGAGTTATGTGAGTTATTATTTATCTATCTACATTTCTAACTCTCTTTCTCCATTTTTTTTTTTTTTTTTTGAGACAGAGTCTTGCTTGTCGCCCAGGCTGAAGTGCAGTGGCATGATCTCGGCTCACTGCAACCTCCACCTCCTGGGTTCAAGCGATTCTCATGCCTCAGCCTCCCACATAGCTGGGATTACTGGTGCATGCCACCACACCTGGCTAATTTTTTATAGTTTTAGTAGGAATGGTGTTTCACCATGTTGGCCAGACTGGTCTCAAACTCCTGGCCTCAAACAATTCACCCGCCTTAGCCTCCCAAAATGCTGGGATTACAGGTGTGAGCCACCATGCCTGGCCTCTCTTCCTCCTTATCCTTGTACAGACATAGTACTTTCCAGTACTTACACTTATCATCACACACTGGACTATTCCAGGCTATGTAACTAAACCTAGATCTAGCTAGGTACAATGTAAAAATACCCTCAGTAATTCTCTAGATCAGAATAAAATTAGTTCCAATGATAGCCCTACTCTGACTCTGAAAACTGAGTGTTCTAAGAGACTTGTACTTTCCTATGATCCCCCATCTCCTTTCTAGTACCTAAACATTTACCCAATACCTCTGAAAGCAAGTCTACCCAATTTGAGACTTCTGTAACTTGACTCATTTCACCATTAGCCTAACCTAAAGATGATCATTCTCACAAAAACAACATTGCAGAAAATACCAGATGATTCATGCAAATATCAAGTTTACTTATCCTTCTACTCCCTTAGCAGTTAGTATAGGGCTTGGCATGGAGTGTGTACTCAAAAGAGTTTATTAAATAGATTATTTTAAATCTTCTTAAAATAAATCAAATTATATTTAATATTTTCTGAGCTCCTTTATTAAGAAAAGCTTAAAATCTTTATTTTTATGCCCAAGTTTTATATAAATTTTATGGTATGTCTAATGCACAAAATAGGAAGAAATTGTTAGCAAATTAATTTAAATATTTTTAAAATATTACATAATGCCTTACAAGACTCCTAATGTGGAATACACATGAAAGTTAAAAAAACTTTTTACGCGCCAGGTGCAGTGGCTCATGACTGTAACCCCAGCACTCTGGGAAGCTGAGGCAGGCAGATCACCTGAGGTCAGAAGTTTGAAACCAGCCTGGCCAACATGGTGAACCCCAATTTCTACTAAAAATACAAAAATTAGCCAGGCGTGGTGGCATGCACCTGTAATCCCAGCTACTCGGGAGGCTGAGGCAGGAGAATCGCTTGAACCCAGGAGGTGGAGTTGCAGTAAGCTGAGATTGCACCACTGCACTCCAGCCTGGACAACAGAGCGAGACTGCATCTCAAAAAAAAAAAAAAATTTATGAACTTTGTGATTTTCAAATTTAATTCAAATTTAATACAGGACAAAAGGAATCTTTTTTTAAAAAAAAATCTACCAATAATAGAAAATAAAAACACATCTGAATTTTTAATTATCAGGTTCCTATGTATTACATTTTTGGTTTTCGTGTAATTATAATCCATACTATCTGAGGAATATAGTGTGATTTTTTGGGTTTCTAAGGAAGAGATTTTAACCAAGGATATTTTCTTTGCCAAACCTTAGTGATGCATCCTTCATTGCATCATGAACCTGAGTTGTTTTCCAAACAATACTGAAGTCCCAATTCTACTGACTAACACATAAATTATGTTTTTCTCTACCTTGTGGATTTATTTGGATTTATAAAAGTAAATCTCAATCTGTACAGCTACCCATGGATTTCCTCAGAACATTCCCAAATCTTAAAACCATGATTATTGATATCCTAACTTATAGAAGAAAAACTAGATTATATATAAAAAATAAAGTAAGTCTTTATTACAAAGGAATACTTTTCACTGTATCATATCTAAAACTGCAATAATCTGGACAAGGGCTATCTAAAGGTAGAGCTACTAGTTGATCATTTGTTATCTCCTTTAAGGATACCTTCCCCAATCTTTGATTTGATACTTCTTGCCCTCAAGCAACTAGCTCTTTGTGTTTTTCAAAGCTTCTTTAACTTATATTCTACACTGTCCCTGTTCTCTCTTCCTTGCGTAAAGCTCACTTGCTTGTTCCTGTGCCTTTTAGCTGGGTGGGTAACCAATGTGATAACTTAATTGGTGCCAGTGTGATAATAGTGATTATGATTAAATGGAGTAGGTTTCACATATAATGCAATTATACTACTTAAGCATTTAATGTCATAACCCCATATGTTTATTAATTGTGAGATTTTCAAATATTAGGTCAAGTCAATAGTGGATATTTTGAGACAAGCAGGTACTTGTGTCATACCATAATGCAATAAGCTGCTTACTCAAGGCAAGCCATAATTACAAAATTGTCATCCCGTTCTTGCATGACTGCTGAAAAGAAACCTTAAAGCATACCAAAACATCACATTTTTTCTTATTATATGGATCCTTAGAACAATATAATGTTGTACAACATATGAGCTAGGACACATGTATTCTCTTATTAATCAATAGCATATGGCTTAATTCTAAATTGCTTCTGTTTCTCACTCTACACTAGAACCTTCCATTTATTGTTTTATAAATCTTTGGATTGAATTTCCTTCCTTCCTTCCTTCCTTTCTTTTTTTTTGAAACGAAGTTTCACGTTGTCCAGGTTGGAGAGCAATGGCACGATCTCGGCTCACTGCAACCTCCACCTCCCAGGTTCAAGCAATTCTCCTGCCTCAGCCTCCCGAGTAGCTGGGATTACAGGCACTCGCCACCATGCCCGGCTACTTTTTTGTATTTTTCATAGAGACAGGGTTTCACCATGTTGGCCAACTGGTCTTGAACTCCTGACCTCAGGTGATCCACCAGCCTCGACCTCCCAAAGTACTGGGATTACAGGCATGAGCCACCTCACCTGGCCGCATTTTCATTCTTAATTGTATCTTTTGGTGAAAGTTTAACTAATATTCTCCATAATTCATTACTTAACTAAATTCTTACTTTTATTCTGCAACAAAATAATTGATAATTCATAAGACAAATCTATAAAGACACCACCCAGGGATTTACAGCTAAATGAAGATGAAATGACCACAAAGAGTAGACAAAGATAAGTACTCTTTGCTTTATACTAGAAGTTAAAAACTTTAATTTCCAAGGTTATCATAAGTTTATAGTCTTAGAAAACTCATTAAAAACAGTTTGATCCAATTTTATAGAAATCATAATATATTGGAAATATTTAAATGACAGTCTAGTTTTTTAAGAAAAATCAAAGTCCAGCTGAATCTGCAATAAATACCATCAAAAAATATTATCATGTACAAAATAATAGGGTGACAACATTGTAGAAAATGATAGAAAAATAATTTATATGTCATGTGATTAACCACTATTTTTTTAATTCCAAAAGTCCACCATGTCTTTAAGAGACAAGATTAGTAAAATGTTAATAATTGTTAAAACCAGATGATGGGTTAATAAAGTTCATTAAATTAGTCTCTATTTTTGCATATGTTTAAACTTCTATAATAAAACATTTAAACATAAAGAAAAAGATATATAGATTATAATTACTGAAATACATAGTCTCAAAAGATGGATATTTAGTAGGTGTCAATGATAGTTCATTAACTCTCCTCTGAATCAGTAGGCAAATTTTTATCTGCTTAGCTTATGGTAAATTCATCTTTGGAAAAATAGTGGATTACAAGAGGAAATCTCAACCAAACCTGGGAAAGTAAACTAAAGAGAAATAAGAGCAGAATAATTCAATGAAAATTATATTGTCATATAATCCTGACGATATATTATCAAGGTTAGTAAAATGGTTGGCCAACATCTATTATTATAGAACTAATATTACAGGTATATTCTATGATAGGAGCAAAGAAGACGGTAAAAGAGAGAAAAGGTCTCAAGATTTAGAAAAGAAATTATAGTTAAGAAGCTAAAAGAATGTAGAGGCTGTGACGCAGGTAGGAAACCCATATCCAATATGGACACAGGAGTTTGAAACGGTGAATAAAACATAAAAGGCCCAAGGATAAGCACTGGTAACTGAATAACACTTGTGTCTTAATGCACATTCCACCACTACATCTCCAGCACTCCCTTTCCTTCTCCCACTGCAAGTGGGTAAAAATCCATTATCAAGACTATTCAATTCCTTAAACTAAGAACACTGGAGTATTTTGAGAGACATTAGAGAGTGTGGCTAAATGTACATACTCTAGAGCCAGATATACTCGATAACTATATCACCTTCCTTACCTGTAAGACAGAGATAACAGTAGTATTCACTTATTTCTGTTATTACAGAGTTTGTTGAAATGATAATGTGATGGTTGACCAGTCCTTAGCCATTGGATTGCACAGAAAACTTCAAAGAAAGTAGCCCTCTTCTGTAACCACCTGGAATTTAAATTTTACCCAGAACTTTTAATAGTTTTAAACACAGATAATTATTCCCTACCAAAGAAAAGCTGAGGCATGGAAGTTGTTTACTTTCATGAACACATTTTTCTATATTTTAAACAGGCAAGGAGCTTAAAAGATAATTTTAGAAAATGAGGCATCTGGCCTTACCTCTTGATCTCCAGAAAACCTCAGTATAAAATAGGCTGAAAAAATAAAGGAGACTTTTTTCAAGCAGTTCATATTTGCCACAGTTAAACACTGCTGAGGGTAAAGTTATGGCCTTTCAAAGAAAGAATTCACTTGCTTTCCACAGCTTCAGACTCTGTACAGTGAAATGTCCATCAAAGAAGAAGATAAAGAGGGTGAGTTGACCACTTAGCTGAGAAATAAAGATCAAAAGAGTGATGGTGTGGTAAGTGGTAGAACCATCACTGGATAAAATGTTCAGCAAAACATGTCCTAAATCCATTTTGCCTCTAAGTACAGAATCTTACCAAGTCACCCTACTTTTTCAAACTTTTTGATTATCTGTTTCTTGTGGGGATTGAATTATATTAGCTCCAAAATCCCAGCACTAAAAGTATGTAGCTCAAATCCTCACAATTCTCATCCAGTAACCTAGATGCTTTTGTAAATTTCCTCCACATTTCAAATTTTTTTTTTTTTTTTTTTTTTTGCTGCAGACCACACTCTTGATCTAACACTTTAATATTACCTCAGAGGAATGTCACAAGTAGACTAGACTTTAAAGAGATATTTGATGAAGTGTCTCATTATGTTCTTGTGAATGAAAGAGACACATGAGCTGGGTAATACTACAGTATGTGGATTTATATTTTTTCTATCTGCTATACCAAAAGAATAATAATTGACTGATGATTGGTTCATTAATTACTTCATTAGTTAATAGATTACAGTCTTTATAAATAAGTTTATAGTTGTATTCCACAGAATTTCTGATCCTGTCTCTGCCCTACCCAATGTTTTATCATTAAACTTCATTTACATAAGATAGTATGTTCAACAAATATAAAGATTTGCTGGAATGGAAGGCACAGTAAGATATTTCACAGGATAAAATTTTCCAAAGTAGATGTCAACAGAGTAAATCAAAGTGAAATTTAATAGAGTTAAACAGTAAGTGTTTTAAATACCAGGATTAAATTCCATGAAGCTGCAGCTTTTAAAAAAAGGCACAAAGTGGAATAAGAAAAAATGACTTTCAGAAAGTTAATGTAAAGAAAGCTCACGGTTTTCATTGGCTGCCTGCTCAGTTTGAGGTGATCTCATGATGTGGTGAATAAGTAGACACCGTCTCTCTGAGCTACCTTGACAGAAGTGTGGTGACCAGAACTAGGTAGAGATGGGCCTATTATATTCTGTGCTACTCATAAGTCACCTATCGTATCACAATTTAGTTCTTGGTACCACACTCTAGTAGGAAAATATATCATCAAAAGATATTCAAAGTAGAGGGCAAAGGTGGAGAAGAATATTTTTAAAAATTAATTATGAAAAACAGCTGGAAGAACTTAAGTTGCTAATTCTATAAAGTATTTAAATATTGATAGGGCATGAAGAAGAAAAGAAGCATAATAACAGAAAGGAAGAGGAGGAAACCTAAGATTTGACAACTACACCAACAATTCATGCATTAATTTAGCAAATATTTACTGAGGACCAATTATGTGCCAGGCCTGATACGAGTTGCTAAAGATTCAGAAAGAATAGTCTCCACCCTTAAAGGCATTTACAATATTACAGAATAAACAAGCAAAGAAGTGATTGCAATAAGATTGATTAGCGCTATCAGAGCACATAGGACAGATATGTAGCACTGGATGAACTTGACAAGATTTCCCAGATAAGATGTCTGTGTCTGGCACTGAGCCACTTAATGGCATCTCATTTATCCACCTGGCTTCATATGACTATAATAAATATGATTATAAGCCTTCAGTTAGGAGTTATGTGGAGAGATTTTTGGCTAAATGTGAAGAAATATTTTGAAATTTGTAGTTGTCTAAGAATAGAATAGTTGTCATGTAAGTGACGTGTCCCCTGCTATTCGAAGAGTTTGAAAAGAAGATTAACAATCAATTATTACACTGCATTATATTCTATTTCTCCTGGCTCTAAATTTTGAATTCTTTCTATGCTTAAAAATCACTAAACTTGTACATTGGCAGAATAATAAATTTTGACTATTCCCTACCATATGCTCAAATCCTTGTGGAATGATTTGATGTAGTGATATAAAGGAAATGAATAGTAGAGAGTTGGACTTAATAGTCCAAAATACTTGTCTTCCACATCAGAATCACCTGGAAAGCTCTATTTAAGATATAAATAACAAGAATATCACCTAAAAGAATGATTTGATAAAGCTGAGATGAAATCAGGGCATCTTTACGTTTTAAAATTTCCCCAAAGTTGTTCACGGCCAGGTTAGAGAATTGCTGGACTCAGTGACTTCTAAGGTCTTTTAAAATTCCAAGATTCTACTGTCTCCTCAATTCCCATTCCCATGAAAACTTATTTGATGCAATCCATTTCTTTAACTAATTTAATGTTCTTATCCTGCTATCAAGGCAGCCTGATTTCTGGTAATAAATGTGCCTCAGTTGTATTTTTAAGAAGCTACTTTTCTTACTTCAATTGTGTAACTTGGGTTCTACCACTGATTAATTCTCTGGGTTACAGATAGGACACTTTGCCCAGTAACAAAAATAAACACAGACCTAGATTGGATTGGGATTCCTAAATCAAGCAAGTTGCTCAATTAAAACCAGATTGTGATCTTTTGTTCATACTACTTCTCATTTTTATTTTCTTTTTGTTTGTTATTTATGGAAATGTATCATCCAGAGAACGAAAACTACATCCATATATGTATGTATAAAAAGGCAAACCTGTCCACTATATAGTTTGGGCCACAACAAGATCGTAAATTATGTAGTTGAATGTGATCTCTGGCCTGACAAAAAGCATTAATAGGTGTATTCATCTCCTATTAAGCTAGAACAAATAACTGCAGATTTAATGACATCAAACAACAAAAATTTATCTTACAGTTCTGTAGGTTAGAAATGCACCATGAGAGCCAGGTGCAGTGGCTCACGCCTGTAATCCCAGCACTTTGGGAGGCCGAGGCGGGTGGATCATGAAATCAAGAGTTCAAGACCAGCCTAACCAACATGGTGAAACCCTGTCTCTACTAAAAATACAAAAATTATCTGGACGTGGTGGCACTTGACTGTAATCCCAGCTAGTCAGGAGGCTGAGGCAGGAGAATCGCTTGAAGCCAGGAGGCAGAGGTTGCAGTGAGTGGAGACTGCACCACTGCACTCCAGCCTAGGCGAGAGTGAGACTCCATCTCAAAAAAAAAAAAAAAAAATTAAAGAAGTGCACCATGAGTTTCATTAGGCCTAAATCAAGGCATCTACAGGACTGCTTTTTTTTTCTGAAGGCTCTAGAGCAGAATCTGTTTGCTTACTTTTGCCAGCTTTTACAGGCCATCCATATCTTGGCTCCTGACGCCACCTCTTTCCATTTCCAAAGCCACCAACATTCCACCTCTCTGCCCATTCTTTCATAGTCACATCTCCCTCTGATCACAGTCAGGAAAGGTTTTCTGGCATTAGACACAGGTAGATACATTGGGCCAACACAGATAATCCAGGATAGTTTCCCATATCAAAATTCTTATCTTAATCACTGCAAAGTACCTTTTGTCATTCAAGGTAACATATACAGAAGTTTCAGGAGTTAAGACATGGACATCTTTTGCAAGCCATAATTTTCCTTACTATAATGTCCAAAGGGGAGAGATCTTCCCATAGGTTTCTCTAAGTCCAGATTGTATCACCAATATCATATATTCTTAGAGGAAACAAATATTTTAGGCCAGCATAAAGTCTATGTAAGCTTCATTGCACAAATTTTCCAGTGTCTAGTTTGGCTGCTCAAAGTCTTTTTTCACTTATTTTTATATTCTGGATCATACTATTAAATGGGTGATTAGCAAACAAGGGAATTGTTACTCTATAAGACACTGCCTAATGTGATTTGGCTATGTCCCATCCAAATCTCACCTTGAATTGTAGCTCCCATAATCCCATGTGTCGTGGGAGGGACCCAGTGGTAGGTAATTGAATCATGGAGGTGGGTTTTCCCATGCCATTCTCATGATAGTGAATAAGTATCACAAGATCTGATGGTTTTATAAGAGGCAGTTCCCCTGCACACGCTGTCTTGCCTGCCACCATGTAAGATGTGCCTTTGCTCTTCCTTCACCTTCCGCCATGACTGTGAGGCCTCCCCAGACATGTGGAACTGTAAGTCCATTAAACTTATTTTTCTTTATAAATTACCCAGTCTTGGGTATTTCCTCATAGCAGTATGAGAACGGACTAATACACTGCCCTACCTTCAATCAGCTTGGTAAATTAGCCTTAAGTATGTGTATACTTAGAGTTGTGCAGACATCATAGAGTGTAAATCACATGGTTATAAGTAGATACACACCATATTTAAAGATTCATACTGATTATACTGTATGTTCCCAAAATTAAATTGGAGTCATTAATTAGTACAATATTACCTAATTTAGTTTAACTACTTGCTCTCTAATTTCTGCTATGAATGCCTATATCAATATGAACTAACTCTGGATTCATTTAAGCCTTCTTGATTTTCTTGCCATACCTCTGAGTTCTGTGATGCTATAAGACACTAATTTCCAATTCATATCATTATAAATTAAGACATTTTAATTTAAAAACTATCTATAACATAAAGCCAGTATAATCTAGTCCCCTCTTCTTTTGCTACTCTTAAGGAGAATCATTTTCAATCAAAATATCTTTTAATGAAAATTACATCTGGTCTAAGAAACAGCTGCCAATTTCCAACCTGTTGTGAATTATAAGAACTAACTTTGAAAACATCATAAAACCAAGATATAGAATGGAAAGGTTGCCAGACACTTTTCTCAATAATAGCAATTGTCATTTTCTCAAGTTCGTTAATAACCATGGGCTATTGTTCTCTGATTGGCCCAACTTCATTCAAATCTACCCCTGCACACTTCAGAGATTCTACACTATCATATAGCCTGGCTTTATGAAAAAGTCAGTCAGCTTTCTTGAAAAGCCAGGTAGGGAAAACAACCAGTGTTAATATTGTCTTATGAACTCAAACAGCCTCCAAAGAGAGGATGTCTACTCAGTTTGTCTATTCATGGTGCTAATTCTGAATCATCCTTCATTTAAGACAATCTTCCTTCATCCTTCCATTTTACATGATAAATTTACTAATCTCCTCACTTAACTTCAACCTCTGCATTTCTCCCCTTCCTCCTCCTGTCTTTCCTGTCTTGCTGATTCACCAACTCTACTCTTTCTCCTTTCATTTATTTTCTGGCATCTTCTTCAATATTCCCTTTTCTTTCCACTCTCAGTTGCACCCCCTCTTACTGGTGGTCCACTGTTTTATTCAGTAATTGATAAATTACTCATGAGCAAGAATACTTCTTAAGAATCTATTTGTGGCTGGACACAGTGGCTCATGCCTGTAATACCAGTACTTTGGGAGACCAAAGTGGGCAGATTGCTTGAGCCCAGGAGTTCAAGACCAGCCTGGGCAACATGGTGAAACCCCATCTCTACAAAAAAATACAAAAATTATCTGGGCATAGTGGCACATGCCTGTAGTCACAGCTACTTGGGAAGTTGAGGGAGGAGGATTGCTTGAGCCTGGGAGGTCAAGGGTACAATGAGACGAGATCACACTACTGCACTCCAGCCTGGGCAACAGACTAAGATCCTGTCTCAAAAAAAAAAAAAAAATCTACTTACCACAGAGTGAACTAGGATCTAAATCCAAGTCTGTCCAACTCCAAATCTAGTGAAGAATCCAGGGTTTAGATCCACATCTGATTTTGAAGTTCATGATCTCATATAACCACCTCACTCTATCATTAATCTAAAACTTCTTTATTCATTCTGTCTCCCCAATCAATATCATACACTCTGCTTTATTTATTTCCTGGAATGTGACTATCTGAAGTCGTTTTTTCATTTACTGGTTTACTTATTTATGGACATCCCCCTGCACTTGACTATGATCTCCTTAGGGGGGATTTTGTCTCATTTACCAATGCATCACTAGTTATCAATACCAAATAGTAATCAATAATTATTTATTCAGGGGCCAGGCGCAGTGACTCACCTCTGTAATCTCAGCACTTTGGGAGGCCGAGGTGGGCAGATCACAAGGTCAGGAGATCGAGACCATCCTGGCTAACACGGTGAAACCCCATCTCTACTAAAAAATACAAAAAATTAGCCGGGAGTGGTGGCGGGCACCTGTAGTCCCAGCTACCCAGGAGGCTGAGGCAGGAGAATGGCGTGAACCCAGGAGTTGGAGCTTGCAGTGAGCCGAGATTGTGCCACTGAACTCCAGCCTGGGCGACAGAGCGAGACTCCATCTCAAAAAAAAATTATTATTATTATTATTTCTTCAATAGCTAAACGAATATGAACATTTTCTATTTCAGCTCCACAGCCTCTGAAAACTCTGTTGATGCAAAGCAAAAAGTCTTTAGCCAAAATTTTAATATAGGCTTTTTCAAACACACAGTCAAGTGGAAAGAATAACATGATAAAATCCATATAAACTCCAAATGAATTCTGAATTCAGTTACTTTTAGAATTTTCCGTATTTGGCAGAGGTTGGTGGCACATGCCTGTAATCCCAACACTTTGGGAGCAGGCAGATCACCTGAGGTCAGGAGTTTGAGACCAGCCTGGCCAACACGGTGACACCCCATCTCTACTAAAAATACAAAAATTAGCCAGACGTGGTGTCATGCATCTGTAATGCCAGCTACGCAGGTGGCTGAGGCATAGAATCGTTCGAACCTGTGAGGCTGAGGTTGCAGTAAGCCCAGATGGCACTACTACACTCCAGCCTGGGTGACCAAAAAAAGAAGAAGAAGAAGAATTCTTCCATATTCTCTCTCTCTCTCTTTAATTTCTATTTTATCTTATAAACATATCAAAAATTGGCAACCATTTAATATTTATAAGATATGAGGGACATATGCCAGCAAGTAAAAGATCAAAACCCATGAGTATCCAATGGAAAAACTATTATGTAAAGAGATGATCAACCACACTGATTTTTATGTGGATGCAAATTAAAACATGAGGCACCACTTTATATACATCACTTTGACAAAAACTAGAAATATCACCAAATGTTTGTGAGATTATGGAGAAATAGGAATTTTGTGCATCGTGGCAGGCATGAAGAGCAACAGAGCCCTTTTAGTCTGGCAGTGTGAACTGTGGTATGGAATGTGCATCGCCTAAGACACAGCAATCCTTCTCCTCAGTATATGTCCAGAGAAATATGTGCAGAGATACCAAAGGAGTTGTGTGTCATTATGTTTATCACAGCATTATTTGTGATAGAAGGAAGTCGGAAGCAATTTAGGTGCACTTTGCTAGGGAAATAAAGTAGAATAAATGTGTACTATGGAATATTATGATCAGAGCAAAATAACACATAGGAAAATAGGCATAAATCAAGAAAACATAGTGAAGAATAAGAAAATCAAAAAATGAATGAGATTAATATATGCTATCACTTATATAAATATAAAGCATACAAATATAAAACAATATTTCATATTTTTCAGATTCCATATATATACATATATATGTGTAATCTGAAAAAATACATATATCCAAATGCAGTTGAGTGATCAGGGGTGGCTTGAAAATAACAAGAAGATATAAGGTGAACAAAGAGAAAAGATGATAGCATACCATGAACAGAGGAATTTGATTGATTTTGTTTTCTGCAGATAATTTTTTTAACTTTTCAATAAAATAAAATAAAAGTAATGTAAAACTCTACTTAGTTCATTTCAAATTTCTGCCTGTCATAAACCTTGTGCCCATCAACAATGCATAATTTCCTAATGGTTGATCATTTCTGCATATAATTACTTTTCTGTTAAGAACTCCTGGGCTTGCAAAATAGACCCCAAATAGCCAATTCAATCCTAAGCAAAAAGAACAAAGCTGGAGGCATCACGTTACCCTACCTCAAACTATACTACAGGGCTACAGTAATCAAAATAGCATGGTACCAGTACAAAAACAGACACACAGACCAATGGAACAGAATAGAGAACCCAGAAATAAGACTGTATACCTGCCACTATCTAATCTTTGACAAATCTGACAAAAACAAGCAATGGATAAATTTACTGAATGGGGAAAAGATTTTCCATTCAATAAATAATGCTGGGATAACTGGCTAGCCATATGCCAAAGTTTAAAACTGGACCCCTTCCTTAGACATTATACAAAAATTTACTCAAGATGGATTAAAGGCTTAATTACAAAACCCAAAACTATAAAAACCCGGAAGACAACCTAGACAATATCATTCAGGACATAGGCATGGGCAAAAATTTCATGACAAAGACACCAAAAGCAATTGCAACAAAAGCAAAAATTGACAAATGGGATCTAATTAAAGAGCTTCTGCACATCAAAAGAAACAATCAACAGAGTAAACAGACAACTATAGAATGGGAGAAAAATTTTTGCAACCTATGCATCCTACAAAGGGCTAATGTTCAGCATCTACAAGGAACTTTAACAATTTCCAAGAAAAAACAACCCCATTAAAAAGCGGTTGAGGAGGAGCCAAGATGGCTGAATAGGAACAGCTCCCGTCTACAGCTCCCAGAGTGAGCAACGCAGAAGACGGGTGATTTCTGCATTTCCATCTGAGGTACCGGGTTCATCTCACTAGGGAGTGCCAGACAGTGGGCGCAGGTCAGTGGGTGCGCGCACTCTGTGCGAGCTGAACCAGGGCGAGGCATTGCCTCACTTGGGAAGCACAAGGGGTCAGGGAGTTCCCTTTCCGAGTCAAAGAAAGGGGTGAAGAACGCACCTGGAAAATCGGGTCACTCCCACCGGAATACTGCGCTTTTCCGACCGGCTTAAAAAATGGCAAATCACGAGATTATATCCCACACCTGGCTGGGAGGGTCCTACGCCCACGGAGTCTCGCTGATTGCTAGCACAGCAGTCTGAGATCAAACTGCAAGGCGGCAGCGAGGCTAGGGGAGGGGCGCCCACCATTGCCCAGGCTTGCTTAGGTAAACAAAGCAGCCAGGAAGCTCGAACTGGGTGGAGCCCACCACAGCTCAAGGAGGCCTGCCTGCCTCTGTAGGCTCCACCTCTGGGGGCAGGGCACAGACAAACAAAAAGACAGCAGTAACCTCTGCAGACTTAAATGTCCCTGTCTGACAGCTTTGAAGAGAGCAGTGGTTCTCCCAGCACGCAGCTGGAGATCTGAGAACGGGCAGACTGCCTCCTCAAGTGGGTCCCTGACCCCTGACCCCCGAGCAGCCTAACTGGGAGGCACCCTCAGCAGGGGCACACTGACACCTCACACGGCAGGATATTCCAACAGACCTGCAGCTGAGGGTCCTGTCTGTTAGAAGGAAAACTAACAAACAGAAAGGACATCCACACCAAAAACCCATCTGTACATCACCATCATCAAAGACCAAAAGTAGATAAAACCACAAAGATGGGGAAAAAACAGAACAGAAAAACTGGAAACTCTAAAAATCAGAGCGCCTCTCCTCCTCCAAAGGAACGCAATTCCTCACCAGCAACGGAACAAAGCTGGATGCAGAATGACTTTGAAGAGCTGAGAGAAGAAGGCTTCAGACGATCAAATTACTCTGAGCTACGGGAGGACATTCAAACCAAAGGCAAAGAAGTTGAAAACTTTGAAAAAAATTTAGAAGAATGTATAACTAGAATAACCAATACAGAGAAGTGCTTAAAGGAGCTGATGGAGCTGAAAACCAAGGCTCGAGAACTACGTGAAGAATGCAGAAGCCTCAGGAGCCAATGCGATCAACTGGAAGAAAGGGTATCAGCAATGGAAGATGAATGAAATGAAGCGAGAAGGGAAGTTTAGAGAAAAAATAATAAAAAGAAATGAGCAAAGCCTCCAAGAAATATGGGACTATGTGAAAAGACCAAATCTACGTCTGATTGGTGTACCTGAAAGTGACGGGGAGAATGGAACCAAGTTGGAAAACACTCTGCAGGATATTATCCAGGAGAACTTCCCCAATCTAGCAAGGCAGGCCAACGTTCAGATTCAGGAAATACAGAGAACACCACAAAGATACTCCTCGAGAAGAGCAACTCCAAGACACATAATTGTCAGATTCACCAAAGTTGAAATGAAGGAAAAAATGTTAAGGGCAGCCAGAGAGAAAGGTCGGGTTACCCTCAAAGGGAAGCCCATCAGACTAACAGCGGATGTCTCGGCAGAAACCCTACAAGCCAGAAGAGAGTGGGGGCCAATATTCAACATTCTTAAAGAAAAGAATTTTCAACCCAGAATTTCATATCCAGCCAAACTAAGCTTCATAAGTGAAGGAGAAATAAAATACTTTACAGACAAGCAAATGCTGAGAGATTTTGTCACCACCAGGCCTGCCCTAAAAGAGCTCCTGAAGGAAGTGCTAAACATGGAAAGGAACAACCGGTACCAGCTGCTGCAAAATCATGCCAAAATGTAAAGACCATCAAGACTAGGAAGAAACTGCATCAACTAACGTGCAAAATAACCAGCTAACATCATAATGACAGGATCAAATTCACACATAACAATATTAACTTTAAATGTAAATGGACTAAATGCTCCAATTAAAAGACACAGTCTGGCAAATTGGATAAAGAGTCAAGACCCATCAGTGTGCTGTATTCAGGAAACCCATCTCATGTGCAGAGACACACATAGGCTCAAAATAAAAGGATGGAGGAAGATCTACCAAGCAAATGGAAAACAAAAAAAGGCAGGGGTTGCAATCCTAGTCTCTGATAAAACAGACTTTAAACCAACAAAGATCAAAAGAGACAAAGAAGGCCATTACATAATGGTAAAGGGATCAATTCAACAAGAAGAGCTAACTATCCTAAATATATATGCACCCAATACAGGAGCACCCAGATTCATAAAGCAAGTGCTTAGTGACCTACAAAGAGACTTAGACTCCCACACATTAATAATGGGAGACTTTAACACCCCACTGTCAACATTAGACAGATCAACGAGACAGAAAGTCAACAAGGATACCCTGGAATTGAACTCAGCTCTGCACCAAGCAGACCTAATAGACATCTACAGAACTCTCCACCCCAAATCAACAGAATATACATTTTTGTCAGCACCACACCTATTCCAAAATTGACCACATACTTGGAAGTAAAGCTCTCCTCAGCAAATGTAAAAGAACAGAGATTATAACAAACTCTCTCTCAGACCACAGTGCAATCAAACTAGAACTCAGGATTAAGAATCTCACTCAAAACCGCTCAGCTACATGGAAACCGAACAACCTGCTCCTGAATGACTACTGGGTACATAACAAAATGAAGGCAGAAATAAAGATGTTCTTTGAAACCAACGAGAACAAAGACACAACATACCAGAATCTCTGGGACGCATTCAAAGCAGTGTGTAGAGGGAAATTTATAGCACTAAATGCCCACAAGAGAAAGCAGGAAAGATCCAAAATTCACACCCTAACATCACAATTAAAAGAACTAGAAAAGCAAGAGCAAACACATTCAAAAGCTAGCAGAAGGCAAGAAATAACTAAAATCAGAGCAGAACTGAAGGAAATAGAGACACAAAAAACCCTTCAAAAAATTAATGAATCCAGGAGCTGGTTTTTTGAAAGGATCAACAAAATTGATAGACCGCTAGCAAGACTAATAAAGAAAAAAAGAGAGAAAAATCAAATAGACACAATAAAAAATGATAAAGGGGATATCACCACTGATCCCACAAAAATACAAACTACCATCAGAGAATACTACAAACACCTCTACGCAAATAAACTAGAAAATCTAGAAGAAATGGATAAATTCCTCGACACATACACTCTCCCAAGACTAAACCAGAGAGAAGTTGAATCTCTGAATAGACCAATAACAGGATCTGAAATTGTGGCAATAATCAGTAGTTTACCAACCAAAAAGAGTCCAGGACCAGATGGATTCACAGCCGAATTCTACCAGAGGTACAAGGAGGAACTGGTACCATTCCTTCTGAAACTATTCCAATCAATAGAAAAAGAGGGAATCCTCCCTAACTCATTTTATGAGGCCAGCATCATCCTGATACCAAAGCCGGGCAGAGACACAACGAACAGAGAGAATTTTAGACCAATATCCTTGATGAACATTGATGCAAAAATCCTCAATAAAATACGGGCAAAACGAATCCAGCAGCACATCAAAAAGCTTGTCCACCATGATCAAGTGGGCTTCATCCCTGGGATGCAAGGCTGGTTCAATATACGCAAATCAATAAATGTAATCCAGCATATAAACAGAGCCAAAGACAAAAACCACACGATTATCTCAATAGAGGCAGAAAAAGCCTTTGACAAAATTCAACAACCCTTCATGCTAAAAACTCTCAATAAATTAGGTGTTGATGGGACGTATCTCAAAATAATAAGAGCTATCTATGACAAACCCACAGCCAATATCATACTGAATGGGCAAAAACTGGAAGCATTCCCTTTGAAAACTGGCACAAGACAGGGATGCCCTCTCTCACCACTCCTATTCAACATAGTGTTGGAAGTTCTGGCCAGGGCAATTAGGCAAGAGAAGGAAATAAAGGGTATTCAATTAGGAAAAGAGGAAGTCAAATTGTCCCTGTTTGCAGACGACATGATTGTATATCTAGAAAACCCCATTGTCTCAGCCCAAAATCTCCTTAAGCTGATAAGCAACTTCAGCAAAGTCTCAGGATACAAAATCAATGTACAAAAATCACAAGCATTCTTATACACCAATAACAGACAAACAGAGAGCCAAAACATGAGTGAACTCCCATTCACAATTGCTTCAAAGAGAATAAAATACCTAGGAATCCAACTTACAAGGGATGTGAAGGACCTCTTCAAGGAGAACTACAAACCACTGCTCAGGGAAATAAAAGAGGATAAAAACAAATGGAAGAACATTCCATGCTCATGGGTAGGAGGAATCAATATCATGAAAATGGCCATACTGCCCAAGGTAATTTACAGATTCAATGCCATCCCCATCAAGCTACCAATGACTTTCTTCACAGAATTGGAAAAAAGTACTTTAAAATTCATATGGAACCAAAAAAGAGCCCGCATTGCCAAGTCAATCCTAAGCCAAAAGAACAAAGCTGGAGGAATCACGCTACCTGACTTCAAACTATACTACAAGGCTGTGGTAACCAAAACAGCATGGTACTGGTACCAAAACAGAGATATAGACCAATGGAACAGAACAGAGCCCTCAGAAATAACGCCACATATCTACAACTATCTGATCTTTGACAAACCTGAGAAAAACAAGCAATGGGGAAGGGATTCCCTATTTAATAAATGGTGCTGGGAAAACTGGATAGCCATATGTAGAAAGCTGAAACTGGATCCCTTCCTTACACCTTATACAAAAATCAATTCAAGATGGATTAAAGACTTAAACATTAGACCTAAAACCATAAAAACCCTAGAAGAAAACCTAGGCATTACCATTCAGGACATAGGCATGGGCAAGGACTTCATGTCTAAAACACCAAAAGCAATGGCAACAAAAGCCAAAATTGACAAATGGGATCTAATTAAACTAAAGAGCTTCTGCACAGCAAAAGAAACTACCATCAGAGTGAACAGGCAACCTACAAAATGGGAGAAAATTTTCGCAACCTACTCATCTGACAAAGGGCTAATATCCAGAATCTACAATGAACTCCAACAAATTTACAAGAAAAAAACAAACAACCCCATCAAAAAGTGGGTGAAGGACATGAACAGACACTTCTCAAAAGAAGACATTTATGCAGCCAAAAAACACATGAAAAAATGCTCATCATCACTGGCCATGAGAGAAATGCAAATCAAAACCACAATGAGATACCATCTCACACCAGTTAGAATAGCAATCATTAAAAAGTCAGGAAACAACAGGTGCTGGAGAGGATGTGGAGAAATAGGAACACTTTTACACTATTGGTGGGACTGTAAACTAGTTCAACCATTGTGGAAGTCAGTGTGGCGATTCCTCAGGGATCTAGAACTAGAAATACCATTTGACCCAGCCATCCCATTACTGGGTATATACCCAAAGGACTATAAATCATGCTGCTATAAAGACACATGCACACGTATGTTTATTGCGGCATTATTCACAATAGCAAAGACTTGGAACCAACCCAAATGTCCAACAATGATACACTGGATTAAGAAAATGTGGCACATATACACCAAGGAATGCTATGCAGCCATAAAAAATGATGAGTTCATGTCCTTTGTAGGGACATGGATGAAATTGGAAATCATCATTCTCAGTAAACTATCACAAGAACAAAAAACCAAACACCGCATATTCTCACTCATAGGTGGGAATTGAACAGTGAGATCACATGGACACCGGAAGGGGAATATCACACTCTGGGGACTGTGGTGGGGTGGGGGGAGGGGGGAGGGATAGCACTGTGAGATATACCTAATGCTAGATGACGAGTTAGTTGGTGCAGCGCACCAGCATGGCACATGTATACATATGTAACTAACCTGCACAATGTGCACATGTACCCTGAAACTTAAAGTATAATAATACATAAATAAATAAATAAATAAAGGAAAAAGAAAAGAAAAAAGGAGAAAAGAAAAAAGAAAGTGGTTGAAGGAGCTGGACACAGTGGCTCATGCCTGTAATCCCAGCACTTTGGGAGGCCAAGGCCGGCAGATCACTTGAGGTCAGGAGTTCAAGACCAGCCTAGCCAACAGGTGAAACCCCGCCTCTACTAAAAATACAAAAATTAGCCAGGCAGGGTGGTGCACATCTGTAATCACAGCCACTTGGGAGGCTGAGGCACAAGAATCGCTTGAACCTGGAAGGTGGAGGTTGCTGTGAGCAGAGATCACACCACTGCACTCCAGCCTGGACACCAAAGCGAGAGACCAACTCAATCAATCAATCAATCAATTAATTAATTAAAGTAAAAATTAAAAGTGGGTAAAGAATATGAACAGACACTTCTCAAAAGAAGACATACATGGGGCCAACAATCATGAAAAAAAAGCTCAACATCACTGATCATTAGAGAAATGTAAATCAAATTCACTATGTGATACCATCTCACACCAGTCACAGTGACTATCATTAAAAAGTCAAAAAATAACAGATGCTGGCAAGATTGTGGAGAAAAGGAACACTTATACACTGTTTATGGGAGTGTAAATTAGTTCAGCCATTGTAGAAGACAATGTGGTGATTCCTCAAAGACCTAAAAACAGAAATACTATTTGACCCAGCAATCTCATTACTGTGTATAAAGGAATATAAATTGTTCTATTATAAAGACAGATGCATGCATATGTTCATTGAAGCACTATTCATAATAGCAAAGACATGGAATCAACTTAAATGCCCATCAATGATAGACTGGATAAAGAAAATATGGTACATATACACATTTGTGGTGATTTTCCAAAACAGTCAGTAGACAAAATATACCCGTTATAGCTCCATAGTGGAATATTATGCAGTCATAAAAAAGAAAGAGATCATGTCCTTTGCAGGGACATGGATGGAGCTGGGAGCCGTTATCCTTAGCAAACTAACACAGGAACAGAAAAACAAATACTGCATGTTCTCACTTATAAGTGGGAGCTAAATGATGAAAAATCATGGATGTATAGAGGGAAACAACATACACTGGGGCCCATCAGAGGGTGGAGGGTGGAAGCAGGGAGAGGATCAGGAAACATAACTAATGGGTACTAGGCTTAATACCTTGGTGATGAAATAATCTGTACAACAAACCCCATGACACAAGTTTATCTAGGTAACAAACCTGCACATGTACCCCTGAACTTAAAATGAAAGTTAAAAAAAATAGAAATAAAATAAAAAATTTAATTTTTGAAAAAACTTAGGTCTTCCACTATAAAATTCATGCTTATGAAAACATGTATGGATATGTTTAGATCAATAAGAAATATTATTCTATACTCACAAAACTGAATTAAAGGATGAGAGCTTCACAAATAATAGGATAAACTGATATCATTTATACCTCTTGACATGCGATGCACTGAGAAAAACACAATACCATTTATGCAGCATTCTTGCCAAAGATCTGAACCTGTATTTAATAGTGAAGAAAAAAATCAGAACATGACCATACGCCTGGACTTTTCAAAAATGCCAATATCATTAAAGACCAAAAAAAAAAAAAAAAAAAAAAAGAGTGCTGCTCTAGATCAGAGGTTAGCAAACTGTAGGCCATAGGATAAATCCAGTTTGCTGCCTGATTTTATACAGTCAACAAACTAAGAATGATTTTTATATTTAAAATTGTTGGAAAAAATCAAAGGAAGAATAATATTTTGTGAATCAGGAATTTTATATGAAATTCAAATCTCAGAGGCCATAAAAAGTTGGCTAGGCGCAGTGGCTTACGCTTGTAATCCCAGCACTTTGGGAGGCCAAGGCGGGTGGATCACCTGAGGTCAGGAGTTTGAGACCAGCCTGGCCAACATGGTGAAACCTCGTCTAAAATTTTTGTACTAAAAATACAAAAAAAAAAAAAAAAATTAGCCAGGCATGGTGGCAGGTGCCTGTAATCTCAGCTACTTGGGAGGCTGAGGCAGGAGAATCACTTGAATCCGGGAGACAAAGGTTGCAGTAAGCCAAGGCTGCACCACTGCACTCCAGCCTGGGCAACAACCGTGAAACTCCATCTCAAAAAAAAAAAAAAAAAGTGTATTGGCCACAGCCACACTCATTCATTTACATATTGTCTATGGCTCCTTTTGTGCCACAATAGCAGAGCTGAGTAGCTGCAACAGAAAATATATGGGGTAGCCCACAAAACCCAAAATATTTACTGTCTGAGCCATCACAGAAAGTTTGCCAACCTCTCCCCAGATTAGTAGTGATTAAAAACACATAACTTGATCATTGAATGACTCAAGATAAGAGGAATAAGAACAGTATTGAACAACTGAGAAAATTTCAATATAGGCTATATATTAGATTAAAAGCATTGTAGCTATGTAAAATTTCTCTGGTCTTATATTTCTATAAGAAAATCTTCTTGTTCTCAGTAAATATGTGTAAATATATACCAAAATATTAGCAGTGCAGTTTCATGATGTCTGCAACATACTTTCAAATATTTCAGAGAAAAACTGTGTGTGTTTGTGTGTATATGTGAAAAGACAGAGAAAGCAAATGTGGCAAAATGTTAATAATTAGTGAACGTAGGTAAAGGGTATATGGTTGTACTATTTTTTTCAAATTCTTATTGAAGTTAACATTTTTCAAAATAAAAGGCTGGGAGACAAAAGAACGTTAAGAGAAAACAAAGGATACAATAGATTTTTTAAAAATGATCATTTTCTTTTCAGTTTTCAGGAAGTGATAATATTTTCCCCAAATGCATTAGCTCATTCTCTTCCTGAGGAAACACTAATAGTAAAATGGATTTTCCCAGCTCAGCTGAGGAATCTAGGACCCATTCTTAATTCCTCTCCTTCCCTTACCATATCAAATCCATCTTCAAAGAATATCCAGAACCTGATTCCACTCCACTGCCACCATTCTGGCTCAATCCACCATCATTTGTCACTTGATGCTACAATAGCCTCCTCTCTGGTCTCTTTGCTTTCTCTCTCCACCAAGTAGCTTTTTAATTCATGATTTTTATCATCCTAAATAAGATCATGAGACTTTTCCAAACTTTCCCATGCTTTCACATCACATTTAAATAAAATGAAAATCCTATAGATCAGTGGTCCCTAATATTTTTGGCCCCAGGGACTGGTTTCAAGGAAGACAATTTTTCCGTGGGAAGGGACAGTGTGGGGATAGTTTGGGGATTAAACTGTTCCACCTCAGATCATCAGGCATTAGATTATCATAAGGAGAGTGCAACCTAGATCCCTTGCATGAGCAGTTCACAATAGGGTTCCTGTCCTATGAGAATCTAATGCCACCACTGATCTGACAGGAGGCGGAGCTCAGGAGGTAATGCTCGCTAGCCCGCTGCTCACCTCCTGCTGTGCCACCCAGTTTTTAATAGGCCACAGACCGGTATTCGTATCCGTCCAAGGCCCAGGGGTTAGGGACCCCCAGGTATAGGTAACCTGTAAGACCTGTACAACATGGCCTTTCCTCATCTCCCTAACATTATCTCCAACCACTCTTTCTCTCAAATGCATAAAACATTTTGCCATATCAAGATCTTTATATTCTCTGTTTATTACTCCTGCCTATTCCCAAGTCTTTTTATGTCCAAAATCTTCATTTTGCATCACATCAGTATTCTGCCCAGATTTGCCTCCCCAAGGAGAACTGTCTTCACCAGTCTATCTAAAATAACCAAAATTCTTTCTACCAGTCACTCTCTATTTCCTTAATGTGATTTATTTTCCCCATAGATTAATGAAAGTATGGAATTATATCTGTTTACATGCTTATTGTTTGTTTGTCATAGGCTTCCAGCATTTACACATTAGAATGTAAACTCCATAAGGGAAAATATTATTTTACCCATTCATTGTCATATTGTCATGTAACCATATATTTGCTGAATGTATGCTCATTAAATTCATTTATTCAATGCTTATTTATTGAATACCTACTATATGAGAGGCGCTGCTATGGTTACTTAATCCACATTAGTGAATAAAACAAAAACACATGCCCTCACAGAGCTTACATTTCTATCAAGGAAGAACATTCTAAAGTATATGGAAGGAAAAGGGTCATGGGAAGGATGAGTGCATGTCTATAATATTGGATAAGTGTCAAAGTGACTTTCCAAAACACTTAGTAGACAACACATACCCATTACAGCTCAATTAATAATTAACCTCAGTATTGAAAATGTGGAAGTTGTTTAAAATTGGATGGGGGTTGCAACTGAAAAGGAGATTTGTGGACAGAGAGGGGGGTTAGGAGGCCCAGAAAAAACACTATTGGGATTGGAAAGCATGAGAGATTATGTTTTCTGGCAATGTCAAGAAGGACAAGAATATAAAGGAATTAGCTGATGTTAGGATTCCAGCTGGGCCACTGGTGTGATGTGGGGCCTGACTGGTGAGGGATAGGAGTTGTGGCAGTTCTGAATAAGAAAGGACATAAGCTCTGTCTCCCCGAGATCTCCTGACTTCTTCCTGTCCTGGGGAGATGAATTCAGATTGAAGCTGCTCAAGACTAGTGTACAATAAACTGTTGGCTGTTAAAAGACTCACACTGACATCTCTGTCCTCATTCAGTTACAAACAATACATCTGGATTTTCTCAGCTTGAGTAAAGCTACCAACCAATCTAACCCTTCCTATTTCAATAATAACACTTCCTCTCTTATATGTGGGCCCCAACATTCTCAGATCTTACTCTGTCTACCTAACCTTCTATCTTCTTTCCATTGCTCTTTCTCCCATTTCCCTGGCCTGCTCAGTAGCGACAATCCCATCAATTTGTATCTTACCCCAAACTTTCACTTCACTCCCATCCCCAAAACAACTGCAATCTCATAGCCCAGAGTTACTTCTGGCCCTAAATCTGCACCACCGCTAGAGGTGAGGAGTTTAGAAAAGCTGAACAAACAGCTAGAGGACTGCTCAATGTTCCATATCTTGTATCAAATGCTTTATGAAAACCTTAATCTATTTGCAACAACCCTACAACACAAGTATATTCACAATTACTATATTCACAATTACCTAGGAAGTAACTAAAATTTATAACAGTTGAACTGGGATTCAAATCCAGAAAGGCCACCTCTAAAAATATTCTCTAGATTTTGGAGAACTTAGAAAAGAAAGCACCAAAAACTAGATTTTATTGTTTAAAGGAAAAATTAATTTTTATTTGTTGAATATCTTACAATTATGGCAAAATCTGACTATATATTTTATCCTTAGTCTTCATAGTTGCTTGCTCACAGGATAAAATATTCTGTTCAACAGTCAAAAACAAAACAGAAAAAACATTAGTGGAGATTTTAAAAGCTCAACATTAAATTCTGAAAATTATAGACCAGCAAAATTATGGAATGCTTACAGAACTGACACCTTGCGAGCACTTAGAAAATGACAGTCACTAAATTCCAGCATACATTCACTAATAATACATCATTGCATATTTTTAGAAATTATCATTGAGTGAGTAAATGAATGAAGGAATATCTGGCCCAACCAAATATCTATTTTAATAGAATTACTATACTAGTAGATATAGAGAATAGCAAATTACAGTGCATTATGTTTCAGCAAGAGATTGGACGGACACTATCCTTTGGCCCAGATGGAAAAATGTAAAGCAGATGATAACAGTTTCACACATATGCAGCTAATTTCCTGAATAGATCTAGAAAACATGTATTTCTAGGCAATAAAACCTTTAACTTCATCATCACTTTATCTACCTGTGATGCGCATAAATCTCTACACTTCTAATAACCCTGAATCCATATTTAATCTGCCACAAATATTAGAATATTTGATAATTGGCCTTTTGGAGAAACCCGTTAATATACTTTGAGGAACAGATATGTTATGAATACAATTGGAAAGCTTGCAATAAACTTTCTAATTCCTTTCAGTAGAGTTGTAAGCACTGTGTAGAATAGCCAAAACAAACATCTGTCAATTAACTCAATAAATTAGCCATAAATATTACAAATTTTTGCTACCAGTAAAGTTTTGGGGTTTTGGTTTGTTTTTTCCTTTTGAGACAGGGTCTCCTCTGTCTCCCAGGCTGAAGTGCAGTGGTGTGATCATGACTAACTGCAGCCTGGACCTCCCGGGCTCAAGCGATCCACCCACCTCAGCCTTCTGAATAGCTAGGAGTACAGCCGTGCACCACCATGCCCGGATGATTTTTGTATTTTGAGTAGACACGGGGTTTTGCCACATTGCCCAGACTTGTCTCAAACTCCCGGGCTCAAGTAATCTGCTCGCCTAGGCCTCCCAAAGTGCTGGGATTACACGCGTGAGCCGCCGCGCCCAGCCAAAGTTTACTTTAAATAAAGCCAATTTATCAAATTTAAAATCTAATTTTTTTCATATTTAGCTCTTCCTTTGTAGTAGCTGTAGTATGTTTGTCATTCTGTGTCAGTACTAAAAGCATCTCTAGTAGTATAAGCATTCAATTCCCCAATTCTCATAATATTTTTTTTTGAGACAGGGTCCCCCTCTGCTACCCAGGCTGGAGTGCAGTGGTGCAATTATAGCTCACTGCAGCCTCAAACTCCTGAGCTTAAGCAATAATTTATTTTAATAATATTCACCTTTATAAAAAATTTACTATATGCCTGGTATTGTGCTAATTGTTTTACATATTTTTCCCTCATTCATACACAATCATATAAGGTAAAGATTTTTATACTCATTTTATAAACAGTGAGACTGCATCTGTGAAGTCCATTCTTGGGATGAAAGAAAAAGTTTAAATGTTAAACAATATTATATAGAATTTATGAACTTTTAAATTTCTTTTTAATTACCATTCAAAAATCCAGAATTTGGGTTTATGCTAGGAAAATAATCCTAGCATGCGCACACACACGAATAGATGTATATGTGCATATATGCATATATATTTCTGCACTTTATGTGTATCTTTTTTTTATAAATCAGAAAATTTAAGTGGGCTAACTTTATATTTTATAAATGTAGTCGATGTTTTCCCCAGAATATGAGCACATAATTGGTTTGCACTTGCAATAAACACTACCCTTTCCTTTGCTTTTCTCTGTTAAAAAATAGTGAAATAGGCTTGAGAATATTTTTACAATGAAAAAATAATTTGTGCGAAATTTATTTAATCAACATACATCGCAATCTTCAACTCTATTTTTTCAAGATGAACTGGTATTTCTTCTATATTATGAACTCTGAGATTTTTCATAAATATTAAAATTTTTCTGTAGTTTTTGGCATAACTCTCAATTCTCTCTTCTCAATAGATCTAATTTTGATTTGTTAAATGTCCATTTTATTGACCTTTATGGTTTTATATTTGATAATTACTATAAAGCCTTTTGTCCTTACCTCTGTGATTCTGAATCTTTCTAAAGCTTTGATTCCTTATCTTTTGTTTTATTCTTAAAATCATGCCTAACTTTAAATAATTTTACATGTTTATAGCTATAAATGAATCTGTGATTAGCTAATAACGCTGTCTCAAAGCCAAAATTGAAAATTGCTATTCTAATTATATCATCTATCAAAAATATTTTGTAAGATCAGTGTGATCATTCACCACTTTCCTTTTTTACTGTATTTTAAAGTACCGTTAGCTTGTTGATCTGCCTATGCTATTTAATATTTTGAAATCCTAAGAGACTGGATGCCCACAGAGCGACAGTAGATTAAGCTCCCTGGATACAGTTTTTTTGCATTGATGCACCACTGGTGCTATATTAAAATCAATTGTGTATACAATATATTTAATTTTTTTCTTCACTAGTTACCTGCTCATTTCAGGCTCCTCTGATTTACCTAATTCTTTAGTTTTCCACAGTCTTTCTTCTTTATGATCTTCAGGGACAGCATTAATATATTTTTAAGTTATTATATCTTATTAAGTAAAAGAATTACTACGTTCATTTATTTTTAATGATGCATCAGCCTTGTTTCTTTTGGGCTAACTAGGGAAGATTTCCTCCTAAGAATAGCAAGTGAAATAAGAACAAAATAAGAGCAGCCTACCTGTGTGTAAACTCATAGGTATTTGAAAAATCAAAGGTCGAAAGTTAGCAAAAGAAAAGGTGCAAGGTGAAGACACATTTTCTTGTCAATAATATGTGGGTTAAAGAAAACTGACCCCAAAATAATTTCTGTGTGAAGCTGATTTATTTTTATAACATGAAAACTTTACACTGTTTTTTATTATCACATCACTATCTCTGAATTTTTAGGAAGAGGTTTTTTTTATTATTTGACTATAATCAACTTTCTTCCATTTATTCCACATTGCTCAAAGTCAGTTAGACTAAAGACTAATTCTTTCAAGCTACTACCTTTCATATACAATCTCAGGTGATTTCAGATCTGATGATGTGATGACTAGACACTCAATATTCACCAGTTTCCATCTTATTTATCACACTTGGTTCATTTCCAAGGACTAAAGGCCTGAGTCATTAAAAATTATATGCCCCATTTAAGCAGGTTTTCTGCATACTTTACTCAGGGAAAAATGTTGAATACATTTTCCCCCATGTAAAATGACATCTGTTTTATGATTTATCAACATTTAAACCTGGTATATAACTGGATGCCTCTATGCCTCATACACTAGTAGTGCATAATTTCTGAAAACAGCAAACTTAAGCAATGAAGGCATCCCTGCACAATGCCCCGCACACACCCCCAGGCATTTATTCTTGGGGGAAAATTTTCCAGAGTTGTATATTTCTAGTAACAGTGTATGGATTTTAACCTGCTTTCCTTAAATATCGAAACTAGGACACCCTTCCCTCAGAGGAAATTTACTCAACTGATTGTTTCAAAATAACAGATAATTTGAACTCCATTTTACTGCTTTTTCTGTGCATATTGTTGAAAATTAAACTATATGTTTTCTAATAGGATTTAAGTGAATGTGTATTTTAAAAGTGTCTGAGAGATAACATTATTCAAGAGAAGAAATTATTAACTATATCAACTAATATTCTAGCAAATAAAATCATAGCTATAGAACATAAAAATACAGCTAACATTTATGATAACTTTTAATCCACACAGCTATCCTATAAAGCAAATTAGTATTATTATTATCCCCATTTTACAGGTAAGGTATCCAAGAATCAGAAGACTGATAAATATATCAAAGATTCCTCAGCTGTGCTAGCTTTAATAAGTAGTGAACACAGTGTTCTAAGGATTAGGTGTCAGGGCTCCATTACTATGCTATTTTCTCACCCATTCTCTATTGCTCTATTTTGGAAACTTTCATACTTTTATTTCTTCATTACTACGTTAACAACTTCATCTTTTCTTACCTATGGTCTTCAAAATAATCACTTTAAGATTCTCTCCAATAATTGCGCGATTAGCAAAGCTAAGAATTATTTATTCTTACATTTTTACATTTTCACGCTTTTATGTTTGATATGAGAATACATTTGGTTTTCAGTAAGAGGAGGAAATATTACCATCTAAGCAATACTGTTTTCAACTTCATGAACACAATATGTCTTTCCATTTACCTAAATTTTCTTTAATTTTGTTCAACAATATTCTGTAGTTCTTGGTATACATGTTTTGTACTTCGTTAAATTTATCTATAAGTGCTTCATTATTTTTGATGCTATTATAAATTAAAAGAAGTATTTCCTAGTATTAATTTTCATAGTTTTGAAAAATAATTTTAAAAAGAATGTTTCTACTTGTTATATTCTGTGTTCTTTGGGGGTAGGGACTTTTCTTTTATTAGAATAGGCAATCTATGTTTCTTTTTTCTTGAACTGGGATATGTCAAATTGAAAATGTGGATGCTGATACAACCTCTGCCAATACAACCTCTCCTCGGTACCTCCATCTCCCATTCCCATGTGGAGCATATAACGAAGTCTGTGAGCACATATTGATATAGAAATGATGACTCTATTGTTGGGTATGTGTTATAGAAGGCTTCTAGATAGAAAAGAAAATTGCTTATAAAAATCCTTCCTAGCCAGGTGCGGTGACTCACGCCTGTAATCCCAGCACTTTGGAAGGCCGAGGCAGGTGGATCACGAGGTCAGGAAATCGAGACCATCCTGGCTAACACGGTGAAACCCCATCTCTACTAAAAATACAAAAAGAAATTAGCCGGGCGTGGTGGCAGGCGCCTGTAGTCCCAGCTACTCGGGAGGCTGAGGCAGGAGAATGGCGTGAACCTGGGAGGCAGAGCTTGCAGTGAGTCGAGATCGCGCCACTGCACTCCAGCCTGGGCGACAGAGCGAAACTCCGTCTCAAAAAAAAAAAAAAAAAAATCCTTCCCCAAAAGTACCAAACGCAAAAAAAAAAAAAAAAAAAAAAAAAAATAGAAGAAGAAAGAACAGAAGTAGTGAACAAGATGGCATAGATCACCTGCTCTACCACCTGGTCCCAGGGCATGGCACTTGCAGTGTCAGATCTTCTCCCTCTGTGGGGATGTGGCTATTGATATACGGGATGGCTTTGTTAGTTAGATTGACATCTATGAACATCTTCTCAACAAGATATTTCCTCCTACTTCTAGCAAGGGCTTTATCCTCCTATGATGCCTCCATCCTAGAAATCCCCATCATCCTGCAAAATAGGACCCAAGTTGAGTCCTGTTGACTCTTTTCCTCTGGAAAGATTGCCCCAAGGGTATAGGATCCAAAACACAGCCTGTGCTCTTGTTAGCTTGTTTTTCCTTAGAATCCACTCAGAAAAGCAGAGACATTAATCACTGTTGGCCTAACTACTTAAGGCCGAATAGAAGTTTAGTAATACTTAGCAACTGAAATATTTTTACAGCTAAATTTCACTGTCCAATACAATGTTATTTTGGTTAATATGCTCTAGACAATGTACAGTATTTTAAAACAAAACATTAGGTAAAAATTTTACCCTTTTTCCTTCTTAAGGTAATGGGGAGACGGTTATCATAAACAGTGTCTTTTGGAAAATCCTCCACAACACAGTCTAATGATTGCTTGTCTTTCTTTGCAAAAAAAAATGTACATAAAGAGAAACCCAAGGAGCCTATTAAATGGCATATTATAGAAAATCAAAGTGAGGAAGAAGACACATGTACAACTATACCCAGAAAACATACACATACACACAGTAAACATACAAATTATGAATTGCTTCTAAGGTTTTTCATCAACATGTACATGCTATTCCATCATTTGTTTCTCTCCTATCAATCACTAATAGACACAAGAAATGATGAAAAGAGAGTTAACATTTACTGAATTTCTCCAGGGTGGCACACACTCAACTTCATATACAATATTTCCTTTCACTTTGAAGACAACCTGATGAGGTATGTAAGTGTTGCTCCCATTTCAGATGAGGGAGCTGACCACAAGGCCATACTCCCCCTATTACACAGTGATGATAAAAATCTTAAAATGATGTATCAGTCAAAAACTTAAAATGAAGAGAATAATATTATATGATTTGTTTTCAATGAAGAAGACTTTCATTGTTTCATTTTTGCATATGACTCTTGACTCAGCTTTTATTGCACCAGTTTCCTCAAGAGATGTACCAAGTGCTATCCTAAGTATTTTATATATATATAAACTATTTTAATTTTACCAGTAACCCATGAGGTTTATACGCTGTTATGATTACTACCCACATTGAACTGATGAAGAAAACAGGGGACTGGGAAATTAACATGGATGCCTAATGTAAGAAGCTACTGAGTAACAAAACAGGCTTTTGAGCCCAGGGAGTCCAAGGTCTGTGTCATTCTGTCCTATTGCTTCTTAGCACAGATGTTGGAAACCAGAGATTTGAGGATATGTGTGCTCAGCCAGTCATTAGGTGATGTGTATCTAGTCCTGATTTTACCACAAATTAGCTGAAGACTTTGCAGAAGTCACTTAACATCTTTGGGCCTTACTTTCTTCTTCTGTAAAAGGAAGGAGTCACAGATACAGATGGCAAGGGTTAGCCAAAAAAATAAAAATAAAAAATAAAAATAAAGCTGTTAGGAAGGAAAAATAAAGTATATTTTGATAAATCTTCATGTAATACTTGTGTTTAAGGGGCTTTTATAGCTCAACATCATCTCAATTTACCTTTTGGAGAACACAGATTATGGTTTCTAAATAATCATTCTGACTTCAAGGTGTATAATGGTGTCTCAATGGCTATTGAATCAAACCCAGGTTTCTTTCATTGGTATACAAGTTCTTCTATAACATGTGTTTATTCAATTTTATTTCTTCCTACCCTCTGACTCAAGTTCTCTACTTTAGTTAGTATCTGTCTTATACATGTGCCTAGTTCATTCTCACCCCTCACTCTCTTGACCTCCTCATGGGAAAAACTTCTCCTCTCTATCCCTTCCAAATCCATGTCTTGTTCAACATACAGCTCAAACCCTTTCTTCCCCCCATTAAGCACTATATTTTTCTCTCTCACATAGTTTAACCCTGGGACATAAAGAATCTTTTATTGTAAACTAACTCATCAATTTCCACTTGTTTTTCCACCAACTAGATTAAGAACTAAGGCCATATATTTCCTCCACTTATAACTTCTTCCCTCGGTAATCTACTGTGTACATTAATGAATTCAGTAAATGCATGTTGACTTATTCACTGACCTCTGATATGCATACTACACAAATACTTTGTATGTTAAACTATCATTTCCAGAGAATTCAGTAGCAAATGCCAAAATGAAATTACATGTGGCTGAATCTTGTTTTAGGTTCTGTTTCTGAATATTGGAGATTTCAAATAGGAATAATGTGGAAAAATCATGCTTCCAAATGGATATCTAGGTAATGAGCATTTTAACAAATGACAACGCCTTGATTTGTTGAAGCAGTGCAGAACAGGAGAAGTGACTGTAGGTTTACATCTTGGCTCAGCCACCAACCAGAGTGTTATTTGGGGCAAGTTATAGAATATATGTTTGGTGAAATGTGGACAACAGAACCAACAACAAGAAGTTGTGATGTGTTTTAAATGAAAACATAAGTGAGTCATTTCATGCCTGGCTCACGGTAAATAGCCAATAAATAAGCAAATGGTCTATATCTTGATTATAAAATGTTATGCATTTGTCAAAACTCATCAAACAATATTCTTGAATATTACTATGTGTAAACACCCTAATAAACCTGACTTTTAAAATAATGATATTAAAAATGAGAGGCTAGGCAGCCAGAATCACAATCAAAATTATATCACAGATCCCATCTGCTGAGGACACCACCACCAATGAGGCTAAGCATGGAACATTAGGTACTCCTGCTGACACTGCTTGACCTGCCACATTACCAGAATAAATTCCCATCTTTCCACGCTTCTCTGCATCCCTAGCTCCAAATTCAGAAGTCCCAGATGGACGGAGATGATTTGTTGAAATAGATCACATGCAACAGCACGACTGTGAAGAACCTTAGGAAAAAGCATCCTATCTTGTTGGTTTCTGTAGTAAGAAAGCTGGCCAGAACTCAAATGAAGGAGAATTCTCAAACACAGAAAAAGCATTTTAAAAATCAACTACACTGCAACATTTAGAAATTTTTGCAAATTAATAAGAAAAAGACAGGCACATCAATACAACATTAAAGTATATAAAATGGCAATGCCCTTATCCCAAACATAATAACATTTGAAAATATTTGATATTTAATCTCACATTAATTACTAGTAATTAATGTTAAGTTAAAATTATAACATATTTTAAACATAAACTTGGCAAATCGGCTTTTTATGTATCCAGGTTTGAAAAGGATTTGGGGAAATGAATACTTTAATAAACCGAGATGGCAGTATACATTGCTATTATAACATTTCTTGAGAGTACTTGGCAATACCTATTAAAACCTTCAAAAATGTTCATGCTCCTTGATCAAGCAATTTCATTTCTATGGATTCAACCTAATAAAATATTTTTAAAACTACACAAAGACAGACACACAAGTTTTGCTTCTAATAGCAAAATTTGGGGAAATTACCAAGGTCCAATTGTAGACAATTGATTACATAAACCATATGACATTCTTCATACTAAAGAATATTAATCACATAAAATTGTGTTGTGAATAATATTTAGTGACATGGAAAAAATAAATGTCCACTTCATCAGGTAAAATAAAGTTTATCAAGATTTGTGTACCTCTGATAAAATATCTTCACTTACATGGAAAGATACTGCAACTATACATACAAAATGTTAAGAGTGGTATTTCTGAATGGTGATAGCCTAAGTGGTTTTTTGTTTTGTTCAACTATTTTTTTAAAAAAACTATTTAACAAATGTGTCTTTTATATTGAGAAAAACAACAAACTTATTTTTTGAAGTTAGAAGTTGTCCTCTCAGCCTCCAAAGACTCATTTCCCTTAACTAATCATTATGTATTTATCATCTCTGGATGTATCCAATTCCATTTTAAAGCTAGTTTCACATTTTCCATCAAAATCACCTCCTTCAGTATCAAATTTCATATGTTTACTACCTGCAGCAAATTACATATTTTTTATTTGTGTTAAGATTTCCTCTTTTAAACTTCAAAAGAAGCTTGCATAAGAAAGGAATTAACATTTATTGAACACCTACTATGTGCCAGGAACTATTTAAATCCCATTCACATATGTTAGTTCATTTGCATTTAAGTCTGGTTCCAATTATACATAACTTTCATAATTTGACAGGCGTCAATCATTTTTCATTTTCGCCTGCATATTGCCAGACAGATGAGAGCACATATTTTTAGATTGTCCTCAGATGGCAGCACTCACATTCCCTTGATTCAGTTCAGGTGCCCTTTTCTGGACCTTCTCTAGCTATTCTTCTGGTTCCAAAATTCCACACATTGTTCTCCTGACTCTAATACTCTTTTTGATAATGCCCCAAAATTGCTGGCATTTGGGGAAGTAGGCTGTTTTCCTGTGGGAGAATCTACTCTTGGAAATCACTCAAGTAACCCCCAGTTCATAAGAATGAAAAGATTAGCAATATATTTTATCAGTATATTTTAAATATAAATTAAACCTACATCTTACACATCTGAGTCCCTGTTAATAACATAACAACAAATGCTTCCACGGCAATATATTTCTCAGTTTCTATTTTTAACGAGGTTCTACCTTCTGGAAGATGATCTTATTCATTCATTCTCTGTGCCTTGTCTGGACAACAAAGTAGATATGTTCTATGCCAAATTGATCTGGAAACCCAAAGAAACATAATTATCATTAAGCAATACTTTGGCTTCTAGGGTCAGGAGAAATCTCAAGGATTGGAAACTGAAGACTAAATCTGTTCATTTGGTTCAGCAATGTAGTCATTCTGTATTAAGAAGCTACGGCTAAAAATGACCCAAAATCACAGAACACCTCTGTTCTTTCTCTATGTCTCTCTCTCCAACAAAACATGTAAAGTAATTACAGTGATTGAGTTAAAAGGTTCTTGCAATTATGGTTATGCAAAGGATGGCAGGGAGTCACAGAATGACCTTGGTAACCCCAGCAAGCTGATCTCTCTACAAGATCATCCTAAAAAACTTTGGTTTCTATTCTTCAGGAGCTAATGAGCTAAGGAAATTTGATAACTAACACATGACTTTATATTTCAGTATTAAAACTTTATTACTGCAATGAATATGGGTACTGGGCCATAGAGCCAAACCCCCAAAAAAATCTCCAAATGGAGCTAATGAAAATTATGAGGCAGACCAAGAGGAAATCAAGCAGAAGTCCTAAAATAAATCAAATACTCCATAAAGCCATACATGAATGCCAATGTCTATGAACAGGATTACCATATGCCTTATAGACCAATCATGTTATATGAGGCTTTTACTATAAAACTCATAGAATCTAATTGATTCTCAAGGCTTTAAAGGAATTAGAATCTGGCCAAAACTCCACCATATTTATAAGAGTCCTCTTCAATATAACCATCAAGGGACCACCCGGCCTCTGCTTAAAACTGCCCAGGGATAGGGAGCTTGTTAACTCCTGAAGCAGCCTATTTCAGCTCCAGAAAGCTCAAATCACTAGAAAGTTCTTTTATTACTAAACTGAAATCTGCTGCTGTGATCTTTCTGTATTCATCCTCTAGGAAGACAGTACATCTGAGGGTTTCCTAAAATGAATGCATATGGTTACTAAAAATTTCTAATGTGTATTCATATCGTGAATGTATACATTTTTCTCCATCAAATGTCAAAAGCATTTATCAGATTCACAAAAGTTAAGAATCTCCATTGTAGGGTAATACAGAATAAATCTAAACTTCATCCTGCATGAAAGATACCTGAAGACAAAAATCACACACAGTCTTTGTGTGATTACGAGTCCTCCTTTTTCAAACCAACCATATGTAATTCCTCAACCTGTTTCTCACTTCAGCAGCTTATTGAACTCATTACATTTTTTCAACATGTTAAGTGCCACCTGTATAATATAGCCCCCAAATTAAACACAATACTCTGGATATTCTGCAGCACAAATAAAGCAAGTTTGTCACTGCCCTCTTTCCTGGGTGCTCTACATCTGTTAATGAAGCCTAAGCACTGAACTGTTTCTATCAGTTGGGAAGTTGCTAGCTCTGTGGCCAGGCATTGCTCTATACAAAAGTGAAAAGGACCCAGGAAAGTGGGGTGGCAGTCCAGCCATCAGAGCTGTTCACTTCACTAGCCAGGTGCATGGCCAGGGTCGGGGAAGTCCAGAGCTGTTGAGTCATGGGCCAGCTCTCTTCCATAGGTAGGAGGAAAACCTTAACATATGTACAAGCTGCAAAAGGTCTCCAGGCACCTACTTACTACCACCTAATATTATCAAAATGCTAGGTTGCATCTGTCAATAGACCATCTCTACACAACACTTAAGCAATAAGTCAATCAATCAATAAAAGTTCTCTTCTCTATTCCACAGACTTGATGCTTCCTTACCAGAATCTTTGCTAGAGGACAGAAGAAAGATTTGAGTTCATCTTTCTAACTTTTCTGTATTAATAAAGGAAAGAAAATGAGGTGGAAAAGAGGCACCCAGAAAGACATATCATCTGATAAGAAAGTGATTCTTCTGATTCCTCTACCTTGAACCACCTCCTTTATTAGTTCCCCCACGAAAAGTTGCTAACCAAATTGGTCCATGCATGAGACTTACATGACACTATAACTTGCTAATGGGCAGTTTGGCTGTACTTTAAAAGAAAGTTTTCATGACCTATGGATTCTCTTGCCTTCCTGTCTTGGACCAGGCAGCACCTGCCACTGGAAAGAAGAGAGATGGTAATCCATTTCTTTTATTCCATGTAACTGAATAGATAAACAGACTTAACATCCTTCTGGAATGCAACTAGAGTTGCCAATTTTTGCAAATAAAAATACAGAATTGCTAGTTAAATTTTAACATCAGATAAAGAATAATTACTCGTGTAAGTATGCCCTGTGCAATATTTGAGATATACGTCACAGTGAAAATGTATGTATTGTTTATCTGATGTTCAAATTTAACTAACTATCCTGTATTTTGCCTGACAACCACACACCCAATTATTTCACCCCTTCTTTTCTACTTTCCTTCTCTCTTTCTCTCCCTCTTTCTTTCCTCCTTCACCCCAATATCTTTCTTTTTGTGCCAGCATATACATCAAGGGTTTGGAGGTTCTAAGATCTGAACTAGGACCAAAAAAAAAAGAGTCTAAGAAATTCAAAGTGGACCTCAAGCCCAAGCACATTCTCCAAATCATCTTTAAGCAGAACTCTGCCCTTGGCATGGTGGTAGAAGACTCGTTATTCAGTTATTTTTAAACTTGTACTTTTTTTGTTTGTTTGAATAATGTTCCTCGACCACTGTAAAACTTTCTGATTAAGAGACAAGAGAGGAGAAGAGAGCAACAAAAAAAGATCCATATTTAGGGAGGCCCTGACTTAATGCCAACAAGTATTATCAAAACCTTATCTTTGAACTGTCATACATGCCTTGTGGAATGCAAAATAGTACAGCTAGTCAGGAAAAGTTTGACAGCTCCTTATAAATTTACATATGCATATACTATATGACCCAGCAATCCCACTCCTAGAAAGAAAGCTGAAATGAAATCTCTTGTTCACACAAAAACCTGTGCACAAATATTTGTAGCACCTCTATTCTATTCATAATCACCAGAAACTGCAAACAGCCCAAAACGTTCTTCACCAGATAATGAATAGACTAACTGGTACACCCATGAAACAGAAGACAAGGGCAATAAAAAGAAACAAACTAGATAATGAGCAATAACTTGGACAAATCTCAAAGGCATTGTACCTGGTGAAAGAAACCAATCTCAAAAGGTTACACATTGTACAATGCTACACATATTACATTCTCAAAACAATACAAAACTATAGTGCCACAAAACAGATTAATGGTTACCAGGAGTTACAGGTGGGGACAGAGAAGACTTATAAACGGATAGTGTGAGAAAATGCTTTGGGGTGAGGAAACTGTTCTGTGTGTGTCTTGAGTGTGGTGGTGTTTCCAGTATGTATACATATGTCAGAACTGGTAGAACTGCACGCCAAAAAACATGCTATTTTACTTTATGTTAATTTAAAGATTTTCTCTAAGAGTGGGGGCATCTTAACATGAACCCGTAACAACAGCTCAAAAAAAAAGAGAGAACTAGCACCCTTAAATTATACTCTGTGTAACTAGAATTAAATCTGCTTCTTCATGTCCCTGCTTTTTACAGCTCTTCCCCTTCATAAACAATTGAATACGTGGATTTGGTGGAGCTACTTTAAGCCCCTGTACATAAATTGCTATTTTTTACAGATATGGGAATCAAATCTTAACTTAATCCAAAGCGATGCATCTTATGAATCTTTGTGTCACAGATTTCTTGCTGTGGCCTAAAATCAGACCCTAAAGATCCAGTACTGAATTCTAAAGTATAACACTACTACTCCATTGACATTGCAGATACAGCTTTGGGTAGCTAGGGTACCTGTTATGTGACCTCAGTGCAATGCTGTCAATCAGAGTTTGAGCTCCTGCTCCAGATATGATTAACCTGATTGTCATGCTTTTTTCTGAATGATATGATACGATCCTACACAATGCAGGCTGATTCATAAGTCAAGCACAAGGAAATGTAAAATAGATGAGTTGTATGTATGTGAAAGGAAGCAAGCTCTATGAAAAATCCATCAAGTTATCAGTATATGAGGGTGTTTTTTTTTTAACACAATTTGGAATTAACAGAGAAGAAAATAGGAAAGCAGATTCAACAAAGATTTTTGTCAAAGCAACTGTTCAGTCCTAGGAGGCTCCGCCAGCTGTCTGGTTGTGTGAGGAATCCACAGCCATGGCTCGCTGGTTGCAAAGCTGGGAACGGAATCAGAACTGAAGCCTCATTGCCATAGGAACACTAACGTCTGCATTTTTCTTTTCTTCGTAAAACTGTACATGAGAACTGCTAATAAATTTCACATATCTTGGCTTTATAAGAGAAAAATCTCAAGATGTGCATAACTTGGCAATTTTCTTCAAGTTTGGAAGCTTGATGGAGTTTTCAGAGTATCCCTCAAGGATGTGTCCTAATTTATTTTTTAAAAAGATAGATGATATAAAAAAGTCACATACATTCTAAACTTCAGTGAAAATAAAAATAAAAATAATGCTCTTTAAAAAATATCTTAAAGAAACAGAGGGCTCTTCAGCCACATATATCTATCAGATTCCTTGTTATATGGACTCCTTGCAGATGTTTAATCATGTCATTCCTAGTGATCCATCTTTCTTTCTTTTTCACTTCTAGGTATTACAACAATCTGTTTCTATAAGGATGACCAATGACATTGTTTTTGATTCAACAAATATGTGTTAACACCTACCTTGTACCATGCCAGAAATCGTGCTAGGCATTGAGGGAAAAAAAATAGATGCCTAAGATGGAGTTCTTGTCATCAAAGAGTTCAGTCTGGTAAGGTTAACAGTCTGGTCAAGGAGACATCCAGACGAAAATATAATGAGGCAAATACAACCAGGAAACTGCCAGTCACAAGGCATTGTGCAAAAACTGATTAATTCCATGTTACCAAAAAGACGCCTGCACTCATATGTTTATCACAGCACTATTTACAATAGCAAAGTCATGGAATCAATCCAAGTGCCCATCAATGGTAAATTAAATAAAGAAAATGTGATACATATATATCATGGAATACTAAACAACCATTAAAAAAAAATAAAGTATTGTCCTTTGCAACAACATGGATGCAGCTGAAGGCCATTATTCTACATGAATTAATGCAAAAATAGAAAGTCAAATGCTGCATTTCTCACTCTGAGTGGGAACTAAACAATGGGTACACATGGACATAAAGATAGAAACAATAGACACTCCCCAGTGTCCAAAAGGAGACAGGGAGGGGGAAAACGGCTATCTATTGGGCATTATGCTTACTCTTTGGGTAATGGGTTCACTAGATGCCCAAACCCCACCATTACAGAATATGCATGTGTAACAAACCTGCACATGTACCCCCTGAATCTATACTTTTTTAAAAAAATGATAACTATCAGAAAGCAGAAGCTAAAGGCAAGGATGGAAACTTCCCCTGGGACTAACAACTGAATTCTGTATTGACAAAGCAAGAGTTGACCAGTTGAACAATGTAAGAATGAACATTCTTACCAGAGATGAGAATGTACAATGACCAGGTTGAACAAAAACCAATTCAAAGATTTAGTCAAGAACCAGGTTATATATATGCAGTATAGTAACAATATGCACTGTTTCTATCTTCGAAGACATTATTCTCTTGGCAATATGAGAGCATGTCTCATATTATTCTCAGTGATCAGACTCAACAGTGATCAGACTCAAACTTGGTTACATGTACATGTAAGGGAAATAAAATAAGCTTCTTATACGCTCTATGGCATGAGTCTTCTTCTCTATGGTATTTGAAATATGTAGGATATTGATAAAAAGAACAGACATTTCTGAATGTATTTAGTGACATATCATCATAACGAGATTACCACAGTAATCATCATTTATCCAAAAATTTTTAAAGAATTTTTACAGCACTTATATATCAACTTTTCTATGTTCCCCATTCCTCACTTATATATCAACTTTTCTATGTTCCCCATTCCTCCATTGAATATGATTATCTTTTACAGACACAGTATGGTAAATATATTGTTGATTAAGATGGTATATATGTTATTTTTATAAATTCGGGATTTTTTAACCAAAGCTTTTGTTGTCATCTCACTTTGAATGAATTAACATCAAATATTCCTATTTTTACTAATTTGGAAATTAGGAACGTATAAAGAGATTTATGACAAACTCACCTGTGAATCTTGAAGAAAATGAATTTGCCACAAGCTACAGGAATTACTAGATGACTATGATTAGATGACAAAGGATAAAATAAATGTTAAAAATAATAAATGTCATATATAATTAAATTTCATAATAAAACAAATGCCCTAATCATTAGTCTAAATTTTTAGAATTCATTAATAAATAAAAAAGATGTGTTTCATATTAATAAACAGCATGTGGACAGCTGTAAAGCCAACACTGACAATTCTCACTAGCTAATGAAAGTGGGTTTATTTTAAAGAGCTTAATTGTGGCAAGACTCATTCCTAAGAAACCCCTCATACTTAGGCTTCAGAGAAGTTTTAAATATCTGATACCAAAGGGGAAAAAATGTTATGAGTTGGAGATTCAATTACCTAATTACTATTAAATTTGCTGGAAAGAATTAGTACCACTCTTCTCTTATAATGATGAAGCTAAAATGGCAAAAGCTAGAAGTAATTCCAGGATTTTCATTATGTTATCAATTGAACAATCTCTGGTATATCTCTACTCATGAATTAATATCTTGCTTAAGAGTGCCTTCTCTCCTAGCAGGATGAATGTTACCTTAAGTCAAATGCTATATTAAGTTGATATAAATTTGCAAAATCAGAGTTATAAAAAGAATATGTACTATTTTACTCAAATTATGCACCATCATTGAACAGTTCTAACACCTAATTTAGAGTACTTTGTTTTAATATTAGCATTATTTTGATAAAATTGCACACACCTTTTCTACATTATAATGTATGAAAATTCTATTTCTATAATATTTGCTTCTCTGGTTATAAAGTAGCTCCAGAGTCATGGTTAATATATTCATGCCAAGGCTTCTTTCATCATCTGTCTAAAGCGACATTGAAACTGAAGATTTTTTTTAATTTGGCAGTCATTGAATATACTCATTTTATGCAGCGCTCATGCAGTATGATATAGCTGCTCACTTAGTGCCTCAGCCTACCAAGAAAATTATATAATTATATAAAATGCATTGTTGGTCCTTTCCTCTGTGCACTCAGAGAAGAAAGATATTTCAACTTTGACTTTGCACCACCAACAATGGTAAGACTGGCAGAGCTGATTTTTTTTAAGAACTGCCAATTATACCATTACAAATGCAAATCTTCGTTAGAAAAAAATAGTAATACCTTTAGCAAACAGACGTACCAAAATAACTGTCAAATTGTTCAATTTGGTTAAAATAATCAGTGAAATATTAATAATTTACTAGTAGAGTAAAACAATTTTGGACGTCAAAGAAACTGAACAATATTCACAAGTCTGTAAATGAAACCACACAATATCTTCATGTGGGACATACACCTGTAATGTTGGTCATCAGTCTGTAAGTATTAAAATGTTATATAACATGGAAAATTTACTCTTATATGTTTTAAATTAATGATGAGATTTGCAGGCTGATATGACTGCAAAAGTGTGGTCTAGTAATTGTTTGCTAAATTCTTCACTTTTTTTAAATTATACTTTAAGTTCTAGGGTACATGTGTACAACGTGCAGTTTTGTTACATATGTATACATGTCCCATGTTGGTGTGCTGTGCTGCACCCATTAACTCGTCATTTACATTAGGTATATCTCCTAATGCTATCCCTCCCCACTCCCCCAACCCCACAACAGGCCCCGGTGTGTGATGTTCCCCACCCTGTGTCCGAGTGTTCTCATTGTTCAATTCCCACCTATGAGTGAGAATGTGCGGTGTTTGCTTTTCTGTCCTTATGATAGTTTGCTCAGAATGATGGACTTTTTTATCCAGGCAAACTTGACAAATAGTATTCTGTTTGGTTTGGTTGGTTTGGTTTTACATTTGGCCTCCTCGTAAATTCCGGACCATCCTGTCACCTAATTTAGATGCATTCTCTCTGGGCCCACATAGGTTTTCAGACATGACTCTCATAGTACATTCCCCATCCCCTCACAGTTGGGGTTTATTTACTTCTTTCTCCCCAACTAGGCTGTACCTTCCTTGAGAACAGGAATAAGCAAGGCTTTCTTGACTTTTTATCCCCAGGGCCTAGGACTGTGCCTGGAACACAGTATTTGCTCAATAAATATTTGATAAGTGAATAAAGCAGCCAACTCAAGGGGAAATAAAGTTCAATATAATATGAATTAATATTAACAGCTTGCCCTTTTTCTTTATCTTTATCCTTTCCCTCCTCCTCTCGCATTGCTCTCGGCCCCTCCTCTGCTCTTCTCCCTCCCCAAATTCTGTATATAATATTAACAACTATTACTTAAATGGTAAAAATAACATAACCAGTGTCTAGTACAGAGCCTGCAGTATAGCACATTCTCAACAAGTAATTTTTGAATAAAGGAAAGGAAGGAGCCACGAGGGGAGAAAGGAAGGATAATATTCAAAAACTCAGTAGAGATGCTAGGTTGCAAGGCTTAATACAGTGTAAAGAAGGTTACTACCTCACCCTTTCCTCGTTTGCCTTTGATACAAATTTATTATCTGCATATTGAGCTTTTCTCTATAGTTCATTTTGTCTAATTATAATTTTCTAAAGATTAAACATGATTTAAATGAAAGATATAGAGTTCACATTGCAAAAGATCAACCCTGGTGATCTAGATTGTAGCCCATTTCTCTGACCAAGAAATAAATATGCTCCTTGTCTATCCGACTCTCAGTTTGTAGGGAAATCAATCACACCAAATGATGTTCAAAACCCCAGGAGTGTAGGAAAAGTCAAACCCACACCCACCCATCCACTTCTGGTGGGGACAAAATAAACAGCATATGGAATCTGCATTATGGGTTCAGTTTAATTCAATCAATGTCTGAATATTTGTTTAATTCAATCAATGCCTGAATATTTGTTTCCTGGATGTTTGTTAAATATTTGCATGAGGGAATCGGGTTAATTAATGCATAAAAGTAGTCTGACTTCAGAGTGACTTTTGATATAAGTAGGAAAGAGAAAGCTGGAAATCCTGGCTCTTTATGAAAGTCAATTTCTCTTCTGCGCTGACCAAATAACAGGAAAAATACAAGATTTTGGGTGCAAGGGTTTTTTTTAATTGACAGCAGAAGATATAAGTGGCATTTTCTGTGGGTTGTTAAAACTAATTTGTCAGTGCTAAGCTAGGAATTAATATATTTCTGTGATGGTTTTAGATGCACTTTTTAGTTTTATTTTTAATTGACAAATAATAATTGTGTATATTTATGGGGTGTAAAATTATATTTTAATGCATGTGTACATTGTAAAATTATTGAATCAAGGTAATTAGCATATCTATCACTGCAAATATTTATCTTGTTTGTGGTAACAACATTTACTATCCTCTATTTTAGCTACATTAAAATATACAGTACATTATTATTAACTATAGTCAGGCACTCTTTTTCAATCAATTTTTGCTATTGAAGTTGTCATTGTTCTCATTAAAATGTTTATATAATTGTAAAGAAATAGAGATATAATATTGGCAACTTTGTTTTTATGTACTTTTTAAGATAATTAAGTCCATACAAGCAAAATGCTTCATTTGAGAGGATTTAATTTATTAATGCTAAAACTCACCCAGTCCAGCAAAGTGTTCCAGTAAGTTTCCTCTATGAATTTGGTCACTTGAAGGGTGTTTTTAAGTTGTGACAATGGAGCAATATGTAAGATAGACAACGTGTCTTTTATTTTTCCTATATGCAGGAACTTAGGAGTTTATTCAAACCATTACTATCTCTAAAATTCTAGCCAATGCTTATTCCATAGGATTAGCCCAGGACTGAGTAGGTCATCCCTGCCCCCTCCATAAAATATCTCCCTTGTCCTCATGTGCCATCATGCTTGAAATTCTCTTTAGAGATTCATTCATTTGGGTTAAACATTATCCTCTGATTAAAAAATGCAAATAAATGAAATAAAACTTTAAGCTACTAACCCATAAAAATCATAAATCACAAGACTGGAAGCAACCCTTGAAATCATCTATTCCCACCTCTGTTCTACAGAGAATCTGTGCCTGATGATAACCCCAGTTAAGCTATTAAAAAATGTCAGGGAAGAAAGCAGGGTACAGATAGAGAAGGTAGAGAAGGCCATGAGTGTTGAAGGCAGGGCTCGTCTTAGCCACCATCGTGTGCAGAACTAACTGTTCTACTTAGTTAATGCTACCATATATCTTGTCATCAAAAAGACGGATTTCGAAGACAAAGAGAACCACTATCTTCTGGTGACGTAACTTAGGCAAGATTGTTTTCCCCTTCTCAGCTTTAATTCCTTATTATAAATAAAAATAAATAAAATATGCCCTTCGTGGCTGTTTTAAAGAGAAAATAAAGTAAAATTTTGTGATGTGCTACTTTATTCTTTTATTTTTCTTTTTAAAAAAAGTTATCCTCAAATGCTTGTTAAAAAAAAAAAAAGAAAAAGTAAAAACATCTGGTGCCAGACTTTACCTGAGGGTAGCTTTTATCTAAAGTCAAGTCATTAAACAACCATGTCAGTGGCCACTCACCATAGCACTTCCAAGGGTGTTAATATACTACTCAATTTTATATCAGCTTGGATTTTTAAAAAGAGCTAAACCCACATGATTACACAGAACTACTAGTACGTATGTTCCACAAGGGCAGGGACTTTAGTTTTGTTCATAACTATATACCCAACACCAGCACATAATGGGAGAGCAAAAATAGTCATTGAATAAATGAAGGAATCCTTCTATTTCCCTACAAGATCGAGAGAGGCTTTTTAAGGAAAGAAAAAGAGATCATGACTACAAGTTAAGTTTATTTTATGTAGATATGCAAAGGTTGTAATAATGAAGAAAAATAAGAGAAAAAGAAAAAGCAGCCACCAATGTTTGTAGTGTACCTACTTGTACCAAGTTCTTTTAATCCTCACAAAACTTTCTAAGGTGATGTATTTACTTGCCCCCATTCTAAGATAAGGACACTTACGCACAGAGATAGTGACTTCTCTAAAAGATAATACCGTTTGTCGTAACTTTAAAAAAAAAATTTTTTTTGAGATGGAGTTTTGCTCTTGTCACCCAGGCTGGATTGCAATGGCACGATCTCGGCTCACCGCAACCTCCACCTCCTGGGTTCAAGTGATTCTCCTGCCTCAGCCTCCCAAGTAGCTGAGATTACAGGCACCCGCCACCACACCTGGCTAATTTTTGTATTTTTAGTAGAGACGGGGTTTCACCATGTTGGCCAGGCTAGTCTCGAACTCCTGACTTTATGTGATACGCCTGCCTGAGCCTCCCAAAATGTTGGGATTACAGGCATGAGCCACCGTGCCTGGCGTGTTGTAACTAAAATTTAAACCTAGGACTGTTTGACTGAAAAGTCCATATACTGTTTACCGTATCATGTGTCCTCAAAAATCTAAAATAGAAAAAAAAAAAAAAAAACCTGACAAGCCTAAGTGCAGAGTGGGAAAATAAGAATAGTAGAATAGCAGAAGACACTTCGACCAAAAAAGAACATATATTCTTCAGTTTTAAAAACCGACATAAGTCTAGCATATATTTCTAGATTTAGAAATACAATAGTGAAAACTCATACTATGTCTAAATTTCATTGATTTTAACTTTCAAATTACAATATATTTAACAGGTTTTTGATCTGTTCAACGAGTTCACACACATTGATGATCACAACAGAGAAAACCTTGACTAGCAAACTCAATGTTTTCTCTATTAAAATTTTCAGGTGCCTTGGAGTATTCATCTCAATGGTTATAATTAATTTCAGTATCTTCTGCATTAATTCAGTGACTGCAAATTCTGGTAAAGTACAACTGGTGATTCAGTAAATGAATAATTAGGTAAGATAGCAGACTAAACCAGAGACTCTATATTGGCAGCCACTAGTGAAATTTGTGGTTGTGAGAGAAATGTTGGGGAAGTTCATCTAGGTTGCATTGAATGTGTCTGATCAGAGCTTTACCTCAACAGGTTGGAGAAAGTCACACTGTGCCCTGGGGAGAAATAAGCTAAACGGAACTGAATTAAAGTTTATTAGATTGATCAGACAGTATGCTAATAAGCAATCTACTTCCCAAGTCACACTATCTAACTTGATTGAAATGGACATGGCTGACACCTGCAAATGAGTTTTAGACACTTGATGTATAGACATAGAACCTATTTGGGCAAATCCAAACCAAACCAAACTAGGTCAAGCTGATGTGTAAGTCATGTTAATGTTATCTAGACCACATACACAGAATGAAACTCAATGTGATAAATGCAGAACACTGTGATATATGTATCTTGTTAACCAAAAAAAAAAGTATTTAATTATTTATAAGTCAATAAACATTGTTGAACAATTATCACCAGGTCAAGTTGTAAAGGAAGATTGAACCAATGGAGAATTAAGCAAGATTGTTGAACGTGAAAAATTGGAAATAATAAATGAGCACAATAAAATTGGGCAAGCCTGATCATGAAGTCTAACATCCCTTTCCAACCTAAAATTCTAATACCTCCAGGGTTACACTTACTTTGATCTTTGAAAGATAACTACTTATTATATACCCCTCTGCCTACAAAAAATAAACTTGCAAATATTGGCAAAAAAAGTGAAAAAAGAGAAATTAATAAAAACTTATTTCTGATTTCATAATACAGCTAGGCTTCTGTGGCTAAATTGGAATCTCATTCCCATTTTTGTGTGTACAAGAAGTGTTATCTAAAAATGATGACCTTCCTCTGTTTTTGAACTAGCCTTACTGAGGTATATAATTTGTAGACCACAAATACAATTGTACAATTCTTTTTTTTTAGTAATGTACAACATTGTGCAATTATCACAACGATCAAGTTTTAGGACATTTCTATTACCCTAAAAAGATCCCTCATGCCCATTCACTGTGAAATCCTGCTCCCACTCTTAGCCCCAGGTAACCACTAATTTGCTTTCTGTCTCTATACATTTACCTTTACTGAAAAGTTTATTTAAACAAAGTCAAAGAAGATATAGAAGATGGTAGTCTTTTGTGTCTGGCTTCTTTCACTGGGCATAATGTTCTTGAGGTATATCCATACTGTAGCATGTGTCAGTAGTTTGCCCCTTTTGTGGCTGTATAGTATTCCATTGTATGAGTACACCACATTTTGTTTATCCATTTATCACTTGATGGACATTTGAATGGTTTCCAATTTAGGGCTCTTATGAATAATGCTGCTATGAGTATTTGTGCATACAAGTCATGTGGACGTATGTTTGCATTTCTCTGGGGTAGATATTAGGAGTAACATTTCTAGGACATAGAGTAAATTTATGTTTAACTTTTTTAGAAACTACCAAATTGTTTTCCAAAGTGGCTGTACCACTTTTTATATTCCCACCAGTGATGTGTGAGAGTTTCTTGACACCCTCATCAAAATTTGATATTGTCTTTTTAAGTACACCCACTTTAATGGGTAAATAGTGTGCTGTCATTGTGATTATAATTTGCATTTCCCTAATGAGTCATGATTTTGAGAATCTTTTCACCTGCTTATTAACTTTTGGATATCTTCCTTGGAGAAACATCTATTCAGATATTGCACCCATTTTTTATTTGGGTTGTCTGTCTTATCTTTGAATTGTAGGAGTTATTTATATATTCTGGATGCAAATGCTTTCTTAGATACAAGCTTTCCAAATATTTTCTCCCAGTTATTGTCTTGTCTTTTCATTCTTTTAAAGGTGTCCTTTGAGGAGCTAAAATTTTCTTTTTATAAAGTCCAGTCTATCAATATTTTTTCTTTTATGGATCCTGCTCTTGGCATCACATCTAAGAAATGTTTGTCTAACCCAAGGTCGCACAAAGATTCTCTACTTTTTTGTCTTCTACAAGTTGTATTATGTTATCTTGTACACTTACGTTTATGGTTTGTTGTTGTTGTTGTTGTTGTTGTTGTTTTTAGGTGGAGTCTCACTCTGTCAGTCAGGCTGGAGTGCAGTGGTGCCATCTCAACTCACTGCAGGATCTGCCTCCCGGGTTCAAGCGATTCTCCTGCCTCAGCCTCTTGAGTAGTTGGGATTACAGGTGCACACCACCACACCTATCTAATTTTTGTATTTTTAGCAAAGGTGGGATTTCACCATGTTGGTCAGGCTGATCTCAAACTCCTGACCTCAGGTGATCTGCCTGCCTCAGCCTCCCAAAGTGCTTGGATTACAAGAGTGAGCCACCATGCCAGCCCATGATTCATTTTTATTTCCTTGTGTATGTGAGTTAAGGGTTTATGCTTGCTTTGTACATATGGATATACCATTGTCCCAGCACAATTTGTTGAAAAGGCTATCCTTTCTCCCTTGAATTAGCTTGGCATTTTTGTTAAAAATCAACTGACTATAAATGTAAGGACTTCTAGACTATCCATGCTGCTCCATTGATATATATGTTTATCCTTTCACCAACACCATGCTGTCTTGATTACTGTTGCTTTAGAAAAAGTTTTAAAATTGGGTGCTCTAAGTCCTCCATCTTTTTATTTTTTCAAAATTGTTTTGGTTATTTCAAGTTCTTTGCAGTTCTATATAAATTTGGGGTATTCGTTTTTCAATTTTTACAGAAAAAAACTTTCTGGGATTTTGACAGTGATTGTGTTATATCTATAAACCAATTTGAGGATGATGCCATCTTAACAATACTGAGTCTTACAATCCATTAAATGGTCTTTTTATTTATTTAAACATTCTTTGTTTCCTTTTGGCAAAATTTTACAGTTTTTTATAATATGTCTTGCATCCCTTGGTTTATTTTTGAATGTTTTTATGCTATCGTGGATGGAACTGATTTCTTAATTTCATTTCTTGTTTTCTAATATATAAAAACACAATTTTTTTGTGTCCTGTGACCTTGCTGAACTTGTTTTTAAGTTCCAGGGGGTGTTTTGGGGTTGTTTTGTTTTGTTTTAGTTTTTGTACAATTTTTAGGATTTTCTACATACTAGATCATGTTGCTTTTTGTTTTGTTTTGTTTTTCTTTTTAATAATTTGCCTGGACTCAATCTGGGTAATCTTTCTTCCTCCTGCAGTGTAGGAACTGGTGTCTCTGCTCAATTTTTTTAACCTGGTTTCCCAGGGGTCACCCTGACTTCATAGCAGCCAACCAATACTTGAACTGAGAATGTGTTCAAACATCTTGAGCTAATAAAGTCTTCCACCCTTTGCTGATGGATCAGTGTGTGGGTTATAGAGCACTTTCTAAGGTTCCCCTGGCTTTTACTTTCAACAAAAATCTGGGTTATCGCTCAAGTGAACAGCCTCCCCATCACCCAGGGAGGGTGCAGAGCTTCTCTAGCCCCTGACTTGTCTCATTTCCAGGATCTCCTTATTAAATATTTGGCTTGTCAGCTGGTCTGTTTCTTGCCCTAAACAGGACTATAACATTAGCCTAGGAGAGCTGTGGGCTTTCTTCATTCATTTTCTTCCAAGTTTGTTATTTTTACTGACACCACCACTGGGCTTAAATTTTTTACCCTCCTCTCCATATTAAGCCAGCCTCTCTCACAGTGAAACTGATGTTTTCCACAGTTACTTCTGTCCTGGCTTTACCGCTGCAGCCAGGCTGAGGAAAGAGGGCCGGAGAAGGAAACAGTCCCAGGCAAGAACACCACAAACTCCCACTGTTTTTACCTGATATTCAGCAGTTTTTATGAATAAACATTACTCAATTTGTTGTTTCCCTTTGGTTGATTTCTAGAGGTTATTTTTTACAATTTTATCCAGCTTTACAGTCAGTTTTGAAGAGGACTTGCCAACCTCCTTCTCTCCACCATCAAGGAAAGTGCTGTCTCTAGCTACCTCTCTTTTGTTCCTTCTGTGATGCTCCCTGCTTAATTTGGTTGAATCATCTGAGCCCGTTTAGTGATTTTTATACTTTTTTCTTCACTGTTTTTAGCCATTGATATTATGCCTTTTTTTCCAGAATGCATTTTTTTCATTTTTATACTTGTGGTTTATTATGCATATTTTTCCTTTCTTTCAAGCTACTTAGCATTTGGAAATAATTTGCATCAGAATTTAATTTTGCATACAGGAATATAATGCACAGTTGTTTTCTTCTTTTAAAACAAAGGTAAGGTACCCATGTTTAATCTTTATCAGAATTTTATATATGTTCTTGTCATTTTGAAAAATTATCTGTAACCATCTTATTAGAAAAAAAATGGCAAACTCAAAGGAGCAATTGAAGGGATTTTAGTAAAAGGATCATTTATAAGGTTATAGCATACTGGTTCTTAACTGGGGGTGGTGTTTTTTCCACTCAGACATGTGGCAAAGTTTGGAGACATTTTTGGTTGTCATGCTGGGAAGTTCCATTGACTTCTAGTGAGTAAGGGCAAAAGATGGCGCTAAACATTTCATACTACACAGCACAGCCCCCACCACAAAGAATTTTCTAACCAAAATATCAATAATGCCAAGGTTGAGAAGCCATGATTTAAGGAAATCAACAAAAAATTATAAGTCTCTTAGAGCAGGGATCCCCAGAGCAGGGCTCCCCAACCCCAGGTCCAAGGACTGGTACCAGTCCATAGCCTGTTAGGAATCAGGCTGCACAGCAGAAGGGGTGCAGGGTGGGCAAGCTAGCATTACCACCTGAGCTCTGCCTCCTGTCAGATCAAATGGAACAGTTTCATGACAAAACCATCCCCACCCACCCCGGTCTGTGGAATAATTGTCTTCCACAAAACAAGTCCCTGGTGCCAAAAAGGTTGGGAATTGCTGCCTTAGGGAGTCACAAAGGGTGATTATTACCCTTAGGCCCAAAAGATCAAGGTGAGGGGGCTGTTACCAGATCCCAGTTAGAGTCACAGTATGGAGAGGGGCCATAAGACAGGGCTGATGCAGCTTGTATAGGGCTTAAGTTTGTACAGTTTCGAGGATTCTCTTTAAGAAAAAGAATATAAAATTATAAATATGAAATTAGCCATGAAGATAAATATTTTAAAGTAAAAAATCACAAGTATTTTAAATCTAACAAATACAAACAAAACAAAATCCAGGAAAATGGCGTAATATTTTATTAACAGACATAGCTTTGGAATACTTTTTTCCTTACATTTTCACCTGTTGGTTGCATATCCTGATTGCTTCTTTGGTTTTCTTTTGGTTTGGTTTGGTTTTTTGTTATTTTTGTTTTTGAGACAGGGTCTCCTTCTGTCACCCAGGCTGAAGTGCAGTGGCACAATCACGGCTCACTGCAGCCTCTACTTTCCCGAGCCCAGGCAATCCGCCCACCTCAGCCTCCCAAGTAGCTGGGACCACAGACACACACCACCATGCTGGGCTAGTTTTGTATTTTTTGTAGAGACAGGGTTTTAACCATGTTGCCAAGGCTTGTCTTGAACTCCTGGCTCAAGTGATCCATCCATCGTTTGTTTGTTTGTTTGTTTGTTTGTTTCGAGACGTAGTCTCACTTTGTTGCCAAGCTGGAGTGCTGTGGCATGATCTCGGCTCCCTGGTTTAAGCGATTCTCCTGCCTCGGCCTCCCGAGTAGCTGGGATTACAGGCACACACCACCACGCCCAGCTAATTTTTGTATTTTTAGTAGAGATGGGTTTCACCATGTTGGCCAGAATGGTCTTGATCTCTTGATCTCATGATCGCTCACCTCGGCCTCCCAAAGTGCTGGGATTACAGTCGTGATCCATCGCACCGATCCGCGATCCATCCATCTCTTGCTAAGTCGCCCAGGCTGGAATGCAGCAGCCCAATCATGACTCACTATAACCTCAAACATTATAAATTTAAATGTGTTTTTTGTCATTGATAGTTTAGAAAAGTTTTTTACAGCTTTACAATTTATATTGCTGATTATCATACATTATTGTTTTGTTTTGTAGTCAAATTTAGGAAACCTTTCATTAAATTTTTTTCAAGTATCAGCTGTGAGATTACAGGGCATTTCAAGCTTTCTTGTGTAGTGACTAATGTTAAATACTCTGAATTGAACATTAGTCACTACACAAGAAAACCAGTTTGTTCTAACTGTCCTTGTTATATAGTATCTTATTGTAGGCTTTGTAGTATCTTCATCAATGTCAGTAATTCATGTCAAAGCACTAACAGATTTATATCTTTCTCCAATGAATCTGTATGATTCATTCCTGTTTGTTAATTTGATTATCAAACAATTAAAGAGCCTATTCATTCTTTTTATTCATAATTTATCTCTTCCTCTTAATGAAATTAAGCTTTTGGTAGGATCTGAAATAAACTTTATTTCTCAATATCAGAATAGTTTATATTAATTTAATTACTCAAATTGTCTCTTTTGCTTTATATTTTATTAATTATTTAATACAAATTATCTCTCAGGTGTTTTGTTTTGTTTGAAACAGAGTCTTGCTCTGTCACACAGGCAGGAGTGCAGAGGCACGATCTCAGCCCATTGCAGCCTCGACTTCCTGGGCTCAAGCAATCTGCCCACCTCAGCCTCCCGAGTAGCTAGGACTACAAGTGTGCTCCATGACACCTAGCTAATTTTTGTATTTTTAGTAGAGACAGGGTTTCACCATGTTGCCCAGGCTGGTCTCAAACTCCTGGGCTCAAGCAAACCACCCACTTCAGTCACCCAAACTGCTAGAATGACAGGCGTGAGCTGCTGTGTCCAGCCTGTCCATCAGTTTTTAAATAAACATATAGAAAGATAATAAAAGAAAGTATCCTTCATTTATGCCCTAATCAGGAGTCTCAATTTTCTCACATGCTTTATTAAAATGTTCTAAAATGTCTTTTCAAATATACTTCTCAACTTCAGAATATTCTTTTCCTATTAACAAAAACATATGACCATGTGAACACACTGTTAGAACCTCTCTGTGGGCCTTGGATTGGCCTATACATGTGATGGGCTCTGACATGCAAATTTCATTCATTTCATGGAAATTCTCATCTAAATGCTGTCACTCCAAAATCTTGGTCCAGATAGGAGAAGTCAGGGAAATAAATACCTCAACCTCTCTCTATTGCTGCTGCCTTCTATTGGCCAAACCCAACCAGAATTCAGAGGGTAAGGAAGATTTAATGATGCAGTTTGTCTAAGGCAGCCTCCTGGGTCATAGAGCAGGGCCAAGGATTAAAGACCAGGTCTGGAGGGCTGAACAGAGGATAAGAAAAGCAGTTAATTGTCTTTGAATAACTACTATCTTCTAAAACTTCTATTTTGCAGCATTTATGCCTTATTTCGGCCTTCTGTGCTTGTGTTCATAGAGAAGAAAAGCAAAATAAAGAATATGATTGGCACTTACTCACAGAAATCACTTCCTCAAGAAGCACCTGCTAGCCTAAGTATGCCTGTGAATACTGTAAAATCTTGGTTCAGCAAAGCATATTCATCCCCTAATACATTCACATATCATAATCATTTTGAAAGCTTCAACACATGTCTTCTAATGGTGTCACTCTATATAATGAGATATGCAAATTAGAATGTTATAGAGAGTCTTAATTGCATTATATCATTCAGAGTTGTAAATGTTCAGCTAGTTAAAGCCCAGGTAGGGCAATAAGAAGAAGAAAAGAAAAAAAGAAATATTCTTTTGGCTGTTTGACCCAAAAATGAAATAGACTTACATTGCTAATGGGCATATTAATATGCTTCTCAGACATCTATTGTAACAGTGGGTTAACAGGGATGGCCTCAAGAGATGTATCAGCATTTCCTTATAAATGCTTTATGAACCCTGGCTTCAGTGTTTTGGGGCCCCCAGGCACTATTTCATATATTGTTTTAAAGCTTATTATAAACCCAAAGGAATTAAAAAGAAAAACTTAAATCAAATATGGGTTGTCAGGTAGAGTACGGTAAGGTATAAGCATATCTTCTACAAAGAAAATGTGTTCCTTCGTATACTTTACATGTAACTAAATTATTTCTAAAATGTGATTTTTCCACAATTCTAAATTCTGATGTGATTTGGGAAGATATGAAATTGATCTTGGGAACCTTTCTCCATGTGAAAATAGGTGGATTCTTTCAGGTATTACCAACTTCTAAGCAAGCAAGGAATCTCTAACAGATTGTCATACAAGACCACAGTCACGTGTCAATCCATTTTTATATCTATATCTCTGCCATGCACTACTCTATGTCTGCAAGATCAGATTCTAAGAACAGTAGACTATTGAAATAAATAATATCCCAGATAGCTCTGTTCTTCGTTTAAAAACTACTATCATCCTCTCCAATAACTACTCCCATTTCACTCCACCATCAAACCCCCATCACAATCACCACTATTACTATGCCTATTACTAAGAAGCCACTGTGCCGGGGCCATGTTCTTTCAGATTGCCTTTTTCTTGCTCACTTACTGTAGTCTTTTGGATGCTCTCTGTCTGGAATAACTTGTTTTCAGTCCCACACATGTCTATTCAGTCATGTTGGAATTAGTGAAATTTCCCCTAAGATAATACAACTGTATAATTTGATACTTGAAAAAAAGCATGCTTTTGTTCTCTTACCTAATGAGCTTGGTTGTTTCACCATTATTTCACATTGAATGCATTCAAAATGATCTGATTGGCTTTCCAAGACAAGACAACTGAATTGAGTCCTATATTTCTGTCAATAGCATTATTTTCACATTTGTCAAATCTCTTAATTTGTTACTTGTTCTTTTTTCCATCTTATTCATGCTCCATAGCAAATTAATCCATAGGTTACATTGGAGTTTCTCTCTAAATGTTTCTCACATTCCATTCCCTTCCCTGTCATTCCCTATCAAGACCAACATGCGCCATTTCATGCCTAGTTTATTGCATGAGCTTCATAAATCACTTCCATTCAATCTATTCTGCAAATTGCTTCCAAATTAGTATTCCAAAAATACAATTTTTTTGCCACTCCTCTGCTGAAATTCTTTCGTGGATGTCCAATAACTAAAAACAATAGTTCAAACTCCTCAGTTTAGAACATGTTTCACTTTTTCAAAATCTATCCCATGTCAGAATTCTCTCATTCCCCTAACTGTCCCAGGATTGGCATGGGCAATCTGCACCAGAGGCAAGTCAGAGTACAACAAATAACGCACTCAAATTCAGAGGGGCAGGAATCAAAGCCAAAGACACAAAAATTTAGAGTTTAAACCCAGTGGAGAGACACCTACAAGTGGATCAGAATCAAGGAGCAGTTCCTAAGAATGAAAGACCTTATTGATTTACATGATCAAAGCCAAGGAAGATGGCCCTAATCCAACCTTCAAATCTTCACTTTCATATGCTACCCAATATAAGGTTTCCACTGAGGGCAGCAGTGGTTCTCAGACTACCTACAATACTTGATAAAACAGATTTCTTGTTAAAACTACCTATCTACAATATTTGTGTCTCTGAACTACCTACTATACTTGTTAAAACACGTTTCTTGTTAAAATTCCCAGAGTTTCTGATCCAAAAGATGTGGGGTCAGAAAATTTGCATTTCATTTCCAAACAAGTTCCTAGGTAAGGCTGATGAAGCTAGTCTGGGGACCATACTAGCTTCAGTGTGAGAATCACTGCCCTAGGTATACACATTCTCTGCTCTCTCTTAAATGTAAAGACCCATTCTGAACTCCTACAGACTGGCTAGGATGGCCACTCCACTTCAACCAATATACAGCCTACTCAGACTACAATCTTACATGTAACTCTCTTTTCTTCTGGTGCTTACATCTTTATTGTTTGTGTCTCTAGCACTGTTTTGTTTTGTTTTCCATTTTAAGAGACACAGAGAGAGAGTTATTGAAAGTACACATGGTAAACTTGGATCCTAATCTTGCCTCCTTGGACTCTTATCCTGTCTCCAATGGTGTGATTTTAACCAAATAATTTAAGCTCTCAAGGTCTCTTTTCTCATTTGTGAAACAAGGATAATAATATACCTTTATTTTGTGCAAAGATACCAAAATTTTGTTAGTTTTTCCACCTCTACTAGTTACTTTCCAGATATATAGTCTTGGTATTATGACTACCATTTAGAGCTTTTCCCTGCCTTCCCAATTCTGGAGGTCAACATAGCCACAAAACATTTGTTTTATGGGACCTTATAAACCCTAGTTATAAAATTTCCAAGGTAAAAATGCTCTGGTGATCGTTAAATGTAACCCCTTCGTTTGAACTCATTGTCAGAAATAACAAATTTGGTACATGATATATCAGACTCAATGCACTTTTTCGATCCCACCTTCTCAGGTAAAAGCTTTTATTGAGGTGAAAATGTTGTTGACATGGTGTGAATTGGTGTAGTTAGTGGAGAAGGCGGTAATTTGGCTAAGAAAGTCAGAGAAACACCACACAGGAATTCTTCTTTAAAAATATAAATTCTATCATTACTTAGCCCATTATTATACCTTTGCTTCTCTTAGTCTTAAAATTCAGTGGCCCTGGCAATCTATTGCTCAGTAGGAAACTTCTTAACAATCATTTTATTATGCTTGTGATTCTATGCATCAGGAAATCTGGGCAGGGCACAGCAGGAATGGATCGTCTCTGTTCCATGATGTCTAGGATCTTACCTGGGATGGCTCAAATGGGTGTATTATAGATGGCTGGGATAATTCAATTGGGACTGCATGTCTGGGGCCTCATATTCTTAATGTGGCATCTGCTGGGGCTGGAATGTTTACAATGAGTTTCTTCACTCACATGCCTGGCATTTGTGCTGGGGTCACTGAATCAACTGGGGGCTTGTCTGCATCTCTCTCTCTCTCTCCACATCTTTCTGCATGACTAACTTAGGCTTCCTTCCAACATGGCTGTCCAGGGTTAACTTCAAACATTTCTGAGCAGTAACAATTAATCTCTTCTTCACTTATGATGCAAAGTTCTCACATGCTCCTATAAACACATGCTTTTCTTTAGTCCATGTTTTATTTTATGTTATGCCTCTCACTTCTTAACCCTACTTATATTAACCCTACTTATTAAACCCTACTTATATTGTCTGAATGTTTGCATACCCCTAAAATTCACATATTAAAACTTAATCCCCAATGCAATTGTATTAAGAAGTGGGGCCTTTAGGAGGTGATTAGGTCATGAATGGGATTTGTGCCCTTATACAAGAGACTTGAGAAAGCTTGTTTGTCCCTTCTGCTGTGTGAGGACACAGCAAGATAGTGTTATCTATGAAGCAAGAGAGCAAGCCCTCACCAAATATTGACCTTGATCCTGGAATTTCCTGCCTCCAGAACTGTAAGCAATAAATCCCTATCGTTTATGAGTTACCCAGCCTAAGGTATTATGTTCTAACAGACTAAGACACATACTGTGCATTGAATCCCAAAACCAGCTCTGATAAATACCACTGTAATATCATAGTAAATATTTGATCAAAATTAGGCAGCACTTCTACTATAAGTAATCACAGTACTTTCAGAGGCTCACACCTGTAATCCCAGCACTTTCAGAGGCTGAGGTGGGAGGATCACTTGAGCTGGGAGCTCGAGGCCAGTCTGGACAACAAAGGAAGACCTTATCTCTTCAAAAAATAAAAAATAAAATGTTTAAAAATAAGACAGGCATAGTGGCACACATCTGTAGTCTCAGCTATTCAGGAGGCTGAGGTGGGAGGATGGCTTGACCCTGGGAGGTCAAGGATATAGGGAAACGAGATCATGCCACTGCACTCTAGCCTGAGTGACAGAGCAAGATCCTGCTTTTTTAATTAATTAATTTTGAAAAACAAACAAACTAAAAAAGGGAGCAATAGCTCTGGTCCCTAACTACCAAGTGTCAGTGTCAAATCCTGGCTTCAACACTTGTTGGCTGGGTGATTTGGGGCAAATTACTTACTCTCACAGTGCTTTAGTTTCCTCACCTCTAAAATGAAGAATATAAACATACCCTCTTTACAGAATTGTTCTGATGATTAAATGAGTAAATGCACACAAAGGATTCATCGTAAGCACTCCATCAATGATAGTTGCAAATAATTATTCATTGATTAATAACTGGCCTGTTCTCAAAAGGTTTAAACAAGCCAACTGAATAATAAGACATTATACATGTAAACTAATTTCATACTTATGATATTATCTTTCTAGGAATAGTAAACAAAGCAAGTATCTCCTGAACAAGGAAAAACAATGATTCTCATCTGTAACTACTATCAACTAAAATCAAATTTTTTAAAGACTCACTACTGAGAAGTGACAGCTACTGGTGAAAAAAAAAAATTCAACAACTAAAAAAAAACACAACAGTGTGGATTCCCTGTTTAGTTGTCTATATTTCCCACTAGATGAGCAAGCACTATGTCTATCTTTTTCATTTTAATTCCTGCTCTCGCATATTGCCTGGCACATACTAGGTGCTCAATACATTGTAAAATGAAATAACACTAAAGTCTTGAGTAGCAGAGTTGATTGTACAAAATAATAAATTCATATTTGTCTCAGTAATTTCTTTTGTGGAGTGATTTTTCAATATAGTTATTCTACACATCAAATTATATTAAGTTCTGACATATGTTTTAGGCCAACTCAAGACAATGAAAGTAACAAGGCCATGTATGCAATGTTGTTTGCAAGTTGGAAAAGGGTTGTACACCTTGTGAAGATTTCGTACACACACATGCAAAGATTAGAAGTATTTTTAAATAACTTCTATAAGCTTCATTTGTCTGGAAAAAAATTATATATCCAGATTTTTTCATTTTACAACAGTGTGAAATAAATATGCCTCTCCCCTGTGCATACTTCCTTGCAGGCACTGCTCATGATATAGTGTCTCTGTTGATTTTTTCTGAATGCTTCATTAGACTAAGAGTCTATGTCTTTCATGTTTGTGTCTCCCGGTATCTGGTATACAGAAGAAATCTATACGTTATTTGTTTAATTAATTCACTAATACCTTATTTTATATATGAATTTCCCCTTTAGGCATATTTCACCACAGAAAAAATCATATTTATGTAAATCAACATCTTCAAATAAGAATGAAAATGACTCGGTTTTCATCGTCAGTGACCACCCATGGCCCTCCAGATAACGTTAACAATATTTACAGGATCTTGTGTGATTTGACTCCTGCTTCTGTCTCCATACCCATTTTGTGCCATTTTCTACCTCACAATGTCTCTCAGACTCCAAGTGGGATGTGTTTTATAAATTGGCTAACCAGGAATTCCTTGAATTGGATCATAAAGAAAAACTTTAAGTCTCTAGCTAGCCTATTATTTTAAAAAGGAATTTGAGGTAATAATTTTTTTGTCTGGTAGGGATCAAGAAGAAAGAATGCAGCTTACTCTACAAGGGCTTCAGTGATGGCTCCTTTCTCTGATTTTTGATTGTTCTAAACATGATATTATCTCGTCCTTGAATTATAATTTATTTTGATTAGAGATTGATTCTTTCTTTAGTAAATTATGTATAACCTTGAAATAGATACATGGGCAGCTACAAATACATGATTTTTAAACAATAGGCATTACATTTGTTTTTTACCATAAAATTTCAATGAAATATAAATGGCATGATTTTCATGGACATATTTGCTTTTTTCTAGCCATAGTTGAGTGCTTTACACACCTTCATGCAATAGCAATTTACCTATCCTTGTTTTAAAGGATGAAATCTTCACTTTTGTTCAATCTATTGCATTGTCTAATTCTTTGAAAAACAAATGCTTATTTTTAATATGAGCTATATTTTCATATGTACTAACATTCATTTGCTCTTCCTCTTACATAAAAGATCATAGTTTAAATATATGAATATTTTCATATAGCATTTGTGTTTTTCTTTTCTCTAAGAAAGATTGAGCATTTACATTACACTGCTTGAAAAAAAATAGCATGAAATGGACACTTTTTGATGTATAAATAAAATAGTTTTTGGAATAACACTGACGTTTCTCTTTCAAAATCCCCTACCCCTGATTTTTTGGTTTACCTTTACAGAAACTTCAAATGAACAATTATGACATGCAAAAATAATAATAATAATAATAAAGTCACATTCTACAAACATCTGCCTACAGAAAAATTCATAGCCTTCAAGTGGACCATGCAATCTGATGCTCTGAAATGTGACCCAGACACACAAAAGCTGCCTTTAAAACAGAACACATACCGGGCACAGTGGCTCACGCCTGTAATCCCAGCACTTTGGGAGGCCGAGGCAGGTGGATCACGAGGTCAGGAGATCGAGACCATCCTGGCTAACACGATGAAACCGTGTCTCTACTAAAAATACAAAAAATTGGCCGGGAGTGGTGGCACACGCCTGTAGTCCCAGCTACTCGGGAGTCTGAGGCACGAGAATTGCTTGAACTCGGGAGGCGGAAGTTGCAGGTCACACCAAGGCACTCCAGCCTGGGAGACAGAGCAAGACTCTGTCTCAAAAATAAAATAAAATAAAATAAAATAAAATTGGAACACAGTAACACTTTGTGGCTCCAGGTTATCTTTTGCAAAAGATTTGCCAGCAGCAAAATACATAACGAATCTGAGTCTGAACTTAAGAATCTGAAACTAACAGGTGATACAGAGAAGCCCAAATGGACCTCTTCATAAAGAAACCAGGGAGAAAATTTTTGCAATCTACCCATCTGACAAAGATCAAATACTTAGAATCTACAAGGAACTTAAACAAATTTACAAGAAAAAAAACAAACAACCACATCAAAAAGTAGATGAAGGATATGAACAGAAACTTCTCAAAAAAAGACATTTCTGTGGCCAACAAACATATGAAAAAAAGCTCATCATCACTGGTCATTAGAGAAATGCAAATCAAAGTGACAATGAGATACTATCTCATACCAGTTAGAATGGCAATTATTAAAGTCAGGAAACAATAAATGCTGGCGAGGCTGTGGAGAAATAGGAACGCTTTTACACTGTTGGTGGGAGTATAAATTAGTTCAACATTTTGGAAGACAGTGTGGCAATTCTTCAAGTTTCCAGAGCCAGAAATGCCATTTAACCCTGCAATCCCATTACTGGGTATATACCCAAAGGATTATAAATCATTCTACTATAAAGACACATGCACACATACGTTTATTGCAGCACTATTTACAATAGCAAAGACTTGGAACCAACCCAAATGTCCATCAATGATAGACTGGATAAAGAAAATGTGGCACAAATACACCATGGAATACTATGCAACCATAAAAAAAGGATGAGTTCATGTCCTTTGCAGGCACATGGATGAAGCTGGAAGCCATCATTCTCAGCAAATTAACACAGGAAAAGAAAAGCAAACACCACATGTTCTCACTCATAAGTGGAAGTTAAACAATGACAACACATTGACACAGGGAGGGGAACATCACATACTAGGGCCTGTCGGGGGGTGGGGGACAAGGGGAGGGAGAGAATTAGGGCAAATACCTAATTCATGCAGGGCTTAAAACCTAGATGACAGGTTGATAGGTGCAGCAAACCACCACAGCACATGTATACCTATGTAACAAACCTGCACCCTGCACGCTCTGCACATGTATCCCAGAACTTAAAGTAAAAGAAAGAAAGAAAGAAAGAAATGAGGCAACGTAAGGATATTTTCAAAGAACCAAATGTTATCAGCTACCAATTTGTAATGACAGAAAAGAATATCAAAATCCTTTAAAACCCTTGTCTTCTCAACACAGGTCAGTTATGCACAGGTTGTTTGTTTTTTTGTTTTCTGTTTTTTTTTACATGAACCATTATTGAACAAGTTTGCATTCTTTACAGCAGTACATATTTTTAGTTTCAATATAATTCCTCATTATATGAGCAAACTTTTCTCATTTTATAAAGTTTTCAAGGATTTAAAAATTTAAAGTCTTCATACACTATTTATTCTTCCACAATAGCATTAAAAAAAAAACTAAGTCATTCACATGGGAAAAACTGGAACTCTTGATCCTAGGTTGAGTCACATGTGTGGAGCTGATTTATTCCTGCTTCTCTCTTCTCACTAATCAAAACTGATTATTAGTCATTCCTTGAGACTTTCATAGCCAAAGGCTGTTGAACCAATCTTGATAGATTTTCTTTATACTCTGTACTTGATGCATTCTTCAAGAAAGGCAAAACATGTTAGAAAATAGTAAGTGACAAATAGGTTTTCAATTAATACATTATAAAACACTCAGAAATAAAATGCTGCTTGTTGCATGATTATAAAACCAATTCTTAGGATGGTCATAATTTTTAAAATATAGATTACAGTGGTAGAAAATATTCAGAAGCCACAGGATTAAAATAAGGGATGAGTATCAAAGCTATCTATAGATTCAATGCAATCCCTATTAAAATCCCAATACCATTTCTTACAGAAATATAAAACATAATTCTAGGCCAGGCATGGTGGCAGGCGCCTGTAATCCCAGCTACTTGGGAGACTGAGGCAGGAGAAATTGCTTGAACTCGGGAGGTGGAGGTTGCAGTGAGCCGAGATTGCGCCATTTCACTCCAGCCGGGGCGACAGAGCCAGACTCTATCTCAAAAAATAAATAAATAAACAATAAAAATAAAACACATTCTAAAATTCACATGGAACCACAAAAGGCCTTGAATAGCCAAAAAAAATTTTTTTTGAGAAAGGAGAGAAAGAGGAGAAGAGAAGAGAAGAGAAAGCTGGAGACATCACAATTCCTGATTTCAAAATATATTGTGAAGCTATAGTAATTAAAGTAGTATATGGCCAGAGATGGTGGCTTGGCCAGGCACAGTGGATCACAACTGTAATCCCAGCACTTTGGGAGGCCGAAGCGAGCAAATCACCTGAGGAGGTCAGAAGTTTGAGACCATCCTGGCCAACATGGGGAAACCCCATCTCTACTAAAAATACAAAAATTAGCTGGGTGTGGTGATGCATGCCTGCAGTCCCAGCTACTCAGGAAGCTGAGGCATGAGAATCGCTTGAACCCGGGAGGCTGAGGTTGCAGTGAGCCAAGATTGCATCACTGAACTCCAACCTGGGCAGCAGAGTAAGACTCCATCTCAAAAATAAAAAATAAACAAAAGTAGCATAGTACTGGCATAAAGACAGACATACAGACCAATGGAACAGAATAGGGATCCCAGAAATAAATCTACACATACATATATACAACTCATCTTCCACAAGGGTACCAAGAATACTCAGTAGTAAAAGGACAGTCTCTTCAACAAATGGTGTTAGGAAAACTAGATCTCCACATGCAAAAATTGGACCCTTATCTTACACTGTACACAAAAGTCACTATAAATGGATTAAATATTTCAACATAAGACCTGAAAGTATAAAACTTCTAGGAAAAAATTTAGAGGAAAAGCTTCATGATACTGATCTTGGCAATTTTTTCATGGATATGACCCCAAAACCACAGGCAACAAAAGTGAAGATAGACAAATGGGACTAAATCAAACTAAAAAGCTTCTATACAGCAAAGCAAAAAACCAACAGAGTGAAAAGGCAACCCACAGAACAAGGGAAAATATTTGCAAACATATACCTCATATACCTGATACAGGGTTAATTTCCAAAATATATAAGGAACTCTTACAATGCAATAGCAAAAGAAAAAAAAAAGACTGACAACCCAATTAAAAATGAGCTGAAGACTTGAATAGACATTCCAAAGACATACAAATGGCCTACAGAAAAGATATGCAAGGTACTAATCATCAGAGAAATGTAAATGAAAACCACAATGAAATCCAACAGCCTCACACCTATTAGGATAGCAATTATCAAATATAAACAAGAGAAATGTTGGCAAGGATGTGGAGAAATTGAAACCTTGTACACTATAGGTGAGAAATCAAAATGGTGCAGCTGTACCTGGCACAGTGGCACACGACTGTAGTCCCAGCTGCTTGGGAAGCTGGGGCAGAAGGATTACTTGAGCCCAGAAGTTCAAGCCTGCAGTGAGCTATGATGCAAGTACTGTACTCTAGCCTGGGTGGCAAAGCAAAATCATGCTGAAAAGAAAAGAAAAAAAGGAGAGGAGAGGGAGAGGGAGAAGGGAAGAGGAGAAGAGAAGGGAAGGGAAGAGAAGAGAAGAGGAGAGGAGAGGAGAGGAGAGGAGAGGAGAGAAGAGAGGAGAAGAGAGGAGAGGAGAGGAGGGGAGGGGAGGGGAGGAAGGGGAGGGGAGGGGAAGGTGAGCTACCTTGAAAGGATGGAGGAAATTGAAATGAAAAGAAGGAGGGGACAGTAGAAATAGCTTGGAAGACAGCCCATTTCTCAACTTTCATAATGAGAAGTAAATAAATAATGTCCAAAATTGAGAAATCAAGAAATAAAAATGTAATCAATATGTTTAGAAAAACCACTGAAAGTGATTCCTTCTAGGAAGAGAGACTAGGAAATGGGGAGAGGTAATGTCAAGAGACTCCTGTACTTATAAGCGTTTACTAATGATTTAATTTATTTAAATCATATAAATATACTGCTTTAATTAAAAATTAATTTCTATATTAGGAGAAAAGTACATATTGTATGTATTGTAACAGGAGTAAGGAAAAGTTCTTAGGTTCTTGAAGTTCTTACATTACCTGGTGTAGCACATAGATGAAAAAAACCAAGATGAGGTATTTAGAGTTTCTAATAATTAGTCTGTCTCCACAGCATCTATTGCCACCATCCTAATGCTCAAACCTGTGTAGCCAGAGTGATTTTTATAAAAATATAATCAGTTTTATTTCCCAATTCAAGGTTCATAAATTGCTTCCTATTGCCTATCTGTCAAAATATAAAATAAACTCCTTTATATGGTGTCTTAGTTTATTTTCTGCTGCTATACCAGAATCTGGGTTATTTATGAAGAATAGAAGTTTATTTTGGCTCATGGTTCTGGAGGTTAGGAAGTCCAAGGGAATGGCACTGGCAAGAGTCATCCTGTAATGGAAGGCATTACATGGTAACCTGTCAAGAGAGGCAGAGAGAGAAAATGGAGCCAAACTCATCCTTTTTATCAGGAACTCACTTCCAAGTTAAATAATTTACTCCTCAGATAACAGCATTAATCCCTTCATGAAGGCAGAATTCTCATGGTCTAATCAATCCTTAAATGTCCCTTCTCTCAACACTGCTGCATTGAATTCAGTTTCCGACACATAGACTTTTGGGGAACACATTTAATCTGCAACAAATGGCTTGCAGAATCTAGATTCTTTATATCAGTCCAACTTCATTTTCCATTAACACCTCTTGAGTTTTATATACACCAGTATTTCCCAGAAAAATCCCAGATCTCATATCTTTATGCCTTCAATTTTTCATTTCCTTCTTATCTAAGAAGCAAACTCCTACCTTTACTACATCCAACATATGGCTCATAGGCCCCCATTAGAGTTCTTTACATATTGTGTTGAAAGTGTTTGTTTTCATGTATGTCTCCCTTACAAGGTTGTAAGATGGCTCAGATAAGTGACCATGGATTTTATTTGTCTTCCCAGTATCCCTACCCTCTCACACATAGAGAATTTGCCATCAAAATTGATCAAATAAATGAATCCAAAAGAGGATCTTTACCTAGAATAGCAGTACAAACCAAGAAGTACAACGGGAGAATCAATAAGGGGGAAAAGCAGAATTGAAATACAAAGTAATTGTATTCTCAGAGCTCAATAAGATTGCAGTAATCAAAGTAATAATAGCTTACCAGGAATTAATCACTAATCAGGCATTGTTCTAAGGATTTTATACATTTAAACCTTGCAATTACCCTAAGAGAAGATCATATTTTTATTTCATTTACTGATGAAGAAACTGAAGCATAGATAGGATAGGAAAATTGCCCATGGTAACAGCTAGTAAGTGGCAATGCCCAATAAACATAGATGTTTGGTCATTTACCAGTTGTATTAGTCCACTGTCACACTATCTAAGACTGGGTAATTTATGAAGAAAATAGGTTTAAATGACTCACAGTTTCGCAGACTGTACAGGAAGCATGGTTGGGGAGGCCCCAGGAAACTTAAAATCATAGCAGAAGGGAGAAGTTAAAGCAAGCACCTTCTTCCCAGGGAGGAGTGGGGAAGGGGGAGAGAAGAGGGAAGTGCTACAACACACTTTCAAACAACCAGATCTCATGAGAATTCTATCATAAGAACAGCAAGGGAGAAGTCCACCCCCATGATTCAATCACCTCCCACCAGGGCCCTCCTCCAACACTGGGTTCAACATAATATTTGGGTTGGGACACGGAGCCAAACCATATCACCAATGATGCCTAGTTTTACTTCAATGCTCATACAAAGTGCCAAAAATCCCAACCTATCTTATAGGTGATACGATGCATTGCATTATTGAGTTATACAGTAACTACTATTTTGCATTTGGTCAACTTTCACATTCACATCCAAATCTTCGGAACTGTTCCCCTAGTACTCCAAAAAGATTCTAAAGCTACCATTCCACTGGAGGCTACTTCTTTCATTCTTTGTAATTAAAATAAAATATGTAATTTTCAGCAAGGTGACTAATTAAATTCCCAAAGTGCTCCTAATATAAACACAAACTAGGCTGACCCTTCCCTTGAAAACTCCAAACTGATCAAGACAAAAGGGAGGAAGATATGTAAACAGAGTCTGGTATACACTTATGGAAAATAAAAAGCTCAAAGACAAGAGTTTGCCCTACTGAACATGCCAATTCCTATTTCCACATGCCTCAAGACCCTGGACCCTCAATGGGAGTTCAAAGTCCTCAGAATGATGCAAAGCTGGGCACTGTGGCTCTGTCTACTTGCTTATGTTTTATCTCTCTGACCTGGCCTGTTTTAAGCAGATGAACCCTGAACCTGCAAATAAAGTTTTAGTTTAATTATGAAACAAATGTTTTGCTTGTCTTTGGTTAGGTATACCATTATTTATGCCCTAATTAGTGTCAGAGCAATTTAGTATCTGTATATATAATAATATATGTTGACTGCCTCAAGCATTTTTTCTGCATTGTGTGCATCCTTAGAACATAAGTCATTATTTATAAATCCACCAAGAAAGTGTTAAGCAACAAAGCTCACCATTGTCAAAAACTCTCACATTCATATCAACTTAAATATTTCTTATTCCTTGGAAAAAAATCAATGGAAGTTATTCACATATGTTAAAGAATCATCTCAAAAAACTACTTTTTCTATAAATAAATACATTTTGTATAAGTAAGCCAAATGTACATAATGTAATTTAGCTACACTTGGCATCCTAAAAACACTTGGGAGAGTATTCACTAAATCATTCACTAAATGCTATAATATTCTGTCACTATATCATAATATTTTATATGCAAAGTATGCCCTTCCTAAAGTGGGCCTAAAAACAGTCATTTCTGAGACGTTTATCTGGAATATAAATGTGTTAATGCACTACAGGGTAAAACACTGGAGTGCCTAAGAATTTCCACTGAGCCCCAGAAATTTATCAAAAGATAAATCTTTCCTTCCTTTTAATGGGATATTCAAAGTAGTTAGCATCTAAATATTAAAGTGTTCATAAAAATTTTTTCAAATTCCTATCCCTTGACAGGTTACCCTTTGTTTAGTTGGAGTTAAAATGGAACATTGTCTGTGGCATCCAAGGGAAGCAAGACAATATTGGGCAAGAGAAAAAAGATAGCCTTAGTCAACCTGGTGAGACCACTTCAAGCTTTATCATTTTACAATTCAAGAAACAAACAAGTGCTTATCTTTCTAAGAAGATAACAAATGTTAACTGCTTCAAAATGAATAAAATTCACAAAATAGACATTATAAATATTGTGCAATGATAATAATAATAATAATGTTCTCAATTATAAAACTGGAAACAAAAATCAACCCCCCTCCTCTCTCCACATTGGAAGTATTAAATTCACAAATAGTTACAGCAGAAATGTTTCATGTTAGAAAAGTTTATAATTAGTCTTACAAGAAAAAGTCAATGATTGCAGCTTTCTTTAATTTTTTGTGCAAAAGTAAGGTCATTTTTCTATCGAATCACTAAGACAGTAACACAAGTAAAGCAGTTTAACAAATATAAACGTTTGCTTACAGCATAGTCTACCTGTGTAATCTCTTCTCTATCACTTTTTAAGACAGAAATGATTAAAGTAAATCTCTGGGCTGAAGAGTTTGCTAAAATAAAAACAGAAATTATAACCATTTACAAAATGAAGAAAATACATACTGAAATCTTACAGCATCTTCTCCACTTAATAAAACTGTCTAGTAAACATCATTCATTGACTTTTATTAGGACAATGCGGTTTTTAAAACTGATTATTTTTTAATAGATAATAATAATAAATAAAAACACTTGGGATCTCTTACAGCAGAGTAAAAAGGTACCATGTAACATTTTGTCATCTTGAAACTAAAATTATGTGGAAAGTTTTGGTATAAAATACACCTAATAGAAATTTAAAGATAGTACAAATAGAACCAGTTAGATATAACTGATCATAAACCGTCACATATGTACTGGCTAACACAACAACAATAATCCTTTAAAAAAAATAAAAACAAACGTTGGGATTTTTTTTCTTTTTTTCTTCCAATCAGTACAGTAAATGCAACAGAATTCAACGTTCACTACCTAACTTAAGAGAAAATATCTATGTGCACCTCCAAAATGATACCTCACTGTTAGAAGCTTAAATTATAAGTACAGGAAGTATCAGTTCAAATAAAGACAGACTATAAGTCAGTACTATCATGGAATCATACGCAGGATCCTATCCAGAAATAATTACACTCAGCCTTCTGCAGCATGCACACCCTGGAAGCCTGCATATGTTGGCTTCTCAGCAGCCTGACAGCAGGCAGTTTCCAATTGCATGGAGAAGTGGAGAGAGCTCATGTTAATGAGATTCTCCTTCTGCATCTCTCTACCTCACATACTGCATCTTCTAGCACAGGAAAATCACTCTCCTACTAAGACAGAGAAAGCAGGAGATCCTTATGGGCCTTCAGTTCACTTACATTTTTTCTTTTTCTACCATTAATGTTTTTTAAGGCATTTATGTTCCTCCTTGACACTAGAAGAAATCTTTTCCTTTGCTTGGCTTCTAAGATAGGATGGTTTGTAATATCCTTTCCCTCACTTCTATGCTTATATAACTTAAAGTGGCCACTTCATTTCATTCATTCTTTTTCCTTCCTAGTTGAGCCATGTTTCAGAAGGACAAGACAGGAAAAATAGTAATCAAGGACAAATAAGAACACTTCTCACTTCTTTTATCAATTTGATAGTGAAGATTGTCCCATCAACATCATTATGAGGACAATTGCTTCATGAGAGGAATATTTTATTAAAAGAAAACATTAGAATCCTCTTATTACACTGACCAAGCTAAGATTACCCTACTATAGAATATATGGTTGAGAGTATATGTAATGCTAAGAAGAGCTGGGAAAGCAGGAATGGTCCTATTTTTAGGACAGCTTCATTTAACATTCACTCTGACCTTTACTGGAATGTGTCATATTTAATTCAAACTACATAGGAAGCTCCTCACATTCTAAATCGAAGTAAACTATTGGGTTTTCCTTTCTTTTCCTCCTTCTCATCTAAAAGTTTTCCCAGTAGTGAATAAGCAGTTTCTTTTTGCATTTTGAAAAACAGAATAATAATAAGCCAATGCAGTTTACCAATTCCTCAAAATTGCTTCCATTATTTTTTATAAGTAACATCACTGCAAATTATGTTTTCATAATCTACCAAATTATTCTTTACTTATTTCTTTCCCTGTACCTCAAAGTTATTGCCACTTTGGACCAATCTAAACAATTCATCTCCTACCTTGGTATTTACACTCTTCAAGTGATCATACCTGGTTTTCTTGTCTCTCCTCCCCACTCTGCTGCCCGTCTTGTTTGGGTAAGCAATACATAATTGGTTCTTTTAATCTATCCTCATAAGTCAATTGCACCAGCCCCTTAATCATTTTTGTTGTGCTTCTCTGAAATCTGTCCAATTTGTCAACATCCTTCTGGTGCTGGGACATTCAGAAATGCATGCAAGATTCTGGTACTGCCTCATCAATGCTTTACACAGAAAAAAGATGATCACCTCTCTTTTTCTCTTGGTGAGAAGTCTCTGGGCATGCAGCTTCAAAAGCATATAAGATTTTTTTTGCTATAAGTTTATACAAAATATTTCCAGGTAATTTTTTTCTCTAGCCTTCATTTCAAGCATTATCATTTTACAAATATTTCTCTTGAACTCATACTTTGTATTTCAAATTTGTACTGAGATGTGTATTAGATATATTTGCTTTCGTCTTTCTCAGCTGAGAAATGCTTTATTTTTTCCATGTATGCCTGACCTCTCTTTGTGCCACTGTATTTCTCCAGCACCACCAAGATCTCGATTCAGTTTCATTTATGAGTGTAATTAATATGATCTTTGCCCATTATAAGGGTTATTAATAATAAGGTTAAATTAAAACCTTATAACAGCACCCCCACTGAATCACTCCACACAAGTCAGCTTATTGCAGAATAACAGTTCATTTTATTTATGGTCTCTCAACCAATTTTCAGTACATGTGACAGTGGCCATGTTAATATGAATAAGATTTGAAATAAGGTTTTCTGAAACTGTATCACAGGTTTCATATTCCTTTTAGTCACCGGTTTTGATCAAAAGGTTGTTAAGTTTGACTGCTGTGGTTCAGTCTTCAATTTTGGAAGTTACTGTTATTAGCTAGAGGAAAAAAAATGATTAGGCTATTCATAGTACCAGAAGATTGATTTCTCTAAGTAAAAGCCATAGGAACAGACTTTTAAAAATAATAAGCATTCATTGTAAAATCATATACATTTAATAATATGCCTAGTTTCCATATTTATGGTCCTGTTTCACTAAGTTATCATCAAAATTTATGAATATGTCCACGTAATGCAAGTATTTGTATTCAAGTAACAGAAAGGAGGAAAAGTGCTTATTTACAGCTTCTAGTTTATAGTACCTGCCTTTCTCTCATACATTGCTACTTGCAATCTAATGAACGATGCATTTCTCACCCACACCAAACTTTCCTATAATCATCAAATTCTATAACTATTTTACATGATGCTACATTGGAATGCTTATTTTGAATACATGTTAAGGGAAATTAACTCAAGGAAAGACAAGCACTTGATTTTCTTTTTCTTGCTTTTCAGTTAAGTACAGACAAGGAATGTAATGAATGAATCAACAGTACATATTTTGATGAAAGCAATGTTGAGCATACAAAACACTGCACATTCAAGAAAAGCCTTGCATTTTTCCTAACTCATAACATTGAAAATGAGATTCACAATCTTGTTAGTGTCAGACTATAATCATTCGCATTGCTCTACAAATCAAAATAATATTTTTAAAAGAGCAGCACTGCACTTTCAATGTTAAAGTTTTATGTTGTTTTGTGTTTTATGAATGAAATTTTACTCAAGAAGATCCTCAAAGGGATGTGAGAGACATTGAGGCTTTGTTAGTCAAGAACAGAACATGAGAAGGTACTCTTAGATAGTGCATGCAAGTTGGTCTCTTGATACCATTTGAATTGTAAGAAGCAATTAAATACTTCTGCTTACTGAAAGTAAACTTATGCTATCCTGGTCAAACCCCAGGCCACAACTGCTACATGTGTCATGGAGGTGATGTGTTAGTCTCCAGGGAGAGGGTACAAAGGAAAGTGCACATAAAACTTCCGCTCCAGAGGAAAAGAGCCCTGACGCCCTGGACAAAGAAAGTTGCCCCTCTGTCCTCCCACCTGAAGGTACAGTGCTGTCCTGGCATGTGACAACAAGTGGAGATTAAAAACAGGAGAAATATCTGGGACAAAAAAATGTCAAAGCCTTAGAGTCACTTACAGTCTTAAAGAGAATAACATTTAAAGGGAAGCCACATTATTAGTAACATGGGCTTTAAAGAGGGAAAAGGTAATTAGCAACATCTTAATTCTGAATTATGAAACTTTCAGCCAAATCTATCATTAGTCAAGTTAGAATAGAAATTAGAATAGACTGTATAGCATTCGGTTTTATCACAAAGGTAAAAACGTGATAGTAAAAGCTTTTCAATCAAAATTTTTGCCTTTTCTAATACTCAAAAAAAAGTAGCATCGTAGTCATAAATTTGAAAAATGCTTCACCAAGGATTAGTTTTACACTCACTTATTGAATTCTATCTAGAGAATTAATATAGAAGATGATACGAAAGGAGATGACCACAGTATCAAACATATATCCTATTCAGTGAACACTATTGACATCTGATTCTACATATACTTAGGTATGTGTTTTTTACATTATATTTACCGTCCACCCAGATTTTCAGTTCAATTGACAATTCTTTACTAGGGACCCTTTTATCCCTTCCAAATATAAATGGAGGACAAATTTAAATGCTGCTCAGACAGACTTTTAAAATCTATATTCACTACCCAAGATTCAGGTGCATAAATTCCTTGGCTCCAGAGAGCATAATCATTCCATAGAATTGCTTTTCCTTATTTACTAACTGAGGGCCACTGCAAGTTGGAGATATGTGGCATTTATCGAATATATTTTATCATATATTGCTTCTTTTAAAATCAAAATTATCTTTTTTATGAATTCCTCTTTTATGCTTATAGTGTAAAAATCAATAGTAACCTAATTCATTAAAACATTATTTGCATAAGTAACAAGCAAATCATTCATCCAATAAGCAGACTTGGAAACCCCAAATATAAACACCAAAAGCTGAATTTTAGTAAGAAAATATGCACTATTGGGGAAAAAATGCAAGACAGACAGAGCAGTGCACCATACATAAAATGTCAAACATGTCAAAACACTCATGAATACCAACATCTCCCACCACACCACGACCAATTTTAAAGGTTATTTAGGGCTCACACATCTACAAGTGCAGATTTTACAGCAGCGGACTTTATTTTTCTCAGATATATTAAAAATAAGTCACTGATGTGTCAAATGTTTTCTATGTCATTTTCACACATGTGGCCCATGTAGAGAATTCTGCCCAGCATTTCTGAGAGCAGGACAATTACACAGAACACAGACTCCTGGCACCGAATAGATTCATTATGGATTTGTTAGAAGCTTGTTTTTAACTGTATCAATTCAGTATGCAGGGAGGATAATTAGTCAAAAGACCAAGAAAGCAAATGTAGCTATCTTCATTCCTCAAAAATAGAAAACCCTGTTAGGGTCTCCATAATTCATCTTTTCAGAACTTCATTTCAGAAAGACACTTTGAGAACATGTCACAAGGCTTCCTTGTCCCTAAATCACTGATTATGAATTATTTCCGGATAACTGCAGACAAGTAAGTCTTATAAAACAAGAAGCATAACACATGCAGAACATACTTATCCTACTTCCAGCCCTCAGATAAGTGAAGCTTAAATTAAAAGTCAAAAGACGAACAAAATCTATTGTATAAGCAAACAGCTGATCTAAATCCACTATATTTTGTTTGTCAAGTGTGTATATTCTAATAAATTTTATAATATAATAAGACTATTTTTGCCACACTTTGACCACACCAAGTTAGATGCAGACAGTCTTCTGAATAAATATTACTCTCTGCTTGACTGTCTAAGCAAAATCTATTTATACCATTTGTTAGATTGTGAGAGTAGCTCTTAAGAAAATGTTAATAACAGCTAAACACTGTCTACCACAAATATAGAAGAAGTAGAAGAAAGAATAAAAGGTTCATGCATAGCCAGCTTTTCATTTTTACAAAGTGGCCTGCTCAGGACTGTGAACTAACTAATATGCAATTTGGTTTTCCTGATAGGAAACCTAGAAGCTTGCTGAAAACTCAAATGATTAATATAAGGCAATTCAAACAGCTTGAGGATAAAAAACAGTTTTCTTTTTTACTACTTTTAATATGACTTTCTCAATGGCATAAACACATGCAGCAATCATTCCCACTCTTTTCTTGGGCAGCAAAGCAAGCAACTCAGAACTCCTTCGCCCATAAACTACGAAAAGCAATGAAAATAATCCCTTCTTTAAAATTTCAGCAAGAAGAAGATTATGTTATTATCACTTACCCCACTGTGGTTTCAGGTCAATGCTCCCCTCCAGAAGTCTGAACATGCCTGAAGCAACATCCTCAACTCTCAGCAGGTGAGAAAATCTTTAGTTAGTTTCTGGAGAAGCAGAAAGGTACAATCCTTCTGGGACAGGCAGTGCTAAAGCAAGGCACTTGTAAGTTCATATCCTGGCTCTCAGTTCGAATTCCAACTCTTCCATGTACTTATAGGCCAAGATACTAAACGATACCTCTGAACCTCATCTCTTCATTTGTAAAATGGAAATAACAGTGCCAACGTCATATTTGGAGTTGAGATGATTATATGATATGATATCTGGATTTGCAACATGTAGTAGACAGAGTTATTGTAATGGAGGAATGTCAGAAACCATGGAATGTGTCCTCCGTCTGCCACCTGCTTCTGCCCTTCACAATGACCCAAATCTTTGAAGGAGTCCACATCACCCCTGCCTAAAGATTGCAGCACCTCTTAGGAAACAAGTTCTCTGACTAGAATGGAATGATAGGAAATGCAAGTTTCCATGCCAATGATTTTGTACCTTTTGACTCCTTTATGACATACCTTGAAACATCTGTGTGGTCCTCATTAGCCCAGAGCTTCCCATACTTAGAGCCACACTCTCCTAACATAGTCCTGCTATGGCCTCTATATCCAACTTTCACCTTATACCTACCTGCCTGCCCAACACCCAGCATCCTCCATGTGCCCTTTTTATTCACTTCCATAGATCTCTTCTTACTTTAAACTCATTCACATTATTGTTGGCACCCTGGCCATTTTAGTCCTCTCCTTCTCATCTCTGCCTTCAACTCTAGGACTCTGATTAAATAAATCCTCTAAATTGCCTCCTCCTCTTCCAACTTATCAGTCCCTGCTCACCTGATCATTCACAGTATGGTTCATTATCTTTATCCATCCCTATCTCTACCCATTTCCCCCAAAAGCTTTTGCTTCCTCCTTCTTGTTTGGCAATAGCATATAAATGAGAAGGCCTGTGACATGGACAATGGGACATTCACTACCATCCCTTTTCTCTAGCTTTCCTCTATGCCTTTTTTGCTGTTCACTCTCTTCCCAGGTACCAGGTTGCTGAGGAAGATGAAAAGGGGGTGGCTACATGTGCTTATGTGCTTGTCCCCCTGGCCCTTCCTTATGACACCCACCTGGCTTCAAGCAGATGACAGGCCAGAGGATAAAGAGATACAGAAGTCCATTGGAGTGGTGACCAAAAACGAACAAACCAGAGTGAAGAAAGAGGACTGGCCAGAAAACCACAGTAGTAGGCCAGGCATGGTGGCTCACACCTGTAATCCCAGCACTTTGGGAGGCCAAGGCAGGTGGATCACCTGAGGTCAGGGGTTTGAGACCAGCCTGGCCAACACTGTGAAACCCCATTTCTACTAGAAACACACAAAAAAGAAAAAGAAAAAAAAGCTGGGTGGGGTGCCTGCACCTGTCAGGGAGACAGAGGCTGCAGTGAGCTGAGAACACACCACTGCACTCCAGCCTGGGCGACAGAGCGAGGACTCCATCTCAATCTCAAAAAAAAAAAAAAAAAAAAAAAAAAAGAAAGAAAGAAAAGAAAAGAAAGAAAGAAAAAGAAAAGAAAACCACAGTGCTGAGATTCCCTTATCAGTATCTCTCAATAAAGGCAGCCCTCTCTCTCACTTCATGTACAATTGGTCCTCAGTAGTGACACTATCAACCTTTTTAACTGAGACCCCCCCATAAATATATTTCATAGTGTCACCCAAGAAAAATTGCAGCAAACAATGCTTAGACGTCTTATATTTTTGCTATCCTGCAAAGCCCTCATAATTTCTATTCTATTATTCTTTCATTTCTTTAGAAGAAAATTCTGATGGCAACCCAATATAATATCTTTGAAAACCACTAATGGGTCAGGACCCTCAGTTTGAAAAACACTGGCCTATTTGCAGCTTATTGATGAGGAGTCCTCTCTCTGTCCTTACCCTTCTCGAAATCCCAATCTAATTTGAGTTTGTCAAAATAATCCTCTTGTCCAAGCTTCCAGAGCCAAGAAATTGTGGTAGACTCAATCCCTCTGGAAGTCCCTCTAGTACCCGATGAAAGACTTCTCACACTCGCAGCAGCCGCTCTCTACTGTACCAGGGACGTCTCTAGCAGAAACTTGGGCATTGTATCTGCTAGAACGGGTGACACATGTCCTGGAAATCCTAGTTTATCTAAACACAGGTTGAGATAGAAATAAGAAAAAATGGGAATGAGAAAGATTAAGTGTGGGAAGAAGAAATGAGGAGAAAAGCGTTGAAGTTGAGCTCTCCTAGGATCCAGGTGCCGGCTCGGCGCTGTGTCTAGTTAAACTCGGCGCGACAGGGTTCAGCTAAGCCGAGAAGAGGGCAGCGAGCGGCCCGCAGTCAGCATCTTGTAGAGAAGAAGGAGCGCTCCCAGCCGCGGGAAGATAAGCGTACAGGCGGCCCCAAGGCCTCTACAGGCGCAGCCCTGATCTGGCCACTTGACTAGACGCTCGCTCCAGCGCTCGCAGGCCTAGGGCTCATTACATGCGTTGCGAGGAGACCTGAAAGCAGGGCGGGAACGCACAATCTATCTTCAGAGCTTTGGGTCGTGAGCACACGTGTGGAGCATGGTTGTGGCATGGGCGTCTGGGCCCCTCTCCTAGACCTCCACGAGGTGCGGACGCGCCTCTGCCCCGCCCTTTTGTGCGCCCTCACCACTAGAAAAAGAGTTTTCCCCAGTGTCGCGTGGGAGTCGCCCCAGTCCAGCTCAGCGTTCGAAGAGACCAGAGACTGACCGGAAATCGTTGGGTGCAGGGAGAAGCAGGAGACGCGCTCCGCCTCCTGTGCTCGTGCCCTAGCGGAACAGACCCGACCTAGAGGCGACGGCAGCCTGTTGCGGCCTTCGCCCTGAGGGTGGGGGGCGGGGGGGTGTAGAACAGCTGAGGAAGACGCAGGGAGCAGCTGGGGAGGAAAGGGAGGGACACCGAGGAAACAAAGTTCACCCAAGTGAATGCGTCCTAATTGCTCCAAGGCTCTCTCCGCAAAGTCTACGACTGCACGCCGCAAAGTCAAACTACGTCTCCAAAACGCAGTGGGCAGAGCAGGAGGTCTTGTGTCTCCATTTTCGCCGCAGGGCGGATCGCGGACACAAGTCCTCTCCAGTAATTCCGAAGCCTCGAAATAAGACTATGCTGGGAGGAGGGGTTGGGGGGTGACTAATAAGAAGGCGTGGGGGTGGGGGTGGGGAGAACGCGGCAAGAACCCTGCTTTCTGGAATTCTCCCGCCACTGTCTGCAGGGCCCAGAGCGCACTTCGCGGCTAGGGACCAAAATTGCCGCTCTCTTCGAGCGCCCCCAGCGTGGGGTGGGGCCCTGCTTTCCCGCGTCAGGACCGCCCCACCAGGCGCCCTCCGACGGAAGCTGGACTTTTCCTAAGGAAAGGCAAAGTCAAAGTCGGAGGAAAGATCTTTCTTGCGGCCCCAGCTGTCGCTCCTAATGGTCTCGGGGAACATACTAAAGGAAAATGACTTTAAATCACAGTCTTGCCATCCTAAATAGTTATGTGCAATATTTTGGTTTCTAGCAAAATTTAAAAGTAAAATGGGGATTTCCATATGTTCATTTTATTATTAAAAACGAATTACTAAAAAGTGATGACCTGTTTGGAATTCATATCTTGCTTTACCAGCAAAGTCAGCCAGTATCGACTGAACACAATAAATGCAGGGGTGCGAAACGTGATTGCTCGGGTTCGAGTTCTGTCGGATGCACCGATCTAAGCAGGACCTTTCCCGAAGACTTGGAATTGGGTGCGCTTTTTTTTTTTTTAAGTTGTGGCTCAGCCCTATGGGGAAGAAGAGTTAACTGGGCGTCGGCTGAGACCCCAAACCCTCTTCCTCCTCCATGAGACTCCAAAATTGAGTCAGTCCCAGCCCATAGTTGCCTGGGAAGCTTGGAATCCTGAGAAATTCCGGGGTGCGGCCACTATGCAAGCATTCCTATTCTGACAGCGGGGCAAATGGAGAGGGGACCTTACAACCTCCTTTGGAGAAGAATATATGAGAAACTCACTTCCAGACCTCTATTCAATAGTGAAAATAATACTGAGAAAAAGTTTTAAAATCTCCAAGAATAGATACTCTCCTTTCCCCTTCCACCTTGAGGGAAACGGTCTCCATTTTTGACCTGGATTTGAGAGCATCGGGGCTTGAGACAAGGGCGTCTTCCACAGAGAGAGGCGAGGCCCAGGCGGGGAGCCCCCCAGCCTTTACTCTCGGCACCTCGGCGCTGCCGCGCGGCGGATACAAAAGGAAACGGACGAGCGTGCGACGCGAGGCGGGGAACTGGTGGCTCGAAGACGCGCAACACGCGCTATGCCTAGAAGTGCTCTGGTGTCACTCCGCTGTATAGGACCTGGCGAGATGGAATTGTATCCTGTACTGGAAAACTCTGTGATCAAAATATTGCAATGAAATTAAACTTTTCCCTCACAGATCTGTTTGTATCTTGGAAACATTTCTGCAATGCTGACGCCTAGGTTTAAAATACAATTAGATAATTTGATATTCTCGGTGACGCACTGACACCGAGAAAGCCAAGAGATTCTCCAAACAAAGTGAAATTGAACCTTCAAATGACATTCTTAAGTTTGCAAGAATATCTATATCTCCTTGTTGTGCTCCTTGCATGCGGAGAACCAGTGGCCCGTAAGACTTATGACCGGTGTTTTTTAGGGGAGGAGCCACCTAAACTATCTAGGAATGGAGTCCAGCGCCAGAAAGAAATACACAAGATAAGGTCGTTGGGTGCCGCTGTCACTGCAGGGCGCCATCGGCTCCCTGGGCCTTACATATCTCTCTTGTGAGAATCAGTACCCCAAATACTCTCTCTCTCTCTCTGTCTCTCACACACACACACACACACACACACACATCCATCCATCCACAGCGGAAGGCCAGCAGGGCACCGAAAGAAATTGTGGCGGTCGCCTGGACCGCAGAAGGCAGACCTCAGGAAGGAGCAGGCGACAGCGCTGCTCACTGCTCACTCGAGCTTTGAATTAAGGGCATCTTTCCATAAACTCAAAATGGGGCTAGATAGCAAAGACTTAAAATTAGACCTTCCCTCAGAGCTGAGAACTGTATGGTCATGTCTTCGGAACAATGATCATATATTTTCCATTGCTGGAACGATACACAATAACTGAAATGCTTAAGAGGACGTGGGAATACGAGAGCGGTATGAAGCCCTCATTACAAAGTTTAATCTTTTTCTGAAGAAGGTAATGCAACGTCTGGCTTTTGGCAATGCAGCGTGTCTGCTGTTTTTCCTCACTTTACTCCTAGAAACATTAGGACAAGAAAAGTCCTCAGCTGCATCTGGAAAGATGCAGGGGCAATGCATGCGACGCTCTTCACCCGAGCAACTCGGTGCGCGGCCGGGAGTTTGACAGCGACTCTGTGAAACAGAAAAGGCACTAGCCAATTTGCAACTTAGGAATCACAACTGAATGTTCGGCGAGCCGGTGCAGTCGGCACGCGGACATGGTGGAGGGTCATCTCTGCCTCCTTTGACCCCAAATTCCCGGGAGGCGAACTACCCGACACCCCCTTGGCCTTGGGTGTTGCGCAGCCGCTTCCTTAAGGGAGAACCAGTCACAGAGTTCGTTTCTGGGTTCAACTCTCGGGGATTGTGTGACGGAATGTCATTGTCTCAGGGCTGCAGACACCTGGGAGGGAGATGAGTGCTGAAGGCTCTGCAGATTCCCAGCATTTCTAAAGAGCTTTTCTCTTTCGCTTTACTTACTGCTTTGTGGCTTTACTTGGGCATAAGATGTGAAAACAAAATGATATGGCTAGTCTCATCCTTTCAAGAAAGTCAAGAAATTGAACATTTCGTTATTATTTAATCTCTTATGTGGCCACCCTATTTGTCCCTCAGTTACCCGGAGAAAAACGCATCTCGTAAAAATAACCTTATATTACCACCGACACCTGCGTTCTCTTTTTGCTGACCCGCAAAACGTGTCTTTTAAAAAGAGGGGAAACAAACAAAAGAAAACCTGAGCGCTCTCGTGGCAATTTACAGTTCTAACTCTGCATTTTAAAAACAATAACACTCTTCGTAAATTTCAGTGACCCAAAGGCCATCTGTAATTCACTAGGGTCAGCGAAGGAGACCGTCCCCATCTTATGCTCTCTATGAATTCACAGCTGCCCTAAGGTGAAACTCGTTGGACTTCATTTGCCCAAGGACAAGGGTTCTGAGCGGAAGCAGCTTCTACAGCATCAGTTTCCTTTCTTTTTTGAAAGTTGGTGCTGAGTGGAATCCTAGAGGCCCGGCTACAACTTGCTTATACTAGGCCCAAGACCCAACACATAGATATTTTATCATGTACCTGAGAAACTTACACGGGAGAAATTCTATCCTAAAACTACAAATTGCACCTCATCACCATCCACTGAATGAGGAAAATAAAGAATTGTAAGAACTACCTCTACTGAGTTCTGCTCTGTGCCAAAGTGACCCAAGGCCCAAAGGGCCTGAACTGCTTTGCCCTTTCTCCATGACCCAACAGTTGTAAATTGAGAAATTGGAAAATCGGAGATTACATACAACACTCCTCAAATCCATGTTGACTTCTTGAGTCTTAAAAAGATACTTCCTAATCACTGTGCAAGACAAGTACTTGACTAGCCTCTGACCTTGTTCAAGTTCAAAAGCTTTTGGGTCTCCAGAACTTCTCTCCTGAAAGCTACACTTACTTGCAAAGTTAACAGAAGAATTGAGATATTCTAAATTGATCCTAATAAATATTGGTCACCAGACTGGAAAATTCTGGTTAAGAAAAAATATTTTACTGAATTATCTGGATAATTATTCTGGTTCACCTGATTTCTTTTGCCAGAATAGATTTAGGCTGTTTAAAATTCAGATATTGAATAAGTGACCTATCCCAAATTAATCTCCAACTGTGTATGTTATGTTGCTGTTTAGTCATTATTTTTTCTGACCCAAAAAGAAGACAAAATTCTGTTCATTTACATGGTTTATTGTTGTAAACATTAAAATTGTCTTTCTCAAAGAAAGAATTTATCAGAAAAAAAATCAGCGTCTCTAACTGTCATACACCATAGAAAAAAAGGCAGTGACTCATATCATGTGCCATACTAGAAATATACAAAGAAAAATACTACAGAATATGGCAATATTAAAATTCTTACTCAAACAAAATAATAAATTAACTGACAATTTTAGACATAAAAAAATTCAAAGTGCTCAGTTATTTCCAGGGAGTTATGTATATTATAAGCACTCTGGAAACAGTCAAAAGCTGCTGCATGCAAGTTTTGTTTAGCTTTAGACAACAAAATAATCAAGATATAAACTTTCTTTTTATCAACATCAACGGTACATACAACACTTACAAACAAGGAATGTTGGACGGTGTTACAAACACTATGTGTCCCTTTTGTCAGGATTTTCTGATGTGTAATACTTGTGCCCACCTATTTTACAATTGAGAAAATGTAAGCTCAGATAACTACCAATCTTTATAAAATCTAACAGACTACATAGTGTCTGAAATACTATTTATATAATATAGACATTACTGAAGTAGCAAGTGCCTATAACATTTTCAACCTAGAATCAACATGCTTGTCCCTTTTTTATGTATTTATTTTCTTTTTTTTGCAAACACACTTATCTTTTAGAATTTGTAATATTTATTCATAAATAGGCACAAAATAATTTAAAAAGCCAAACTGCATTGGGTAAATTTACAAGCCTTTGCCTTCTTCAACTCATGCCACCCACGCAACATTTAGTTTTACTATATATTACAGCTTTCTTTACAGCAGAAAACTTTGAAGTCTTGTTAAAGGGCAATACTTGTGGGTCCCCTTAAGATGTGTCTCTGTGTGTGTGTGTGTGTATGTGTGTGTGTGTTACATTTGTCTGAACTGCAACAACCAAGCATGGCCAAACATTTCCCATTATACATTATAGCAATCTTTCTTCTGAACAACAAACTGATTTTTAAACTGAGAATAAAAAGTTTATACCACTGTATTGTGTGTAGTCCATGTTCTAAATCCAGGATGCCCCGGAGCCAAAATGCCCTTTCAGGTTCTGCCTGCAGGTTAGGAAATAGCAACAGTTTTTGTTTGTTTGTTTGTTTTCTTTAGGGATCAAGGGGGCTAGGAGGGTTACAGAAATGGGGGGCAGCTTGAGCTGAGACTGCTCACACGGCTATCTCTGCCCATGTGACTTGCCCCCTCTTGACAGTTTCCATTATCATTCCAGTTCCTTTGAAGTGCTTGGGAGGAGGTCTTAGAAAGGTAAAGTGTCCAGGAAAAGTTTGTCAATTATTGCTGGCGGTGGCACCAAGTCTTCCAATTTCAGGTAGAAAATGCGCTGTAGCCCCTGTGTGCAAAGGGTACGAAGTTCTGGGAGCTTCCCCAACAGTTTGGACAAATAATTGGGGCGGTTCAACCCCCCATTGTTGAAAGTCACGTGGTCTTTGAGACAATTTACAATCTTGTTTTGCAGTTCTTCCACTCTCTTGGGTTCCTTGAGCCCGTGTCTCTCTGCAGAAAACATAATCAGAAACAAAAGAAGAATGTACAAGACAGTTAGCTAGTTGGCAAAACCAAGGAGAATCTGTGACAAGGGAAACTCAGGACAAATCCTGCTAGGCAGTTCTGGGGGGAAGCGCCCTGCGCCTGCAGTACTGACCTGTGACCATAGCCAGGGCAGCAATGCAGGAGAAGGCAGAAATGTCGATGTTCATATTCTGCAAGTTGGAGGAGAATTCAACAATGGAATCAATCCATTCCCCAAAGCCACGAACGCATTGCAACCTGTGCAAGACCACCCCATTGCAAAAGATGAGTTTACCCTCCACTGGGTTGGACCTGCAATTAATACCAAAGAGAGAGAGGGGAGAAAAAGAGAGAGAGAAAAGCTAAACAACTAATTACTTGAAGAGCAATAAATGAGGGATTCAAGAGTCACCTAATTACTGAAGAGTTAATAAAATGTAGACCAGTGGACCTTGAAAGGGTTTAATTTCATAACAACCAAGAACGCCCCCTATCCCACCTCCATTCCATTCATCCAAGGCTTCTGGGCTCGCTTCTTCTCTTGTCTTTTTTTGTTTTCTTTCTTTTTCTTCCTTTCTCCGACTTCCATTTCCTATTCTGTCTTTTTCTCTACCCCACCCTCTGGTTTCCCTTCCTCCCTTTCTTTTCCTTTCTTGATTTCTCTCACAGCCTCCCTGGATTGTCTCCTCCCTCCCTTATTACCTGTATGCTAATCGAAGGACAAACAGTTCTAAGAAAGCTGATTCAAAAAGCAGGTCTTGGTCGGCTTTGGGCAGGTCTGCGAAGCCAGGGATCTTCTCTGCCCAGCCCCGGATGATCTCCATGGAGCCAGTCAGGAGATCATAGAATTGCTGGATATGCTGGGTGTCATCTCCACTCATTTGATAGTCAGGGTTCGCCTGGAACTGGAATTTCATTTTAAAAAGCACTTAATGAGGTTCTCTAAAATATATAACCCGTGAAATTGCTAACCCCGTTTCTAGTAGGGGAGCCAGGTTTTTATAACAATTAAACCTCTCTCTGACCAGTAAGGAAATTAGATGTTCCGGGGCAATTAATTCAATTAGGGATGGTGCTACGAGGTCGCTGCTTTAAATATGTAAATTTCCATTTCCATACAGACTAAATACAGTGCCATCCAGCCCTGGGAAACGTTCACTCTTATCTCCACAAAACAATTGACATGTTAGTATTCATGCTAGTCCCAGAGTGGGCCTCGAGCTGAGACGCCCTTTTGCAAATCTTAATAAAATTGCAGTCGCTACCAGGTTTGCTCAACATACTTCCTCCAATTAAAGCCCGCATATTTTTCACAGCTGGAGTAAAAACGATCTAACCACTTGAACCCCCACCCCACTGGCATTCTTTACACCCTCTCCTTCCCTTCCCTGACCCCCAGACAGGCCCCCACATCCTTCCCCAGCACAGTGCCAGGAAGGATGAGGATTAAAGCATCTATCTCTATGGAGGACTGGGAATAAAGTAGATTGGGAAGGGGGAGAGTTTGTACAGCCCCTGGATTTCATGGTAGAGGCACTGGTGTATATGGAAGAGGAGGGGCGATGGGGTAGTGGGGTAGTGGGAATTCACACAGCTTCAAACCCTGTGGCTTGTCCCTCTCCTCCTTCCTCCATCCTGTCCTCATGTCTATGCCCCCAGCTACATGGACTGTCTGAAGGTCTGAATCTTGAGGCCCTGGCCAGAGCTGCGAGGCATATACAGCCTTGCTTGCCTTCTTTACCCCCGTTGAATCTGAGAGTTAATGGTGGATGTGGGGAGGGGTCCTGCCCATCTGTCGGTTTGTCCACATGATATCCCCCCCGCCAGCTTCTTACCCTGGAATAGTCCAGGCTGGTCATAGCCGGGTTGGAGTCGACATGGGCCCTGACGAGGGCACTGATCAGACTCACCGGGGGCGAAGGGGGAGAGGGCTCCTGTGGGCTCTTCGGTTTCGAGGGCAAACGACCTCTCCGGCCTTTTAAACTGTCTGTGCGAACCACTGCAAAGGAAGAGCCCTGTTAGCGCCGCTTTTCCGAGCCCAGGCCCAGCTGCTGCCTCGGTCCCTCCCCGGGGAAGGCCGCAGCCGCGGGGCACCAGGCTGAGCGGCTGAGGGCCCCAGTGCTTGTAAAGCCTTCACTGACTAGAAGCATTAAAAAATGCGGGGTTATTTTATGTCTTCCTCCAAATGGGTCGTATAGTTAAAGGAGAGAAGGGCCTGGCGGCTTTCTCTAGGGAAGGCCGGGCAAGCAGGCAGCTGCAGGGTCCTGGAGGCCATACTGAGGGGGAGTCGGAGATCCCCAGCACCGGGAAGTGGAACGTGATGCTGGAGTATGAGCAGTGGTTTCCTAAAGGCGCAAACTGGAGGGTCGGCAGCTCCCCTCAGCCTACCTTCTTTGACCATCCCAACAGCCAGGCACTTCTGAAATCGGCAGTACTGACAGCGATTCCGGCGACGCTTGTCCACTGGGCAGTTTTTATTTGCTAAACACACGTATTTTGCATTTTTTTGCACTGTGCGCTGCAAAAGGAGACAATATAGACCAACATTTTTTTTCTTCTTTTGAAAATCAGGCAACTCGGAGAAAATTTCTGTTATGTGACTGGGGTCTACGATTCCTCCCCACAAACAAACACATACACACAATTCCATTTTATTTTTTTCTCTTCCTTTTCTTTCTTTCTTTTCTTTTTTCCTCCCCCAGGGCATTTAACAGAAGAAAATTGATAGCGTTAACATTTGAGCTAACCTTGCCGCTCCTTGCTGTGTTTTATATGCCAAGAGAAGGAGAAGGAGACGCTCAGTAAATACAAATCCGTGGGCATTCATATTATTTACATTCCTTGGAGACCTTCTCTATTTAAAATGATAAGATTATTCAATCAGGATGGCGAAATAAAGAGATCACTTAATTTGACCATAGGGAATTCTGTTCCACTTGGTTAGCTCAGACACGGTTCTCTGTCCTAACCAATTTCATTCTGAACAGGGAAGACAGCTCCTAGCACATGCAAATGACCCTCTTCCAACTCCGGCTCCAGCAACTTCGGGCGGGGGCCAGCCGGGTCGGCTGAATGCGAGGGGGATGCGACCCTGGCCTCTCAGTCTTTCTGCTTCCCTTTCTCAGACACCCGGAAGTCCCCGCCGCAGCCCATGGTCTCCTGCAGGGCAGCTTCGGCGGACCCCGGAGAGCTGGGCAGTCCCGGGAGAGCTGGGGCTGGGCTGCTGGCACCAAGGCAGAGCGCACACTCCGAGGTCCCGGGCACTAGGGGCTCCCTACCTGCCTACTCCGCTCCCGCCATTGCTCACCTTAAAGAAGCCTTTGCAGCCCTCACAGGTGCGCACGCCGTAGTGTTGGCAGGCCGCGTTGTCCCCACACACAGCGCACAGCCCCTCGTTGGAGGGGGAGCCCCGCGACGGCGGTGAGGGCACCTGCGTGTCGAGCAGCTGCGACGCGTGGCTGATCTGCAGGCCCGGGAAGCCCATGGACGCGGGCTTGCGAATGGGGTTGGGCACAGCGAAGGTCTGCCCGTCCACCACGTGGTGGCTGCCGGCGGGCTCCGGGTTCATGGGGACGTGCAGGGGCCCGTCGAAGCGCATCTGGCAACTAGACACCGGGGTGCCAGGGGGCGATTGCTTAAAGGAGAAGAGGGAGAGGCGGGAGACTGGCGTTTTCCTCTGCTCAATCATGTGCGTAGTGGCCACGTAGTTCTGGTGGAAGTTGTGGAGAGACCCCGGGTCGTCCCACATGGGGCTGTGCTGCACCTGGAAGCCCGGGGTGGTGGGCGTCGGGGGCGAGGAGGGCTTGTAGTAAACCGACCCGGAGTGCGGCATCATCTCCTCAGACTGGGGGGGCAGGTGGCTGTGTTGCTGGTAGTTGTGCATCTGAATGTCTTCTACCTTAATGGAGGACTGCTGTCCGGACAGGGGCATTTGGTACAAGCAAGGTGGCTTGACGTCGTAGCCTGTGCTGTAGTTGTCCATAAAGGTACTGAAGCTGGGGAGAGAAGTGGTGGCAGTGATTTCAGTGTTGGTGAGGTCCATGCTAAACTTGACAAACTCTGGAGTTAAGAAATCGGAGCTGTATTCTCCCGAAGAGTGGTAACTGTAGCTCTGAGAAGCGGGGCTGGCTCCTTGAGGCGAGGACCCATACTGCGCCTGAACACAAGGCATGGCTGGAAATGAAACAGGGTGATAACACACTCAGCCTGGTCAACTGAACACTTTCTCCCGGGCTCGGGTACACCTGGAGCTACACCGGCAGCCCGCGGCAGTCAGAGAGCGTGTAGGGGCGCGAGAGGAAAGGCAGGAGAGAGAGAATGCTGCAGAACAACAGTTTAGGGCGTGGAAAGACTAACCAAATAAAGACCCAGAGCTAAAAAGCTACTGAGGGTCTACACTCCTGGGTATTTCCAAACATCTCCCCCATATCCCCCCCAACTCATCCCACTCAGATGAGCCTCTTCTCTGAAGCTCAGATTCAGCAGTCTCTTTCTAGAAATGACCATCTAGAAATGAAGTTGAATTTCACAATGAGAAAGTTGTTCCCGAAGGCAATGGGTCGGGCAAACCTTAAGTTACAGGGTTTGCCTTGTCCTGTTTCTTGATGTTTGGGGAACTCTGGAGAGTAAAGGAAAGAAATGAAGTTGCACTAACCTTCAGCCGAGTTACAGGCGTTTTCGAGGAAATTAAAGGTGGACAGTGTCGTAATTCAATGAAGGACAAAGTTTCCAAGATTTTTAGAAAAGCAATGGGGAGTCCAGCCTGTCCAATCTCCTCCCTGAAATACAGACACAGGAAGCTTCAGGGTTTCTTCCCGACAGAGATTCAGCTGGGCATATGTAGACTCACCAGGCAGGCCCTTCCATGCCTTCCCTGTTTGTCTCATTGGAAATGAGTGGGAAGCCTTTACCAAACATAGCACTTAAAATGAATGTATAAAAGAAATGACTTGAAACAACAGAAAATACCACCCATTGCACTGTGTAAATCCTTGCAGAGAGAAGATCCTGCAAGAGGAAAGCTAGTCCATGAACTCATTTAACATTTATGATGTAATGAACTGGCCCCTTTGCTATAGTGTAGGTGGAGAGGTCATTTCCATCTTAGGTTAATTCAGGACCTGAGTATGAAGACTAGAGTATGAAAATACAGCATTGGAACCTTCTCTTGCATTTTTTTTTTCTTGTGGTGAAATTGCCTTTTCTTTTGGTAGAGGGGAAGAAAGTAGAAGTCAAGAATATAAAATGAGAAAACAATCTTCCCCCTTACAAAATGTTAGAAAGGCCTTGACTGAGAAGGCAATTTGAGTGGAAGCATCCGCACTTCTAAAGTGCTTTTGACAGAGCACTGGGATTGGAGCTACAGATAAATTGATGTTCACTTTTCCAGAAAACTTGTCTTTCAGCATCTTTAATGGTCACAAGGCTTAATGGTCACAAGGTGGGAAGAGGGGATCTACTTTTCCAGGAGCCTCTTAGGTCAATTGCAGAGGGGGGACATACTGCTTATATGGTATTGGCACCAATATTAGAAGTGTTTCCCAGCACAGCAAGATGAACACCTTCCCCATAATGCCTTCCACGATCTGCCTTTCTGGAACAAGGCATTCTTGTGTCCTAGTAATTTTCAGATGTTCCCACTTGGAAGACATTCTAGAGCACAGACAATCTTATTACTAATGGAAAAAGAAAACCAGTATCCTCTCTTTTTATTCTTTCCCCTCCCCCACAATCTTGCTTCATAGTGATGGTGGGGGTGGGGGGGAGATTACCCAGAAAAAGCAGAAAGGAGACTCGAACCCAACAGCCCTTAGAGATATTCCTGTGTTGGATATTAACCCCCTGGTAGCTCCACAGTTTCATAGCTGTACTCTTTACATATTCATATTCTCGCTCTGATACATTCGCAAACTCAAGGACAGCATATGTCAAAACCAGAAATTTCAGGCAACTTAGTAACAGGACACGCTACCAACACCACCCTTACTCAACAATACCCGGGAAACATCGCGCGCTGGCCAGCCGCGGAGACACAGTTCCCAAGCAACGCATAAACTGAAGAACTTTCTCTCCCTGTCAGTTTGTGGGCAGCTTCCCTCGTATACATAGGACTTGGAGTCTCCGTGTTCACAGGCCACAATCAATTCCTCACTAACAGCAAACTTTGCGCACATTTCCGCGGGCTAGTCCTCAGCTCCCAAACTGTGGAGTCTCCCTTCCACGTCCACCAATGAGGAGCCTGGAAGCCTCTGTCGAGAGCCAACTCCCCACTAGTGCCAAAGCCGGAGTTCGAACAAATGCCCCCCGGTAACTGCGCGCACGCACTCCCCATCCTTCGGTCCCACTCTCACTAGAAGCCTCTGGCTCCCACTTCCAGAGAACCTGTCCCACACAAGTGGAAAGAAGAGACGTGCAAAAGAAGGAAAAAGCATAAAAGAAGGCGAACTGCATGGGCTGCATCTACTCACTTAGGAGTTCTCCGCGTCTCTCTTCATTCATTCAACTCTGCCGAAGTGCAGTTCCCTCTGGGAGCCCGGGCGCCGGGGTCGGGTAGGGGTGGGCGAGCTGGGCGAAGGGAACCCGGACACCTCACGGAGGGAGGGAGCAGGGACAGGCGGCCGGCTGGACAGGCAAAAGGGACCGCGGAGCCGTGCGCGAGCCGCCGGGCGGACTGGCCCTGGCCGCCAATGTGCCTTTGTTTATGTGGCTCGCGCTGCCGCTGCCAACATGCACCTAAAGTCTCCGCGCGTCAGCGCGCGTCAGCGGCCCGCCGCCCAATCGCCGCGCTGCCGCGCTCCCTGGACTCCTGGCCCGCGCTCGCTTTGGTATATTTCCGACCTGACGTCACGAGCAGGGCCGATTTTAAGGTGGGAACCGCTCTGCGTTCACCTTGGTAGCCAGCTTGGGTGGTTTTTGGTGTTTTCTTTTTTTCTTTTCTTTTTTTTTTTTCCGAAAGAGGTGTGACCTCTCCCAGGTCTGCGCAGCCCGCAGCGCCGCGACACTTCACTTTCCCCGAAGCCCCTGCGCCCTCGCAGCGGCTCGGCCGCTCACATGTGGGGAGGGTGCAACAAAAGCACCGGCGGAAGGCAAGGCCGGCGTGGGCCAGGTAGCACGCACCTGGAGCCGCACGGAATGGGATGTGCCTTGCAGCGTCCTAACCTCTCCCACCCACCTTCGTCACCCCCTTAGCGGAAGAGCGTACAGATGTCCCATGACACGAGACGCTCAGAGGGCTCACGCAGTTCGGGTGGGATTTCCCTACCCGGTTCATCCCCTTTTACTCCCTTTTCCTGTCCCAGGCCTCCTCTTCTGGCATATATTCATTCTAATTATCTCTCTCTCTCACTCTCTCTACCCCACCCCCACCCCCCACACTCCCATCTGAAAGGGAATGGGAGTGGGGGTAGGGCTTATTTTTCTATGTTTCCTTATTTCCATGCAGTGCCCACGTTCGATGGAGGACGTGGTGCTTGGGGCGGGGGGGGAGAGAAAGGGGAGAGGGTAGACAGTGACCATGACCCAGCTCTTTAGAAACCCCAAAAGTCAGAGTGAAGCGTCGCCCCTTTTCCTTTCGCAGACAATGCAGCCGAGCAGCAGGCAACAGGTGCGCCTTCTGCAGAAAGGTACTCTGATTCCCACCTTATGCAAACTCTAATACTTTCGATACTCCTCGGTGCCCACCAACTCGTACCCCTTCCACGAGTTTTAAGGAAATAAATCGACCTTCGTTTGAAACACAAGGTCTATTACAGCCTCAATCTTAGAGCCCAGAAAGACTGGACAAGAAAAGCGAAGCGGGTGGGGATTGGGGGCAGCGTCTCCGCAAAGCGTAAGGTGTGAGCCTACAGCCCAGCCAGGAGAGGGGCCCGAGCTGGCTGTGGGAGCGTGTCCCACCCCCGCGGCCGTCCAAGTCGCCGCCGCTTCTGCTTTGCAAGTCATTTCCCCTAGCCACGCCGAGAGCGCAGGGAGCTTTCTAGCAAAGGAAACGCCGCAGCTCCGGAGGGCAAGCCCCCTCCCCGTCTCCCGGCCGGAGCTGGGAGGGCTTCCTAGGGCTTCTCCCGCGGGGCTTCCAGCGGCTGGGCCTTGGGAGGGAGAGCCGCACCCGCTTTTCTACTCGCGCAGAGCGTCCCAGCCGCCCCTCCTTTCTCGGTGTGGCTCGTTTCCAGGCAGCCGGGACCCTTTTGCAACTTGTCCCCCTACTCGTGTTCTCAGTACCGGCCGATGGCTCCGTGGAACTATTCGGGATCCCGGGCTGCTCAACCCTAATCTGCAGCCCCGCCTCTGCCTACTCCCTGCTGCCCCCAGCTCGCCGGCGGCTGGGGAGGCGTTGCCATCAGATGCCCTGCGGCTGCCCCAGGAAGCCGCGGGCTCTTTTGCGCCGCAGCCTCGGGGAAACCTACGTGACCACCTTAAGTTTCCCCCAGATGTTGCGGCTGCCGCTGCTGCTGCCGCCGCCGCCGCTGCTCGGCGATGCCCTAGCGGGCGCGAGAAAAAAAATAAAACCAGGAAGTGGGTGGGGGGGGGCGGGTTGTGGTGGCGGGTGAGGGTGTGTGAGTAGGGGGATGAGGAGGGGAGGGCGAAGAATAGCATATTAGCATGAGCTCGGTAGCGTCAGCGCCCCGTGGGCAGAAGCGATTCCATGCGAACGAAAGGGAAAAAGTGAGAGTTTGGAGAGCTGGGGAGAAGGAAGGGGGTGGGGGTGGCGGTGACGCAGGGGCGCAGGCATTGACGCACCGGCCAGGCTGGGCCCAAAATAGCAGCAACTCCAGCTCAGAGGCGCCCTCCCGGGTTCCCTTCCCCTTCCGCGAGGGAGCAGGGCGCGGCCACGGGAAGCTTTCCTTGATCCCCGCGGTGGGCCAGGCTCCCGGCCGCTATTTTCAGGCAGTCGGAAACTCAAGCACAGGCACGCCGGGGTGGCAGTTATTATTTTTTAATATAGTCCTAGGAAAACGGGGGCCGGGAGAACTTGAAGGTTGTAACCACCAGCCTCCATACACATACTCCCGTCTAAGTAGATACATTCACTCTGCACGCTTCCCCCTCCCTCATTGCCATTAAAAACACATTCAGTTTAGGTTGGGTTGAGCCTGGGACAATTTGAAAATGCCTCCCCAGAGAGCTGAAAAGTGTCCTGGAGTTCTTAAAGTGAGCTCCAAGGAAGCCAAACATTGTAATATGATGCCTTATTCTTTAATAACAACCTGTCGAGTGCGGCTTCCTGATAACAGCCTTTGTCCAAGTCTTAATGCAACCAAGAATGAAGGGTCGTTTTCACAGCAGCTTATTATAACAATTATTATTAACTGGGAATATAATTAAATATAAAATTAAATATAAATTAAATATAAATTAAAATGAGAGAAAGGGGAGACCTTTCTCATTTATTCCATCATCTGTGTAAGAGTTCTCTCCTCTTCAAAGTCCTATTCCGGTTTCTGGGAAGCTTTTACTGTTTCTTAGGAAGACACGCCGGATGTAAGACTGTTAAACTCGTTTAAACCAATTTTGAATAAGCTACTTCTTAGGCTGGGGTTTCTGTAGGACCCGGATGAGATGGGTTGGAAAGGATTCAGCATATAGATCATAAGTGTTTAAAAAAAAAAAAAAAAAAAAGGCCACGCTCAAAACCCCAGACTAGTTTTCCTCACCAGATTCTGATGGGACGATGTCTCAGTAGCACCGCCAATGTGTGTGTAATTGACTGATCCAGTCAGTAGGGGGCCTGACTCCACAACGTTCAAGAGAATCACTCACACACACACACACACACACACACACACACACACACACACACAAGCTATTTACTACCTAAGCTAAACCAAAGAGAATGCTGCAGGCCCAAATATTCATATTGTGCTGGAATTCATAAATAACTAAAAATCTTTGATTCTCTTCTATTTTCTCCAAAAGGGAAACAGTTTTAACACATGGGATTAGGTTCACAAAAGATTTTCTTTATTTCCTCCTGCTCATGCTTAACTCACTGTCAGGTCACAGAAGGAAAAAATCAAACTGGTAATAAAATCTCTCATTTTATCACCAAGAAGTTCAAATTGGCATACAGTTTGGAAAAATGAAAGCATGTTTTAAAATCCTATGATTACATGTTAAATAAATTATAGTTTAGAAGGAGATTCCTGTGGGTATATTTGCTAGTACATAAGAGAGTGCTTTTGTGCATAGAGATTTAATTACACATATGGAATCAAAATGTAGAATTGAACAACCTTTCAGAAAATGTTAAAACGATGCTTTAGGCTAAAAGAAACTGAAATTCTGCATTTATATGACTGCAACCCTTCAAGATTCTTGAACATAAATAGTTCAAATAAAGTATTTTATAACTCAATTAAAATGACAATAATGGCTTTTTCAGGCCCCCGCAGCCGATATAACTTTAAACTATTGTCATGTATAAATGTGTAAAGTTACCCCACAATGAAGGTCTATTTTCTTAACAGTTTTTAAAATGAGTGGGAGTAAAAATTGCTCCTATCCTCTTTTGAAACCAACTAAAATAAATTAAAAAGCATTACTATTAAGAAACACTATTGGATGACCACAGAAAAACATTTAGGAAAGTAATGTTACTATATTATCTTTTATGACATTAACCAATATTAAGCAGAACATATTGGTACATGTAAACATATTTTCATTAAAAATCAACATAAATAATACATATACTCACATCTAAACCAAAGTAGTTTATTTTATGCATGGCTAGGCAGATTATACTTAATAAAATTGAGCTTTTGGCATAATTTAGAAAGCAAACATGAATGTAATCCCATAGGATTTTCTATTTTAATGCATGGGAAAGAGGCCTTTAGGGATTTATTTCACCATTCTTCCCAAATGAATTCAGAATAGACCTTACAATGCAGATATAGTGAAACAGACATACCTGTTATGCTTTAAGAGTTGAGGCAACTTTAAGATTTTTCATAATAAAATTACTTTGTAGAACCTATTTTTAGCATTACAAGATATATATTTTAAATTACATTTGGACAAACTCATTCACAGCATTTGTTGCCATTGGGCAGTAAGTCACATTACTGATACAAGAAATAAATTTTCACTTTGAAAAAAATCTGTTTCTGAAAATACAAAATTAGTTTTTACTTCTGAAAGTGTTTTTATTGTTTTGCTTTTGCCATTTCATTTGCATTGACAGGATAGTAATTGACCAAATTGTTTGTTCCTTTCTCATAGGATGGTTAAAGAACAAGTCAATTGCTTTGTTAATATTCACATTTTGGATAGTTGTAGCTTTTATTCAGTATTTCTCAGCCGATTTTTACCAAAAACCACTTAACACAAATACTTTTAAAATTATTTCTTTCTTTGATACAGAACTCAGTACTAGAAATGTGTAAAGATGTGCAGGAAAAAAACAGCATTCTTTTTTCTAGAAGCATCTTCTTGTAAATTGAAATTATAAAACTGAACATATGGTAAAACCTCATGCCACTCAGAAAGTATTTTGCATAATAAAAATCCTTCATTTTTTGTTAATACTTGACACCCAGTAACCATCTCCTAAATACTTGCTTTTAAATTAACCACTTAATATTTTCTTATTTAAGAACTATTTTTTATTAGGCAAAGAAGAATAACTTTGGTTTTAGATTTCATTGCTAATTTTAGTAAACATAGGCATCACTAAAATGTACAAAGTCCTAAAAGACAGTTTAAAGATTATGAAAATAAGTTGCTACATGCTAAGAAAACATCAAATATCTGCAAATTCTAAAAGTAGTTAATAGCATTATAACACTACCAGTATTAGATAGCATTTATTTAAATTTAGATAAAATACATACATTTTGCAAGTTTTTATATGTAAATCACAAGCTGGCTAGTTTTTGTTCTATCTTTAATGATAAAATAACCACTTTTGATTTTTTCTTCAGACTAATTGGTGGATGGAATGTCTCAATTTAATTTAAAAAATGAAGGTATTGATAATATTGCAACAGAGACATATATGCCCTTTTTCTCATCAGAATTCTGCAATTATCAAGCCTACAATTTTAACACTACAAAAGTAACTTAAAGCAAGGACCCTTATAGTGATAAGTAATAAATCTAATTACCATATCCTTTGAATAGATGTAATATAAATTTCATTGCTCACTTAAAAGTTCTAAAGTTAACAGCATAAACTTGAAGTTGAGTAATTAAGTAATCCTTATATAGACACTTATTAAAGTATTTATACATATTATCTTAAATCTACATCTATCATTTTGCCAATTAAAATTAGGACTTTAATTGCAATTAAGTAATTTAATTGCCAATTGAACAGCAAAATTGCTAAGTGACTAATTTTAATGCCTATTTTAATTACCAATCATGACTGGGGAGGGAGCTAATCAAGTTACATCAAGCAGCACCAGAGTAATGATGTGAAAAAAAAAAAAAAAGGTAGAACAAACATTCAAGGCTACATGCTTTAAAAAAAGAAACATAAATTAAATAAATGCAAACACAATCCTATAAATGTATAAAATACTGTATTTCAATATCTCAATACAGAACATGAAAGGAAACAAGAATAATTAAAGAAACCCCTGTCAATCTTCAAAGTAAGGACAACCAAAGTCAAATTTTATATGGTCTTTACATGGCACCCATGCTAACCCAGATAAAAACAAAAGCTGTATACAGTTGAGAATAAAAGGCTGTTTCCTGCTTGGCTGGTTAAATATTTACAGACTGGCAGTTAAAAAAAATTCTTAAATGAAATACCATAAAACAGAGAAACAAGTTTCCAAATGCAACAACGTGGATTTTGCATTTGAAAAGCCAACAGGGCAAGTGCAATGGGGCACTATACTCTTTCCTGGTTGTTCCTCTCAGCCACACTCACTTGAATGAAGAGTTCTATGAGAGGCCTAATGCCTATCCATAGCTGTCCCATGTTACCCTGAGAAAAACAGACACCTGGCCAATCTTAAATATTTTAAATTTATTCGGGAGTAAAAATAAGAAAGCGGCTAGGATTACATCACAGTTAAAATTATTTGGCATGGGGAATATACCTAATTCAATAGTCATTCTTCATTCAGTTAGAATAAACATGCCCACTCAAGATAAAGGCTGAAAACCAGCAGGCAACCAGAAACACTGGTGAAATTTTTCTTGGACAACACAAACATATTTTCAAAAGTTTTCATATTCAGACTAATTCTCAGATTAGCAATATGGAGGGGCACTATTGAAAGGAGGAGGTGAAGTTGAGAACTCAAAAAATAGAAAGTGATTCCCTGTAGACAGTAACAATTCTAGTACTTTCTGACTATAGGGTTTCCCTTGGCAGCCAGCCACCTCATTTAGAGTAACAATGGAAATCCATCAAATCTTCATTTAAAATAAAAGTCATGCTGCAAGATACATATTTTATTTTTGTTGCCATATATATACCAAAAATATACCTACTTATGTCTACAAAAGGGCCCAAGATTATTAATGAAATATATGTAAGCCTATAACTTGAGGAACAGCAAATCGTGCGGCTTGGGATTTTATTTACTAATGGACTTCAATTGTGAAATGAAGCACAGCAGGACTTTCGGCCTGGCTTTTGAAGAAGGAACACTTTAATAATCACTGGGCCTGACAAAAGACTGCAATATCTGTTCATGACAATAACAGCTTTATAAAGCAAGTTCTGTGTGACTGATTAAAGGACACACTCACCGCCTATTCACAAGTCATGGAGATGGAGTCATTATTGACAAGCTCACCATCACTACTGATCACATTTAAGACACATCGAGTGCTGGTGCTACAAAGAGAAATAAAACCTCAGCCATTAAAAGATTTAAAAAACAGCCCCAGAAGACAAGATTGCCATAACTTATGTATATCTTAATGTGTTCTGTATAAGATTTTCTCCTATATACACACACAAAGGATCTTATTTGATAATAATTATCAAAATTATCGAACTAAAGCACTAGGTAACAAATCAGCCACTACAAAGGAAAAAAAAAAAGGAGAAGCATCGTCTTATAATTTCACAATAATTATGAAAGGACATGATATATAGACAAACTTTCAAAATGTTAACACTTTCCAAAACTTGACATGACTGAAAGTAAATACTTTTTCAGACTGTTCATGTCTATCTTAGGCATTCTGCTAGTCATTAGTTTACATGAATTAATGTTTACATAGTGCCAGAAGCAAAAAGTTTTAAAAGTATGTCTCTACCTTTCAGATATCCCTTAGTAGGTAAAAGTAAACATAAAGTTTAGAAATTCTAGTAAGTTATTTTACTTTTTGCCCTTAAAGTATTGTCTTCCCGTGTGATCTATCTGTATTAGTGAATAGAAAATAAAGGATACAGTAAGACAACCACGTTTATAATCTGAAATTAAAGGCAATCAATTAAAACATTTTATTAGTCACCAGGATATTTAAAAATGAGACCTGTGAAATATTGCAGAATCACTCCACTAGGAGAGAAGCAACAACTTAAGTATGCTGTCACTGACATGTTGGGAGGAAAAAGCAAACTACCAGTACCACCATGTACATGATTCAAATTAAGCTACATAAATAGTGAGTGCATGGGGTTGTGGGTACAGAAACTGGTTCGCTGAGGAGGTGCTACTTACATTTCCTGTATTTCATATTTCTGAGAACTGTCTTCTGTAATTTCCAAAGTGTAGGAATGGTTGAAGTTTGAAAATAAATGGAGAATTTCAAATAGTTAATGAATAGATTTAGGAGCTATACTGAAACAACTAGCAGAAAATACAATTTCTGGAGTTCTTTAATTTTGTACGCTTAAAAGTACGGTGTTCCTAAAGATGGCTAATTCTTGTTGAAGTAACTAGCTCTGGAAGTCATATTTTCCATTTCTCCATACTTCATCTATTAATCAGTTGACTGGCAATTTCCGACACCAGTTTTGCTAAACTTTATAAATTTTGCTTCCTCCAGAGGTAGGAGGGGGAAGGAGATGGGCAATACAGAAACAGATTTTACAGCCAGAATATGACAGGGCCCCTTAAACTACAAATAGATGTAGAATTTTAAATGTAGCTCTGTAGCTCAATTTATACCACAGAAATTGCGAGATGCTATCTTCCTGTTGTTATAACGTATCAGGTCAAGGGATATAAATTGTACCAGGTAATTCATTTTGCTGTTCAGAGAGTCATTAAGTTCCTCCCAGAATATATGTGATTGATATCCCTGGAGGTGAAAGGCTAAAGGAACCATATGGCAACATGTTGCATTCCGTATGCTATCTGCCCATCCGTGCTTAAGCTGTCATTAGCAACATCTGTACCTTACGGAAATCCAGCTGCGCCGACGACGGCTGACGGAATTGTACTTGGGGGGAAAATCTAGCTTAGCGCCATTAACTTGAGACTTACAGTCTATCTACCAGGACGGATGGAAGCTTTCACAATTAGACGAGACGACACGAATGCTTTATTAAAGTTTAATTTTGAACTCCCAATTAGCGAAAGTGCATTACAAATCGATTGCAATTTCCTAGAAGGTGCAGCAAGTTCTCTGCCTGCCTGCCACGTGCAAGACGCTCCACAGCGAGCTTCCCCAGCTCCGGGCAGCAGAAAGGGGATGGTTCAGAGCCGATCTCCGCATCCCAGGAAGTCCCTAAAATCCGCGCCAGCCCCTCCTCCCGCAGGGCGGGGGCGTCCACGGCGCGAACCCGCCAGAGGTGTAGGGGGAAGTGTGGGGGGCTGGTCCGCAGCCTTCGAGGGGTGGGGCGACAGGAGGGAGCGGCCGGGGGAGGAGAAAAAGGCGGGCGGCGGGAGAGGGGGCCTCTATTATCTCGGCTTCTCGGGAGGAGCCTCGTCTAGTCAGTCACGCAGGAGAAGTTTCTCTTTCGCTCTTCGCGCTACACACCCAGATTGGCTTCCAGCGCGCAGGCGAGTGGGGCGAAGGAGGGGGGACAAGAGTCCCGGAAGGGCCGTCCGGCGTTCACACCCACCCCTGTTCCGCTCCTCCCGCCCCAAACAAAGTCCCCCGACTCTAGGTCCAGGATACGTTACCTGCCCGGCGCTCCCGGCCCCTTGGTCACCGCATCCCCCGCTGGGCGCGCCTGGTACGGGTCCCGCTCCCCGGGGCTCACAAAGTGGTCGCCCCTGGCTGGGCGGCTGGGTAGATGCCCCTCTCTGGACATGTTGGGGCGGTTTTTGGGGTAAAGGGAACGCGGGAAGTGAAAGCGGAGGCTGGGACAAGGGGAACTTACTGATAAAATAGAAAAAAAAAAAAGCCCACAGGGCCCAGGTCCTGGCCGGGGGCGAAAGAGGCCTGTTACCTTTCGGGGGGTCGCGGCCGACCAAGAAGGGAGCCGGGGAGTCGCCCGCCCCCCTCCCCCGGCCCCCGGCCCCCGGCCCCCGGCCCCCGGCGGCGGCGGCAGCTGCACACAGAAGCCCATTGTCGCCGGCGTCCGGCGCGCAGCCCCGCGGACTCGGCCCCGCGGCCAAGCGCGTCAGCGGCCCCGTCAGCCGGGCCGGGCCCCGTGACGCGCGCGCAGCCCGCGCTATAAATAACCTGCCGCCGGGCGGCTCGGGCGGCTTTCCAGTGACGCTGGGGCCGAGGCGCGGGAGGAGGAGGGCGAAAGGAAACAATAAAACCGCCCGGCAGCCTCCCAAGTCTCCCTCCTCCCTTCCCAGGCCGCCCGCGGTCCTTCGCGTCGAGCTCCTTTTTCCCCGCCCCGGCCCGCCCTGCGGGGAGCGCGGTTCGCGGGTGGGAAGGAGCCCGGCGTGCTGGCGTCCCCTAGTGCTGCCGGGGCCCCGGGGCGGGAGGGGGTTTTTCCCGCACCCTGGGATGACGAGGAGGGAACTTGGCGACAAGTTTAGTGAGGGGATCGCTGTGTTCCTTTCTAGTCCAGTTAAAATGACCCGAGCTTTTCCCGCTCCCTCACACACCTATTCTAGTACAGGTCGGATGTGTTTTTGTGGTAGTAAGTCCTCAACCGAAAACAAAAGCGAAAAACCTGTCGTCTTCAACGTAAGCATTATCTAGGTTTTTGTGGGGCCAGGCTTGCATTAGTGTTTTCATTCGGGGGGTTGTATTATAGAAAGGGTGCCCCGTAGTAGCAGCGTGGGGAAGGGTTCCATGACCCAGGCTGTCAGCTCCGGTGCATTTACAGGTCTTTTTGCCGTAGAATTTAGCATAGGCCTGAAACATGGCATAAATGAACTTTCTAAAAGTCTATAATCTCAACGTTAAAGAGCTTACTTTTTAACTCTGGACTTTAATAAAGGCTCCCACTTTAAAAGGGGCTTTCTCTATAGGAAAGTATTAATATTTTTGTGGAGACTCTCACTGCTACCTTCCATACTCAGGCAATTCTGTCACACACCCTGACACTTGTCCTACTCATTAAGGTACCCACATACAACTGGAGGTAATCTGTTTTCTTGGACCAACAATTAATAGACTATAAAACTGTATTTCGTCTTGAGCAAAATGTCTCAGCTATGAACATGTTTTCTGAGGTTCTGATATAGACATAGATATAAATTTGCAGATGCAAGCAAGGTGTTGCAGTGACTTGGCATGGTTAGAGTGAGTTACTAGTGTTGGGGGAAATGGTTCTTAGTTCACTAGTGAGGCAAAGTGGTATAGTAGAAGGCTCTCTGAGCTGGGGTTTAGAAGATAAAGAAATTTGAGTTTTAATTATGTCTTCACTGTACTTTTCTGTGCCACCTTGCAGAAACCACGGCCTTTCTCTGCCGCACTTTCTTCATTAACATTAAGGACTGATAGTTCCTTTTCTACCCTTACATTCTAGGATGTTAAAGGATATTGTTGTGTCCAGGGATAAAGTTTTATCAAATAAACATAAGCACCCAGTGTCTCATGGGAGACAGGTAACAAATGTAGATTAATTTGGTCTTCTGACATTTTAAAATTTTGTACATCTTAAAATATATTAGGGCCACTTCAGGAAAATAATGAATTAAAATATACCATTAAAACTATTTTAAGAGGAAAAACTAGTTGTCACAGTCTGCCTCATTTACAGGACAGCAGACATATTTACAGTCTAATGATGTCACAGGCCCTTTCCAACACCACGTTTTCTCATGTGAGCAAATGGATTATGGGTAGCAAAATGCAATGAGATCACTTTCTCCAATTTTGCTCCCATTTCTGGTTTGTGTGGTTTTTAAAAGGAATGTTTCCGTTGAAAGACACTGAATTGTTTATCACTAAGTGGTGTTATTGAGACAAGGGAAAGTTTTCTGATTTATCTTATCAGACAGTCAGAATATGCTTTATTCTTCTTTCTTCAGGTTGGTGAATCAGAAAACATAAAAGTGGCAAAACAAGTTTAGAGCCAAAACATTTGCTTCATATAGACACCGCCAAAGTGTGATCACAACTAAAAGTTAACCAATATTTTTCCAGTTCCAAAAGCACATCTGTCTCTCTTTCCCGTAAAATGTTTGATATGTCTAATTTAACTTAGCCTTAAGGTTCTTTCTTCTGCTCCTTATAAAGAGGTATTTTTCTTTCACTGCTATTTTCCTGAAACACTGAGCTTCTCTCATAATTTTAAATTAAAGCCCTTTTGCTTACTTCTTATCCCTTTTTTACGTGATGAGTTCCATTTTCCATTATCCCTGTCCTTAAAAATTTAATAGGATGAGAACTAGCATATATTGGCGAAATTTGAAACATGCCCAATTTTAGAGGGGAGGGAGGAAACAAGATTAGCTTTAGAACCAGTAGAAATACAGTAAAACAACCAGTTTCCTCAAAACTAACAAAAACAAAAAAATCATAACGAAATTCGTGAAATAGGGGACTGAAAATACGGAAAATATTTTATCTGGATCTCATTGATAACATAAAGCTTGTTACAATTTTTCAAACATAGTGAATGTTTTAGAATGTGAACATTTCCCAATCTTCTGAAGTTTCTGTCTACCTGAGGTTAAATCCTTTGAAAGACTCCTCTATAGCAACAGTATTGAAGAATTTATTAGAGAAACTACAGTGAACTCTTGCCTTATTACTCAGTTAATCCTGATCTATATTTAGAGAGTGGTGCCAGCCAGGTTGAGGCTTCAAAGGAATGAGCACAAATATTTACCATATCCTGTGCAGTAGAGTTTTGGTGATTGAAATGAAAATTCATCTTGGAAAATATCACTGAAGTTATAGTATAAGCAAATCTCAGCAACCTTCAAATGGATAAATAGAAGGTTAACAAGAAAAGTGATGAGGGATTCTCAGTATTCCAAATGAAAGAAAAGAGACAACTCAGATTTAGAGGTAGGAGCCTTCTTCATTTAAAAGGCCAAGAAATTCAGGCAGACAGTGTCTTAAAAATAAGGGTGACTAAATTCAGGAAAATTACAGGGCTCCCAACATTAGTTAAAAATGTGGACATATACGCACATAACCGGCCCTTCTGATGAGGCTGTCCTGATTTTAATGGGTAATGCCTCAAGCTGCCCAGACTTTGGTATCCTCCCATTGATGGGAGCCACTGCAAACAACTTTGTTGTTCTAGTATAAATTATCAACCTCCAACTAGGATTTGTTAACTATGAATTTTTTAAAATCCTCTGTGTGGGTTTAGGGTCCTAGACTTGTTTGCCCTCGGTTTCATTCCTGGTTCTTCTTTCCCCTCCTCTGGTCCATATCACAGGGACACTAATCCCTGCAAGCTGCATTTCCAAGCTTCCTTGTGAGCTGGTTGCCAGCTGGGTTTGAATGGGAAGCTGGAGGAGGACAGTGGAGAGCTGGAGGGTAGGAAAAGCTAGAGTGTTCCCCACCACACCGCCACACTCCAGCTCCGGCCAAGTGATCCATGACCTCTGACCCTGTGCCCCGGTATCACAGCCTCTTTCCTTTATTCTTCCATTTTGGAGTCACAGTGCCTTCATCCTTTTGAAAAATAACTGTCCCTTTTTTGGTTTCTTAGCTCTGTTCTCACCTGTTTTACAAATTTATTGAATTAAATTCTCCCTATGTTAAATACTCAGAGCAGTTTCTGTTTTCCTGGTTGGAGCCTGAATCCATATATCCCTTTGACAGGCATTACTGGACCGTATACACGGAAAATTCGATTATTCCTTGAATTTCTTTTGCTAGGAATTCTTTTTTAAAATGTGCTACTTAGAAGTGCTAATAAAGGGTTCAGTCCTCAGAAAAGCAGGATAAAACCTAGTACACTTTAAAAAATCAATTTCCTGTGGGCATAATATTAAAAATTATAAACACAAAATATTACATAACTTCACATAAGTCAGAACAGGGCAAATACATAGCTGAGGCTGAAACATAAATTCCATGCCAATAAGAAGGGTGGCATATAATACCTGTCAAGGCTTAATTTACATCACACATTTGTGAGGCCTACTCATTCACTAGCTTGTTTGCCAATGGTCTCCGCCTCCTCAGATCTTAAACGAGAGAAGGAGAGAGAGAAAGAAGAAGACACCTACATTACTAATTTGAAACCTTATTATATATGTGATTCCTTGGAATAATATTTTGAAATCTACATCATGTCTGTATTTTTCTTTTCCCTGTATTTTCTGCTATTGCTTCTCTCCTCCCTCTCCACCCCTGTAAGCAGGTCTCCTACTGGGTGTCCATTGTCCCAAGAGAGGTAAAAGGAAATGCAAACAAAAATGATCTATGGGTATTTCTGGCTTTGTTTTATAAAATTCTAAATTCTTAAGAAAAAGAATCCAAAGTATCTGGAAGAAGCTTCAAAGGGGAAAATATTTTTCTGAAACTGTTAAAAGGATTCCCATGGACACATACAAGGGGAGAGAGACAGAACGATTAGGTTTCCTGAGGGAGAAACAAGGAACTAGAAGCTGATACTGGGGAAGTAGCCCAAGTAAGAAGAGGCCGGGGTAGACTTGGCAAAGGAATCCCAAGAGGTTGTGGTTTTAGCATCCAGGTGTGTCACGGAGACAAATCATCACACAAATACTACCTAGACCTCACTCATCTGTACTAGAGATTGCACTAGTTCTTCTTTCCATTGACCGGTCTTCACCCTAGGGAGCCAAAGTGACTGGTCAAGACTTGTACAGGAGCCACCAGGAGGGATCTCTGTATTTCTTTGTTCTCTGTACTTGAACAAATGTAAATTGCCACCACAGGGCACGAGCCTGCTGGAGAACAGAGCCAACACAGAGAAAATGGATCCAGGAGATGAAGATGGAGAAACTGGGTGCTGAAGACCTTTGAGCTGTTTTTGGAGCTAGACTGATCACTGGACTTTCAAATCATATGAGTAAATTTGTTCTCTTTTAGGTGAAGTTAGCTTGGATTGAATTTTCTGTCATTTGAAATAGAATCCTAATTGATACACTTGTCTCCAATACCTGTTCAAAGCCTTAGTGGGGCATAGTAAGTACAGAACTTAGCTGTTGACCAATATCAGTGCATACACATATGATACCAATTTATTAACTTACTGCTACTGGGCCAAGGAAAGGGAGTTGTAATATTATCACACGTGTGGCATGTCAGAATCAAATTGGAGTACCTGCTTTTGTTTAAACTTCCAGGGAGGATGGAACTCTTCTTACCACAGACATATTAAACCCTCTTACCACCACTACAGAAAATTCAGCAGTCAAAGCAGGAGGCATTCAACATAATAGCCTTTGTTCCCTGTATATCTTCCACCTTTTTATTGCTGCACCCCCACCTCCAGCTTTTACTCCTAGTTAACTAATAGTTGTCCGTGCTGCTTCATGCATTAGTACCTCTGCACGAGCTCTTTTCTTAGGCTGGAATGTACTTCCCAGTACTGTCTACCCTTCTAGGCCCAGCTCAAGTGCCCCAGCCTCTGAAATGTCTTTTGTTTTTTGTTTGTTTGTTGTTGTTGTTGTTGTTTTGCGGCAGGGTCTGGTTCTGTCACCCAAGTTGGAGTGCGGTAGTGCAATCTAGGCTCACCACAACTTCTGCCTCCCAAGCTGAAGCCATCCTCCCACCTCAGCCTCCTGAGTAACTGGAACTACAAGCACACGCCACCACACCCAGCTAATTTTCGTATATTTTGTAGTGATGGGGGAGCGTCTCACCATGTTGATCAGGCTGGTCTCGAGCTCCTAGGCTCAAGTGATTCACGCACTTTGGCCTCGCAAAGTGCTGGGATTACAGGCATGAACCACTGTGTCTGGCCCCCTCTTCTGTGAAATTTTTTGTTTTACCTAACAATGACACAATCCTGCACTTCATACCTCCCACGCACATACTCTAAAATGGATCATTTACTTGTGTCACACTCTGTACATCCTTCTATTTCCAATGTTTTTCTGTTTATTTATCTAGCTCTTCTACTACTAGACTGAGCGCCACAGGGGCAGGAATGCTCTCCAATTCATCTTGGAATTTTTTAGGTTCCTGGCCATTAAGCTATAAATAATTATGCCTAGTGGAAATAAATAATCAAATACATTTAATGAATGGCTGTGGAAACAAAGAGATTCATACATTTTTATAGCTGGGAACTTAGAATTCACCTAATCCTGTGAGGTAAAATATGTTTCGCAGGAATAGCAAAATTATAGATTCTACGAGAATAAATTTTTAAATTTCATCAGAACTCATCACATGATAGCATTCTGTATTTTATACTTGCATAAGTATAGTAATGTATCACAAAGTTTAAGAATCTTTATTCTTTAAATTTGTCTATCTTCTTTTTCTAAGTTAAAGACCTTCTTTCTATTCTCTTTAAGCATTTTATTCATATATGTCAGAGTGCTCCTCAGATCTACACACTATTTGTGATTACATAATATTTTATTATCGCCAAGAACCCAAACATTAGTTCAAATAGTAAATAAATTCAGATACCTTAAAGAGCCAAGCTAAGTATAACTGAAAAATGACTCTCCACCCATTTTATACAAACACACACACGTACATACACACACGTTCATATCCACGATCTTTAGTAATCCCACAATTTCAACATCTTTGTGTAGGAAGGGAGTTGCTGTCACATGAAAAGGTTACAGATGGATCCTATTTCTTACAGACCTGAAGGAATCTGGGCATGCTTAGAAGCAGGAGAATGAATATTGTGGAAATGGACAATAATCTGCATGAAAATGTATCCAGTTATCTCCATTTAGGATTGACTCAGTACAGACTATGTTATATTTGGGGAGATATTTTTCTTCTTTAATATGAATTGTCTTTGGTGATAATTATTTGCCCTTGAGATATATATGTAAGTAGAATCCCATAGATGATCAAGAAGAATTAGGTGGCAAATCTTCACTGCTACCAATGGGCAAGAATTGGAATGAAAACTCTACAGAGACTGTGCTATGAGAGAGTTTTTCTGTGGCATTATTTTATTTATTTTATTTGTTTTTTATTTATTTATTTTTATTATTTTATTTTATTTTATTTATTTATTTTTATTTATTATTTATTTATTTATTTTTCTGTGCCTACCTAAGACTTTGGGAAAGGTATTGCTAAACATAATGTCCTGTGGGTTGTGCTGATTGAGAAAGGGGGCTGGACCCTCCATGAGATAAACCACCATAAAGTTTTAAAGATACGTACCATAGAGGAAAGAGGAAAGATGCTTTTGAAGAGGAAAGTACATACACAATAGTGGACCTTGAGACAAGGAAGCCTGACTAGCAATCAGAGTATACTTTTAAGGGCATCTTTGTGAAAATGTTCAGTTTTTTGCTGTTCTTTAACTACTGGGAAAGTTTTATTTAGTTCAAGGGTCCCCAACCCCCAGGCCACAGACCAAGGCCTAACAGTCCATGGCCTATTAGGAACCAGGCTGCACAGCAGGAAGTGAGCAGCAGGGAGAGCCAGCAAAGCTTCATTTGTATTTACAGCCACTCTCCATTGCTGGCAGTAAGGCCTGAGCTTCACCTCCTGTCAGATCAGCAGCAGCATTAGACTCTCATAGAAGCTAGGTTCTGCACTCCTCATGAGAATCTAATTCCTGATGATCTGTCACTGTCTCCCATCATCCCCAGATGAGACTCTAGTTGCAGAAAAACAAGCTCAGGGCTCCCACTGATTCTGCATTATGGTGAATTGTATAATTATTTCATTATATATTACAATGTAATAATAATAGAAATGAAGTGCATGATAAATGCAATGTGCTTAAATCATACCCCCGACCGCAGGTCCTTGGAAAAATTGTCCATGAAACCAGTCCCTGGTGCCAAAAACGTGGGGGACTGTTGACTTAGTGGACAGTTTTTACCAACATAGGGAAGTGTAATCTTCTGCACAATGTTGTGACCCCAGTGTCCTACTGGGGAGAATTCTGGCAAGTAGCAGGGAAGTGTGCAGCAGCCTGCAGAGGAGCATGGAGGAAAATGCGGACTATAATTGAGCTGTGGATGCTCAGAAAACTCAGGAGCAGGCAGGGAAAACAAAACAAGAAAAAATAAAGTTTGTTCTCAAGGGTATCAGAGCTTCCTGTCAATTCTACCTTTAAGCACCACCCACAACTGCCACTTCTACCAAAGGGAAAAAAAGTGGCCGTTTCTTTCCTCTTCCTTTAACTTTCATTGTTTCTTACCTGGACTTTGGCAACAATGCCTATGTTGCCTCTTATCATCAGTCTCTCCCTCCTTGCTCTGGCCTGTTCCTGCTGAACACCTTCTTTATGGTTGTCTTTCTAAAGAGCCCTGAGGACAGTTGCAGTGGCTCACACCTATAAATCCCAGCAGTGTGAGGGGCTTAAGAGGGCAGATCGCTTGAGCAAGGAATTCTAGATCAGCCTGGGCAACATGGAGAAACCCCCATCGCTACAAAAAATACAAAAATTAGCTGGGTGTGATGGCGTGTGCCTGTAGTCCCAGCTACATGCTGATATAGGAGGATTGCTTGAGCCGGGGAGGTCGAGGCTGCAGTCAGCCATGATCTCACCACTGCACTCCAGCCTGAGCAACAGAGCAAGACCTTGTCTCAAAAACAAAACAAAACGAAACAAAAACAAAGAGCCCTGGCTCATTTCCCTTCCCAGTATTCTGCTAATACCACCTGTAAAAACCTTTCTGCCTGTTTATTGGCCTCAGGATTTCCATTGAAAGCTGCTCCTCTCATTTGAAGATTTAGGTATTCAAAGCTAGTGAATTAGGCCTTTTGTAGAACCATTAAAGATGTGTTATTTTGTTCAATTAAGAAGTGCCATTAAAGTCATTTGTCATGCTAAGAGGATTCCATTTAAAGATTTACCCATTTAAAGATTACCCAAGTTTTCAGTATTGAGACAGATGGTACCACAGTAAAAGCAGTGATGTCCTTGAAAAGCTGTCAATTTTGTTTGGGAAAGTAAATGTTCATATAGTGATCAATAAGGGTTGTGGGATATGCATCTTTAATAATTCTATAATTCTGTCAGATATTTCTGGTCCTAGATGAATCTGGGTGAGGAGAGATGGTAATATGGCATCTGATAGAGAGCATGGTGAGGTTAATGAATGCAAATTTTGGATACAAATGGATTTGTCTTGACACATTAGTTGTAGAATTCATAGGCAGGACTCTTCGTCTCTACACCATATCATCATAGTTACATCACGGTCTTTATGGCACACACAGCCCACTTAATTTTCTGAAAAGTAGTTATTTACGGCATTTTCAAAAATCTTCTATGAAGTTAAGTTTATGCCTGAATTTCTAATACACATAATGGGCAGAGTTATAAATACATAGAAGAGAAATGAAGAACCTAACAACATCCCCCTGTATCCATGCCATTGTAAAGGGACCCAGATATAGCTTTGAAATCTAATTGGAATCCCTCTCTTTTCGTATCTCTAGTCTATGTTGATCGAATGGATAGCATAAGGCTGGTATATAGAGTCTTGTCCTCATCTGTATCATAGAGAACTACATGACAGATGTCTTCATAAATATCATTGATATAAGATTTCTCCTATATCAACAATGACTTTTAATACATTCAACTTTGGTATTTAGTTTACATGCCTTACATTCAAGAGCTCTTCACCCACTGATGCCCACATATGCTGACAACTGTTCTGATCCCAGCAGGAGTAACAGATTTTATTTCTTAAGCATTGCAGAACTACGACCAGAGTGTTATTATTAGATGAAAGATCCTCATACTGGCTTTGCAATAGAGAAAAAAGAAAGAATTGAGATGAAAATAATCTAGGCTATTTAAAAATGCCCCACATTTTCAAAATTGTAACTGAATTTGATTTTCAAAGGCAACATATTCAAATGCTCAAAATTCAAATGATACAAAATTTTATACAGAGTGTAATTTCTATGGTATCTTTGTTCCCCTGCCATCCAGCTCTTTCCAGTCTAAACCAATGTTATAAAATGTTTGTATTTTCTCACAGAGATAGTCTATGTATATAGAAGCACATATATGTTTGAGTATGCATCTTGTCTATTTCCTTTAAACAACTTCTCTTGGGGATAGTATAAGCACATAAAGAGCTTTTAAATTTTTTTCTGGTTACATACTATTCCATTGCAAGAATGTACATAATTTATTTCAGTACCAAGTAGATGGACACTTAAGTTGTTTCCAATCTTTTGCTAGGACAGAGGTATCCTTGCACCTATATCATTTTGCTTATGGGTAGGTATTTCTTTGGAATACCTTCTTAGAAGTAAAATATTTTTATTAAAGGTATGTATTGTCATTTTTAAGGAATGTAATTTATTCCTTTTTAACTGTGATTTTGAAAATGCAAAGAGAGAAAAGGATAAAATTTGGAGAAATCAGTCTTCCTCATACTCCCTTTGCCCAACCACACTTTTCCTTTCCCCGGGAACAAATATGTTACCACTTCATATATATCCTTTCAGAGATTTTATACACACACATACACAGACAAACACACACACACACACAAGCTTACACATGTGCCCATGTGCACACATGAAAGTACATATAGGATAATTTAATTTGTTTGTGCAAATTTGTGTTTTATTCTGTATTGTAGTCTACAAAAATCAGAAGGTTATTCCCAAGTTGCTGGCTGAAATGCTTCATTGTAACCACTTAAGACAGAAATATACTCTTATTGCCTCATGTGTCATCATCATTTAACGTGATAAAATAAATTCCACTAATTTTCTCTATACACATCTGTTCTGTGTGGAGGAAAGGGAGCTGTAGAAAAATAGCCCTGCACTGTACTTAGCCCCAAAATTTCTGATAAGATCCAATCTAGATTTTCTCCTGTATGCCTGTTGAAGAACAGGCGCCCTGTAATCCTAACCTTCCTCTAAGGATTCCCTTCCCCTTTCTCTCGTGCGGGATATCTTGTTTCCTCCAACCCATGTAACCCTCTTTTTCTTAATGTTCTTCCCGGCTCTCTGTCTCCCTACACCCCCTTACATGCATTCTCACTCTCAGAACATATCTTCCAATAACCTCAAAGTAAGCAAGAGTGTCTGGGAAGTACATTTTTTGAGATCTTGCATTCGGAAAATCTCTTTATTCTCCCAACCCACCACTCCCTCTTCCCAACTGCCATCTGATTAATAATTTGGCCAATAATAAGAGTTCTAGGTGGGAAATTTATAGGCATTGCTCCCATCTTACTGTTAAATCCAATGACATCGTGATCTGTGATCTCCTTCTTTTTTTTTTTTTTTTTTCAGATTGTCACTGAGGCTGGAGTGCAGTGGCAAGATCATGGCTCACTGCAGTCTTGACCTCCTGGGATCAAGCAATGCTCCTACGTCAGCCTCCTGGGTAGCTGGGACTACATGCCTGCATCACCAGGCTCGGCAATTTTTTGCATTTTTTGTAAGAGACAAGGTTTCTCCATGTTGCCCAGGCTGGTCTTGAACGCCTGACCTCAAGTGATCCGTCCACCTCAGCCTCCCAGCATGCTGGCATTACAGACGTGAGCCACCCTGCCTGGCCCTCATTGTGATTTCTGACTCAATTTGTTTTCTCTCTGGAAAATTTCGTGATCTTCTCTTTGTCCCCAGTGTCTGTATATATATATTTTTTCCCCTTCTGAAATTCCTTTTTTTTTTTTTTTTAAATGATGGACCTCCTGGACTGGGCCTCCAGTTTTTCTATTTCTTCCCTATTCTTTTTCATCTCATTTTGTTTTTGCTGAGAAATTTTCTCAATTTTATTTTCCAACTTACATTCTTATATATTCAAAATTTTATTTATTTTTAATGTGGCAAAATACACATAAAATTTACCATTTTTATCATTTTTGATTCAGTGGCTTATTAAGTACACTCACATTGTTGTGCAACCATCACTACCATGCATCTCCAGAACTTCTTAATCTTCCCAAACTGAAACTCTGTACCAGTTGAACAAAAACTTCAAATTCCCCTCTTCCTCAGCCCCTGGCAACCAACATTTTCTGCCTCTATGAATTTGATTACTACTCTATGTAACTCGTGTAAGTGAAATCATACACTTTTTGCCCTCCTGTGACTGGCTCATTTCATTTAGCATAATGTCTTTAAGATGCATCGATGTTGTAGCATGTGTCAGAATTTTCTGCCTTTTTAAAGGCTGAATAATATTCCACTGTGTGTACAGTTGGGCTTCCATATCTGTGGGTTCCACATGTAGATTCAACCAACCCCACATAAAAAATATTCAAAGAACAATGACATCTGTACTGAACATGTAAAGACTTTTTTTCTTGTCTCTGTTCCCTAAACAATACAGTATAGTAACAAATTACACAGCATTTATATTGTATTAGGTATTATAAGTAATCTAGAAATTGTTTAAAGTTTATTGGAAGATTGTGTAGTTTATATGCAAATACTATGCCATTTTATTTTTTATTTTAATTTTTATTTGTTTATTTATTTAGAAACGAGGTCTCTCTCTGTTGCCCAGGCTGGAGCACAGTGGAACAATCATATTAATAGTTTACTATAGGCCAGGCGCAGTGGCTCAAGCCTGTAATCCCAGCAGTTTGGGAGGCGGGTGGATTGCCTGAGGTCAGAAGTTCGAGACCAGTCTGGCCAACATGGTGAAACCCCGTCTCTACTAAAAATAAAAAAATAAAGAAGAAATAGCTGGGTGTGGTGGTATGTGCCTGTAATTGCAGCTACTCGGGAGGCTGAGGCAGGGGAATTGCTTGAACCAGGGAAGTGGAGGTTGCAGTGAGCCGAGATCGTACCACTGCACTCCAGCCTGGGAGACAGAATGAGACTCAGTCTCAAAAAAAAAAAAAAGTTTACTATAGCCTTATCTCTTAGGCTCAAGAGATCCTCCAGCCTCGGCCTCCAGTCCAAGTAGCTGTAGCTCCAGGTGTGTACCACTGCATTTGACTTACACCATTTTATATGAAGAACTTGGGAATCCATGGACTTTGGAATCCTTGAGAGATCCCTGGTAACCAATTCCCCCATGGATACCAAGGGACAACTGTATCACGTTTTTTATTAATTCATTTGTTGATAGACACTTGGGTTGCTTCTGTGTTTTGGCTATTGTAAATAATGCTGCAATTAACATTGATGTATCATAGTTTTATTTGTACTATTGTATATATTTTTATTTTTTGAGAGTTCTCGTTCTGTGTTCCATTTTTATACTTTTTTCTCTTATCAAAGCTGTAATATCGAGTGCTCTCCCTCTCCCTCTCCCTCTCCCCACGGTCTCCTTCTCCCCATGGTCTCCCTCTCCCTCTCTTTCCACAGTCTCCCTCTGATGCCGAGCCGAAGCTGGACTGCACAGCTGCCATCTCGGCTCACTGCAACCTCCCTGCGTGATTCTCCTGCCTCAGCCTGCCGAGTGCCTGCGATTGCAGGCACGCGCCGCCACGCCTGACTGGTTTTCGTATTTTTTTGGTGGAGACGGGGTTTCGCTGTGTTGGCCGGGCTGGTCTCCAGCTCCTAACTGCGAGTGATCCGCCAGCCTCGGCCTCCGGAGGTGCCGGGATTGCTGACGGTGTCTGGTTCACTCAGTGCTCAATGGTGCCCAGGCTGGAGTGCAGTGGCGTGATCTCGGCTCGCTACAACCTCCACCTCCCAGCCGCCTGCCTTGGCCTCCCAAAGTGCCCAGAGTGCAGCCTCTGCCCGGCCGCCACCCCGTCTACGAAGTGAGGAGCGTCTCTGCCTGGCCGCCCATCGTCTGGGATGTGAGGAGCCCCTCTGCCTGGCTGCCCAGTCTGGAAAGTGAGGAGCGTCTCTGCCCGGCCGCCATCCCATCTAGGAAGTGAGGAGCGCCTCTTCCCAGCCGCCATCCCATCTAGGAAGTGAGGAGCGTCTCTGCCCGGCCGCCCATCGTCTGAGATGTGGGGAGCGCCTTTGCCCCGCTGCCCCGTCTGGGATGTGAGGAGCGCCTCTGCCCGGCCGCGACCCCGTCTGGGAGGTGAGGAGCGTCTCTGCCCAGCCGCCCCATCTGAGAAGGGAGGAGACCCTCTGCCCGGCAACCGCCCCGTCTGAGAAGTGAGGAGCCCCTCTGCCCGGCAGCCACCCCGTCTGGGAAGTGAGGAGCGTCTCCGCCCGGCAGCCGCCCCGTCCGGGAGGGAGGTGGGGGGTCAGCCCCCGCCAGGCCAGCCGCCCCGTCCGGGAGGGAGGTGGGGGGTCAGCCCCCCGCCCAGCCAGCCGCCCCGTCCGGGAGGTGAGGGGCGCCTCTGCCCAGCCGCCCCTACTGGGAAGTGAGGAGCCCCTCTGCCCGGCCAGCCGCCCCGTCCGGGAGGGAGGTGGGGGGGTCAGCCCCCCGCCCGGCCAGCCGCCCTGTCCGGGAGGGAGGTGGGGGGGTCAGCCCCCCGCCCGGCCAGCCGCCTCTTCCGGGAGGTGAGGGGCGCCTCTGCCCGGCCGCCCCTACTGGGAAGTGAGGAGCCCCTCTGCCCGGCCAGCCACCCCGTCCGGGAGGGAGGTGGGGGGGTCAGCCCCCAGCCCGGCCAGCCGCCCTGTCCGGGAGGTGAGGGGCGCCTCTGCCCAGCCACCCCTACTGGGAAGTGAGGAGCCCCTCTGCCCGGCCACCACCCCGTCTGGGAGGTGTGCCCAACAGCTCATGGAGAACAGGCCATGATGACAATGGTGGTTTTGTGGAATAGAAAGCGGGGAAAGGTGGGGAAAAGATTGAGAAATCGGATGGTTGCCGTGTCTGTGTGGAAAGAAGTAGACATGGGAGACTTTTCATTTTGTTCTGTACTAAGAAAAATTCTTCTGCCTTGGGATCCTGTTGATCTGTGACCTTACCCCGCAACCCTGTGCTCTCTGAAACATGTGCTGTGTCCACTCAGGGTTAAATGGATTAAGGGCAGTGCAAGATGTGCTTTGTTAAACAGATGCTTGAAGGCAGCATGCTCGTTAAGAGTCATCACCACTCCCTAATCTCAAGTACCCAGGGACACAAACACTGCGGAAGGCCTCAGGGTCCTCTGCCTAGGAAAACCAGAGACCTTTGTTCACTTGTTTATCTGCTGACCTTCCCTCCACTATTGTCCTATGACCCTGCCAAATCCCCCTCTGTGAGAAACACCCAAGAATGATCAATTAAAAAAAAAAAAAAAAGGTGTAATATCTTTTCTTAGTTCTCTAAGGATATGAATGGTATGTATGTACATATATGTGTATATTAAAATATGTATGTACACATTTTTAAAATTTTCTTTGCATGGTAGCCATTTCCTCAAGTTGCATTTGATTGTTTACTTTGGTCTCCCTTTCCATGTTAGAAGTTTTCATCAGATTTCTTGTAATTCTTGATTTTCTGCTCTTCAGAATGAAAACTAAAAATCTGATTGGGAGTTCTGCATGCCTATGAGGCTCAGTAACCTTGAGCTTTACTGCAAGATGAACTGGGACGACTGTTGGGTATGCTTGTTAACAGTATGTTGATGTCTTTCCACAGGCTGTTCAGTTTAACCAAAGAAAAATCTACCTATCTCCTCCCTCAAGGGTAGAGATCCCGCGCTAGAGACGGAGTGTCCTGGGTTCCGAGTGTGGAAAGGGGAATAACATAATGTTTTCAATAGAATATTCAGGTCTTCAGACATTTGTATCCTTCCTCAGTCCAGAAGCAGTACTGTACACTTCTCCAGAAAATAAAACCAGACTTATGACCAAACTAGGAGAGTTAATCTCCTACTGGCATGGAGCTGGGAAAGACAATAAGGAGATGACTACATCTGAGTCAGCTTTCACCTACTCCTTCCTGTTTTAGCAGTGGTCATCCTTGCTTCATTTTCAGTTCCAGAATTATCTTGTCTTAGGATTTCTTGAAACTTTTGAGGATTCTTTTGTATTAATGGAGATGCTTCTCAGCTTTCGCCATTACCAACTTGGTTTCCACTCTCTGAGGTCTGCAAGGGCAGTCAGGTTTCATTCATCTCCTTTTCAGTTTTCAAAACTCTGTTGCTGTTATCTCCTCTTGCTCTCCTCTTTTTGTGTCTTCACAAAAAATTTCAAGATTGCTTTAACAGAATTTCTTGAAGTGGTGGTGGTTAATATTGTGCAATCCTCACTCTGAGCTGGTATAGCATAGTTCATGCTTGGTGGGAAAAGAGGTAAGGATCTTCTTGATTCACCAAACTTCCAGTAGATTTAAGGATTTAGAATTTAGTTTTATGCCATTAACTTAATGTTGCCTTATTGAAAATTTTCTCATTTCCTCATCTGAAGGCAATATCTAGAAATTGGCTTGTTTCTCTACAAGGAAGACTTTAAAGTTCGGCCTTAAATCATATAAAGTACCATTCTGAAAAGCCAGTTGACATGTCAGAAGTTAAATCTATTTTTTAATGTAAAATTTGCTTATAGATACTCTACTAGAAGGAATCACTGAGAAAATTGTAGTTACTTATGGTGGACTTTAAATTATAAAGGGGGGCCATGCAAGGTGATTCACGCCTATAATCCCAACACTTTGGGAGGCCAAGGTGGGAAGATGGCTTGAGGTCAGGAGTTCAAGACTAGTTTGGGCAACCTACAGAAACCCTGTCTCTACAAAAAAAATTTAAAAATTAGCCAAGTGTGGTGGTTTTTGCCTGTAGTCCCAGCTACTCAGGAGGTTGAGGTGGGAGAAATGCTTGAGCCCAGGAGTTCAAGGCTGCAGTGAGCCACAGTGGTGCAGTGAGCACCACTGCACTCCAATATGAGCAATAGAGCAAAACTCTGTCTCAAAAAATTAATTAAAAAAAATAAATGACTTGGATTGTTTGGTCCCCATTTATTAAAAAAGGACTCCTCTAGGAGGTCGTTTTGAAAAATGTATTATTTGAGATCATTACAATTGGTCAAACTCAACTAGTGTTGCAATAATCAAATGAACCTGCAAGAAAAAAATAAAAATAAAATGGCACCTGGTTATTACCCAGATATATCTGTTCTCTGTGCTTCATTTTAGTCATAGCTATTTAATTTCCTGAAACAAAAAACAAACAGATTTTTCACTAATGTCAGTACTGCAGAGCTAGCACAGGACAGAAGAGCCAGCTGTACTCGATTTCGTCTTATGCATCATCAACAAAATTGGCAGCTAAGTTCTGATTTCAGAGTCTTTATGGTTAATGATGATGTACAAGCTGTGCTTGATTTTCAGATACAAGACTGATCTTACTTTGCTGACAGAAAAATCTATTTTTGATATGTAAATTGAACAAATTTCATGCAAAATTATTGATGTAGGATAAACGCAGATCATGAAGATACCATTTTTAAGCTCATCTCTAACCCTAAAACCATTTAGGTTTATTATTATATCTTCATCATTCCTACAATTATTAGCGTTACAATGATGGCAACTAAGCATTTAACTAAAATTGCATTTATGTTTTATGAATGAGTCATATATTGATAACTATTATACTCTTAAGAATGTGATTGCAATGAAAAGGAGCAACAGAACTAATTAGTAATTGATTATATTAGCAGCCCTGTTCTGGGTATAATGCTAATTCAGAGCCATGTTACAGGTGATCATGGGTAAAATCTAACATTATATAAAGAATGGTGGAACAAATAGGTGTGAAGGAGAGAAAAAATGCTTCCTTGATTATAAACTCTTTGACAATAGATATTACATCTCAGTCCCTGCTTAGGGAAGCTACTACACTTTTAAATTCATACAAGTTTATTTGATTGTACTTGCTAATGGTATACTATTGGATGTTTTTTAGAGGCAGCAATATTGGCCTTATGCAAAAGTATATAGCTATAAAATCTTGTCTTAGCTTTTTTTCATCTTGTCTCCATTTCGGAGTTCCCACCACAGATACTCAGTTCTTTTGTGCTGCCTGTTTCTTGAAGGTATTACCCCCTACCCACCTCCTGCTCAAGTTTGCCTCTCCCTTATTCCATACCTGTTACTCCTTAACCTTATCAAAACTTCCCTGTTCTTTATCCCATTCTTTTAAGATTTTGCAAGGGCACACAAGTTAAGAGCCTAGAAGTATTTACTTTTTAAAATGTTTTCCTTTTAGGAATATAGATTTGCATTTTTAAGAAGAACTCTTGAAGACCTATTGTTAGCAGTCAAAATGTCACATCTTTCTGTCTGTCAAGAATGGCAAAAATCCATATTTTACAGTAACTGGCTTTTACTTATTGATTCTACCCAGCTTAAAATGTGTTTCTGAAGCATAATGAGATAGAGATTAAGATCAAGGGCTTTGTAGTCAGACAGACCTAGTTTTGAAGCTAAACTCTATCCCCTACTGGCTGTCAGTGATGATTTACTTACCTCTAAGATAGGACAGTGGTACCCACTTCGTTGGGTTGTTGTGAGAAATAAATTCATTAATGTTAGGTAATATGAAGGGTCCAATAATTACGAACTGCTATTATTATTTATGTAATTGAAATTATGTAATTCAAACATTTGTAAAATTGAAACATTGCTTTTTATTGGTCTCAAATATAGGTCACATATATTTACATATAGGAATACTTGCACCCTATACAAAGGAAATGTAAACCTAAGTAAACCAAGGATATGTAAAGCATCAAGCCTTATTCAGCTTTGTTTTCCCAACAGTGTATAGCACAGACATATAATCATTGCTAAATCAATGTAGAGTTTTATTCAATCACCATGAAATGTGTTTAATAGAATATATATTTCCCATAAAGTAGAAATAGCTCCAACAAAGAAAAAAGATTTGCACACTAATGTACTTCAGTTGTATTAAACCATTCTTGTGTTTTTCTTCAGTTAAAATCAAATGAAGTATTCTCTTGAAAGATGGGTCCATTTCTTTTGTCATCACTGTAACAGAAATCTCACAAGTTATAAGCAATAAACCAGTATCCTAGGGCCTAATTTACTATCAAGAAGAATATTAGATACCTTCAGATGACTAGAAAAGTGTGCCAAATTGTACCCCAGGGGTCTAAAAGACTTCATGTCTTCCTATAAATTACAACCTTGCTTATTATCGGGAAATAATTTAAACAGTTGAAGAAGCTGTTTTAATAATATCAACAAAACAGTATCATTAAACAGCAGTTTTTATAATATCAACAGCTTACTATTAAGCTGTTTTAATATCAACAAAATATCAAATTGGACCAGAAGTGTGGACCAATTTGGTAGGGGATAATTAATGATGTCGGAGTTAAAAATCTTTCAGAAATGGGCGTGAATACCTGTTATTTAAGAATCATTACAAATGGGCATCCAAGAAGCCATCTTCAAGTGCGAAGTTTACTTAGCATTTGAGGTAAATTCAATCCAGGGATCTTTTAAAACTGTTAATACAGGTTGAGTTCAAGCCTCTGTCATAATGACTGACTAGTGACTCTAAGTTTGTCTGGTGCAAAACACCAGTCTCTCAAAGAGACAGTTTGATGTCTCACAAAATCTAAAAGTCTGCTTGATTGAAAGCTGTATAATCATTTTTAGATATTAGAGAAAGCCAAATTAACCTCCTTAGCGACTGCATTTTAGGATATAGACATGGACTGAGTAAGAAAATCTTCCCTGTTTCCATATTTACCAGTGCTTGTGTCTTCCTTCTTTAGAAACTCCAAGTGTTTGTACCTTGCCCTTTCCCTCTTAGTTGTAGTCAACTGATTGGAGTCAACAATACGAGCATCCTGGGAAAGAGATGGTCCCAAGCCTCTAGATGAGAGCCGCATCTTGTGTTACACTGGGGCCTCTCAAAAGCAGATATTCTCATCAAAATTTCTGCTCCTGGTCAAGAAGTCACAGCAGTTCCATGTCAAGATCTTTTTTTTTTTATCCCTGGCTACGACATCTGGGAGCAGCAGATGTTTGGTAGCTTCACAACTTCTTTCTTAAATGGGCAATCCTCCTTCTCCAGGAGAGTATCAAATACTCCCATTTTAACCATGTTTCTGCTTTTTACCTCACTGATCATCACAAGCCCAAACTCCATTACCAGCTGTTTATTACAGAGTCAAATCAGCCAAATTGAATCCACTGCCCATTTTTGTAAATAAAGTTTTACTGGAACACAACTATATCCACTTCTTTACATATCGTCTACAGCTGCTTTCACTCTAAAAACGCAGAGGGTTGGCTTTAGCTCAAGCAGTTAGACTCTCCTCATGCTAGACTCTCCATCTGTCCAATCTCCCCGCTGGGGTCCAAGACCTACAGATGCTTACTGACTCTTTAAAAACTTAATAAATAAATAAAAATTTGTAAAGTAAAAGGCAGAGTTGTGTACTTGAAACGGAGGCCATATGACCCACAAAGCTTAAAATATTTACTATCTGTCCCTTTATTTAAACAATATGCTGACCCCTAGCCTAGATATTCGTTCTTGCACTACTATGTATATCTACTCATCTGACCTACTCTTTCACTTCTGCCATCCCAACCCCTTCCTCTCAGCCATCTACAGCTGCCAATCCATCATCAACAAGTGTGACTGCATCCTCAACATCATCTTGAATGTTCCCTTTCCTTTCTTGCTCTAGGTAAAACCTGGCTGTGCCCTGTTGAAATCAATTCTGTTGCAGTCATATGCGGTGGAATCTGTTCTTCTTTTGCATCCTACGTAACCAGACCAAGCTGTGGGGTGAGTGCTTTTCTTGTTCTCCAGTGCCATTTTCAGACCTGTTGTCTTCCTGCATCCTTCCAAACCCCAGGCTCTGTTAAAGTTGTGCCATCAGAGTTTTTTGGGTTTCTGTAAAGATGAGATCTCACTATGTTGTCCAGGCTGGTCTTGAACTCCTGGCCTCAAGCAGTCCTCCTGCCTTGGACTCCCAAAGTGCTGAGATTACAGACATGAGCCATCACACCTGGCCCTGTGCCATCAGACTTTGGCACCTATTCCCCTTCCTTGTTGCTGTCATCTAGAGAATTCAGTTAACTTTATTCTTTGATAAATTTAGCACCTGGCTCATTGGGGCTTTTTTCATTATTATTCTGATGTTATTCTCACTCACTTCCTTCTTTCTGACTTCAATGCCCACTCAAATATTACATCTAATACCTTAGACTCCAGTTTCCAGATCCTCCCACCTTACAATAGAATGATATAATTCTTCACCCACCATCAGCTATCCACTCCTGTCTAAGGTCATACTTCTGACCTTGTAATCATCAATAAGTCCACCATCTCCAGTATCTCTAGGACAAGCATCCCATTCTTTGACTATTGTCTTCTATCCTAAAAGCTCACTAAACCAAGAATATCTATACAAACAATATCTTGCCTTTATTAAGACTCTCTAATCTGGTGAGTTTATGACTGAATCACTATCAATCTGTCCTCTTCAGGTACTCCCTTCCTTATTCACTCACCTTAGACTCTATAATACATTATTAAGCCACTGTTTGATAACACCCTTCACTCCCTTGCCTCTGCCACCCTCCTTCACCTTAGCCGAGCTGCAACCCTCTTATACCCAATGGTCCCCATGCAACAACACAACTGAACACTGGTGAAGACAAAAACTTATGCTTGCTAGCATCACTTTAAATTCTGGCTATAAATCTCAAATGGGTAGTCAAGAGCAGTATTATTAAACCTGTAGGACTTTTGCATTCCCACTTTCCAAAATGATAATTTCACCTCATGTCTTAACTCCTTAAATCTCCTGACCCATTTTACTGTTCATACTCTCAGCTTATAACATTGCTTCATAAATCATTGAGAAAATAGAAGTAGTTTGACAAGAATTCCCTCACCTTTCCAATCAAATATTATCTATCCTCCTCACTCTATACCTATTTTCTGCCTGCTCAATTTATTGTAGAGCAACTGTCTCTGCTGCTGTCACTGGTACACTCTCTGGTTTTACTCTGGAATTCATGCCCCCCTCACCTTATTAAAGGTTTTGTTTCTCAATTCTCTGCTCATTCTTCCCTGAATCATCACTTCTTTCCTCAATCACTCCCATTGTCATATACCAGTTCTAATAATTCCTTTCTTACACACACACAAACACACTGACAACTAAAACAATAATAATAGCAAAAAGAGCAGCAAAAAGACCCTCACTTCACCTTCCATCCTTTTCCAGTGGTCTCCTGTGTCTCAGCTTAAATGTTTTCCCAGGGGGTCTTCCTCGTCCACCCATTTAAAAGTAGCAGCTCAGTTATTTTTTATCATATTATTCAATTTGAAGTCTCTTCATTGCATTTATCACTCTCTTATGTGTGTATATAATGTTTGTTTACTGTTTTTCTCCACCTCCCCCCATATTACATAAGCTCTGGGAGTGCAAGTGTCTTCTGTCTTTTCATGTCTGTAATCTCAGCACACATGATAGGCGAAGAAAGTCCTCAATAATAATCTTTGAGTGAACGAATGAATGAATGAATGACTCTGTGTGTGTGTGTGTGTGTGTGTGTGTGTGTGTGTCTACAACTAGACCATAGGATTCACCAGGGCAAGGACTTTGTGTCTTATAAGTCTTTGTAGTTGGTGTTTAATAAACACTTGTTGCATGAGTGAGTGAATCATTGCTCTAAATGAGCAATAATCTAAAGATAAAAGTTATTAACATGATGTTCCGCTTTTAAAATTTGCATTGGCATTTTTACTTTAACAAAATCAAAATGATTTCTTTTAGGATTATACTAATTCCTTTTAAACTAGTGCTAATTTGTGTGACTTATCCATATGCATCTAAATTAATTTTTCTAACTTTAACTAGAGCTTATAAATAAATAAGTATACATATATGTATGTAGATGGATGGCTATATATACACCTACCCACACATATATAAAACATATGTTAGTCCTGTTCTAAGGATCTGCCAAACTTTCTTGGTAAGACTTGCCAATTGCAATCATGTGACAGGATGACAGTTCTCTTCTCTGGGAGAAGTCCAGACTTCCAGTGTCTGGGACAGAAATAATGTAGACCAAGAAACATATATAGCTGATGATGGATGATTTTTGGCTCTCATAATGTGAGGTTTGGTCTTCTTATTGGGAGACTATGAAAATCATTAGATCAGAAATTATTTTTATTTCTACTCAGCTGAAAGAAGTTTTCCTTCTAGTATTTCTGTATGCAGGCATACTGCAAAGACAATTTGCTTGGTCAATATGGGTTTATACTAAACTCTACAACTCAAAGATAGGATGAGATCCTTTTGCCAGTGTAGCTGTCTTATTTTTATTGGCATAGTGACTGTGTGTCCAAATATACACCAATTATAGATGTTTTCCTGTTGTCAGTAATATGGTACTGTTTAAGAGTGAAGACGTTTTCACTCTCAGGCAAAACTGATTCTGAGGACATGACAGGGATACTTCAGTGATTGCATTTATGCGCACAGAGGAGGTTAACAGTTAGGAATGCTTTCAGTGGTAAGCAACAAAATAATTAGCAGTGCTTCAACAAATTGGGGCTCAGTGGCTCAATGACATAAAGAGTGCCATCTTTGCAATTCCATTGACCTTCCTGTCAAAGTCGAATGATGGCTGCAGTGCAAAAGTGTCCTAGCACACCTGTCCTAGCAAGTGTGCTTTTGCTAGGTCAGGTGTGCTAGAAGCAGGAGGTGGTGTGGACAGGTGAGTTTCTCTTTTTGCTGATATTCTCTTATCAAGGAGATAAAAACACTTATCCTCCAACAAACTCCTCCAACAAACTTCCCTTTACATCTTATTGCCTCTTAATTTGTCCCATGACAGTTCCTAGACCAGCTGCCGAAGCTACCTTTCCTGAGAACTAAAATCCTTGCCTGATTTCTGAACAAATGGGGCCTCCACTTGAAAGAGTGGATAGAGGAATGGTTTTTGTGATGGCAAGGAATAGAGCCTGCCACAGCGGGCTAACAACCACACTCATGGGGTTTCATGGAGGAGATCTTGCTTATGTTGAATTCAACAGAAGCTGACAGGTAATACAGTTGAGAAAGGTTGAAAAGGCAGAGAGAGAGAGCTGCTTCTGCAAGTGTATTCAGCAATCAAAGGCAAATAATTCGTTACAGCTGGGCATTCTGTACATGTAGATTAGTGAGAGATGACTGCAGAGGTCAGCAGACCTCGTGCCATAAAGACAACATGGAAGCAGGGAGTCAAGTTCTCATACCTTTGGGCATTCATTCTGAAATTGCTAAAGAAGCAAATAAATGTCTGTCTGGGCTTTCCCACCATACATGACTGAGAATATCCAGACATTTCTCTTTATTAAAGAAAAAGGAGAGAGCAGTCATTACTTAGAATGTCTTTTTGTGCTTGCGCGCACGTGCTCTCTCTCTCTCTCTCCCCCTAGCTAAACCTTGGCTGGGGAGTTTTCTGCATTTTGCTAAGCTAGATTGTACTCAATGGGTTATAGAGCCCCAGAAGATTTTTCAGCTACACTTCGCCCACTAAAACCTTTGGAGAAAAGAGGCTGAATGCTTGCAGTGAAACTAGTCCTGCTACCCTAATCATTGTTGATCAGGCCAAGAAACCAGTACCTGAACCCAAATTTGTCCCAGTAAGAACTCACCATATTGGGTAAAGACAAACCAACAAAATTAGATCTCCTCACCTTGAGAAGGGAAACTGAATGAGAGATGTATGCTAGAAATGTCAGTAGCAGAAGCAACGTGCAGAGGAGGAAGGAGAGAAGGCAGAGGGAAAGAGCTAGAGAGAAAAAGAAAAAGGGGAAAGTGAACAACAGCTGGGCTCTGGAAATTAACATAATAAGTCTCTGGCTATTGGAAACTGAGGAGGAAAAAAGAACACAGAAAGTGTCAATCAACTCTCAGACAATTCTTTAGTGACATGGACCATATTATCATGATTATCTTCAGTTCATAGGAATCATTAAATCTATTCCCAAAATGCAATCTAATATTCTCCTAAGGAATATAATATATTCAAATAAAATTATTGACAAAGGTTACAATCGTAAATTATTTATCAGGTTGAATTACTCCCCACCTTCCAGGGAAGTCTTAGGTTGAGGTCTTTGGAAATAGTCATGCCACTGTTTCCTCTTTGAGTTTATGGTTAATGGCTCAGAGAGAAGTCTTTTCTTCCCTGGGTAGTTCTGAGTAAGAAAACAATAGTCAAACTTGAATGTAATCACTGAGGCAACAAGAGAAAGAAAAGTAATGTTTAGTTAACAGAACTGCAGACCGGAAGAGACAGGATTCATGGATCTGCTAAGGTGAGGAATACAGCCTGAAATGCAAATAGAAGCAGATTGGAGAACAGGAAAGAAACTTCTGGAGAAAGCAGGCAAAGGGACCTGTTCCAGTGGAAGCACACTTTATGTCTCCCAGAATAGTAGTTCCCCATCCTGGCTTCCTGTCAGAATTACCTGCAGTTCGTTTCAAAAAACACATTTCCAGAACTTGCTCAATTCCTGCTGAATCAAAATATGACTTTTTATGCAGCTGGCCTGGCACCTACACATGATGAACTTTTTCCTGTCCAGAGGAAAATATCTATGATGATGGCAAAAGTCCTTTCTTGAGAGCTGTCTTTTATTCTCGGACTAAGGTCATCTTAATTTTTTATTATAATATTCTTCCTTTTATGAAATTGTTATGACAAAACATGATGAGGTTTTTTTTAATGTTCTTACTTAGCAAAATAAAAATTAGCAAAACTATTGCTAGGTCTATGACCTTGGATGGTTCACCAAAATCACCATCACTAGTTCCTGATTTTAAAATCAGAGTAGTAAAACCTGGCTGGGCGCGGTGGCTCACACCTGTAATCCAAGCACTTTGGGAAGCCAAGGCAGGTGGATCGCCTAAGGTCAGGAGTTGGAGACTAGCCTGGCCTAACACGGTGAAACCCTGTCTCTACTAAAAATATAAAAAGTAGCCTGGCGTGGTGGCAAGCACCTGTAATCCCAGCTACTCCGGAGGCTGAGGCAGGAGAATCACTTGAACCCGGGAGGCAGAGGTTGCAGTGAGCCGAGATCGCGCCATTGCACTCCAGCCTGGGTAACAAGAGCGAAACTCCGTCTCAAAAAAAAAAAAAAAAAAAAAAAAAAAAGAGTAGTAAAACTTAACAGCATTGTTTTGTGTAGATTATAGGAAATAACATGTATAATACAACTGGTACATAAGAAACACCCAATATGTTCTCCATGTTATCAGGTAAAATACTTTGGTTTGACTCTTGTTACTCAAATGATAGGATGATTTATTGTTTCAGGTAAGTGAAACGTCTTGACATTGTGATTGGCGTCCAGTCTCGTTCAAACAGGACTCTGCTTTTCTATGATTCTTTCTGTTGTCCCTTCCACTATGTTTTGTATTTGCCTCTGGTCTAGCTTCTCAAGGTAGCCTCCGGGATGCACAGAGTGAGAGAGGATGCTTTTCCCTAAACCAGGAACAAAATTCCAGCCCTAAGGAGATTGGACCACTCCCGACCAATGAGTTTGGCCAGGGAGGTCATGCACTGATTGGCTCAGCCCTGGATCAGTCTACTTCTCAACCAATCAAGGTGCTAAGGAAATAGGATTACCCTAAACAATTTAACACACCAGGACTCATTCCTGAAGCTGGAGATGCTGTAACACAATCAAAACTGTAAGGCTTAAAAGAATTAAAGTAGGAATTGCCGCAATTCCCTTCCTAGACTTATTCCCAAATATACTTACTATGGACTACCTGCATACAGCAGCCCCGTCGCATATTTTTACTGCCTGTCATAAAGTAGTCTGGGTTACATTTAAAGAAGCTGCCAGCACTTAATGCATAGAAGTACTAAAAATTTGTTACTGATGTTTGAAAAATATAGAAAATTAGAAGCGGAATGGCTGAGTGTAGTGGCTTACACCTGCAGTCCCTACATGTTAGGAGGCCAAGGCAGGAAGACTGCTTGAGGCCAGGAGTTTGAGACTTGGGCAGCATAGCAAGGCTTTGTCTCTACAAAAAATTGAATAAATGGATAAATAATAAAAGAAAAGGAAAGAATAAAATTAGAAGGGGAAGAAGCCTCTTATCCCACCAGAGAGTGTAAATGATTATTAAAATTTAATGTATTCTTGTTTTCTTTGCATTGTGTGCATGTATATTGTGTTACATATAAAATTGCATATGTTTATATATTATTTAATTAATTTATTTATTTATTATACTTTAAGTTCTAGGGTACATGTGCACAACGTGCAGGTTTGTTACATTAGGTGTTTCTCCTAATGCTACCCCTCCTCCCTCCCCCAACCCCATGACAGGCCCTGGAGTGTGATGTTCCCCACCCTGTGTCCAAGTGTTCTCATTGTTCAATTTCCACCAATGAGTGAGAACATGTGGTGTTTGGTTTTCTGTCCTTGCGATAGTTTGCTCAGAATGATGGTTTCCAGCTTCATCCATATCCCTACAAAGGACATGAACTCATCCTTTTTTTTATGGCTGCATAGTATTCTATGGTGTATATGTGCCACATTTTCTTAATCCAGTCTATCATTGATGGACATTAGGGTTGGTTCCAAGTCTTTGCTATTGTGAATAGTGCCACAATAAACATACGTGTGCATGTGTCTTTACAGCAGCATGATTTATAATCCTTTGGGTGTATACCCAATAATGGGATAGCTGGGTCAAATGGTATTTCTAGTTCTAGATCCTTGAGGAATCACCACACTGTCTTCCACAATGGTTGAACTAGTTTACAGTCCCACCAACAATGTAAAAGTGTTGCTATTTCTCCACATCCTCTCCAGCACCTGTTGTTTCCTGACTTCTTAATGATCGCCATTCTAACTGGTATGAGATGTTATCTCATTGTGGTTTTGATTTGCATTTCTCTGATGGCCAGTGATGATGAGCATTTTTTCATGTGTCTTTTGGCTGCATAAATGTCTTCTTTTGAGAAGTGTCTGTTCATATCCTTCACCCACTTTTTGATGGGGTTGATTTTTTCTTGTAAATTTGTTTAAGTTCTTTATAGATTCTGGATATTAGCCCTTTGTCAGATAGGTAAATTGTAAAAATTTTCTCCCATTTTGTAGGTTGCCTGTTCACTCTGATGGTAGTTTCTTTTGCTGTGCAGAAGCTCTTCTGTTTAATTAGATCCCATTTGTCAATTTTGGCTTTTGTTGCCATTGCTTTTGGTGTTTTAGTCATGAAGTCCTTGCCCATGCCTATGTCCTCAATGATATTTCCTAGGTTTTCTTCTAGGGTTTTTATGGTTTTAGGTCTAACATTTAAGTCTTTAATCCATCTTGAATTAATTTTTGTATAAGATGTAAGGAAGGGATCCAGTTTCAGCTTTCTACATATGGCTAGCCAGTTTTCCCAGCACCATTTATTAAATAGGGAATCCTTTCCCCATTTCTTGTTTTTGTCAGGTTTGTCAAAGATCAGATGGTTGTAGATGTGTGGTATTATTTCTGAGGGCTCTGTTCTGTTCCATTGGTCTATCTCTCTGTTTTGGTACCAGTACCATGCTGTTTTGGTTACTGTAGCCTTGTAGTATAGTTTGAGGTCAGGTAGCGTGATGCCTCCAGCTTTGTTCTTTTGGCTTAGGATTGTCTTGGCAATGCGGGCTCTTTTTTGGTTCTGTATGAACTTTAAAGTAGTTTTTTCCAATTCTGCGAAGAAAGTCATTGGTAGCTTGATGGGGATAACATTGAATCTACAAATTACCTTGGGCAGTATGGCCATTTTCACGATAGTGGTTCTTCCTATCCATGAGCATGGAATCTTCTTCCATTTTTTTGTGTCCTCTTTTATTTCGTTGAGCAGTGGTTTGTAGTTCTCCTTGAAGAGGTCCTTCACATCCTTTGTAAGTTGGATTCCTAGGTATTTTATTCTCTTTGAAGCAATTGTGAATGGGAGTTCACTCCTGATTTGGCTCTCTCTTTGTCTGTTCTTGGTGTGTAGGAATGCTTGTGTTTTTTGCACATTGATTTTGTATCCTGAGACTTTGCTGAAGTTGCTTATCAGCTTAAGGAGATTTTGGGCTGAGATGCTGGGGTTTTCTAAATATAAAATAATGTCGTCTGGAAACAGGGACAATTTGACTTCCCCTTTTCCTAATTGAATACCCTTTATTTGTTTCTCCTGCCTGATTGCCCTGGCCAGAACTTCCAACACTATGTTGAATAGGAGTGGTGAGAGGTCATCTCTGTCTTGTGCCAGTTTTCAAAGAGAATGCTTCCAATTTTTGCCCATTCAGTATGATATTGGCTGTGGGTTTGTCACAAATAGCTCTTATTATTTTGAGGTACGTCCCATCAATACCTAGTTTATTGAGAGTTTTTAGCAAAAAGGGCTGTTGAATTTTGTTGAAGGCCTTTTTGGCATCTTTTGAGATAATCATGTGGCTTTTGTCTTTGGTTCTGTTTATGTGTTGGATTACGTTTATTGATTTGCGTATGTTGAACCAGCCTTGCATCCCAGGGATGAAGCCAAGTTGATCATGGTGGATAAGCTTCTTGATGTGGATGTGCTGCTGGATTCGGTTTGCCAGTATTTTATTGAGGATCTTTGCATCAATGTTCATCAGGGATATTGGTCTAAAATTCTCCTTTTTTGTTGTGTCTCTGCCATGCTTTGGTATCAGGATGATGCTGGCCTCATAAAATGAGTTAGGAAGGATTCCCTCTTTTTCTGTTGATTGGAATAGTTTCAGAAGGAATGGTACCAGCTCCTCCTTGTACCTCTGGTAGAATTCGGCTGTGAATCTGTCTGATCCTGGACTTTTATTGCCTCAGTTTCAGAGCCTGTTATTGGTCTATTCAGGGATTCAACTTCTTCCTGGTTTAGTGTTGGGAAGATGTATGTGTCCAGGAATTTATCCATTTCTTCTAGATTTTCTGGTTTATTTACATAGAAATGTTTATAGTATTCTCTGATGGTAGTTTGTATTTCTGTGGGATCGGTGGTGATATCCCCTTTATCATTTTTTATTGCATCTATATGATTCTTCTCTCTTCTTTATTAGTCTTGCTAGCGGTCTATCAATTTTGTTGATTTTTTCAAAAAACCAGGTCCTGGATTCATTGATTTTTTGAAGGGTTTTTTGTGTCTCTATTTCCTTCAGTTCTGCTCTGATCTTAGTTATTTCTTGCCTTCTGCTAGTTTTTGAATGTGTTTGCTCTTGCTTCTCTAGTTCTTTTAATTGTGTTGTTAGGGTGTCAATTTTAGATCTTTCCTGCTTTCTCTTGTGGGCACTTAGTGCTATAAATTTCCCTCTACATACTGCTTTAAATGCGTCCCAGAGATTCCGGTATGTTGTGTCTTTGTTCTCATTGGTTTCAAAGAACATCTTTATTTCTGCCTTCATTTCATTATGTACCCAGTAGTCATTCAGGAGCAGGTTGTTCAGTTTCCATGTAATTGAGCAGTTTTGAGTGAGTTTCTTAATTCTGAATTCTAGTTTGATTGCACTGTGGTCTGAGAGACAAATTTGTTACAATTTCTGTTCTTTTACATTTGGTGAGGTGTGCTTTACTTCCAACTATGTGGTCAATTTTGGAATAAGTGTGATGTGGTGCTGAGAAGAATGTATATTCTGTTGATTTGGGGTGGAGAGTTCTGTAGATGTCTACTAGGTCCACATGGTGCAGAGCTGAGTTCAATTCCTGGATATCCTTGTACACTTTCTGTCTCGTTGATATGTCTAATGTTGACAATGGGGTGTTAACTTCTCCCATTATTACTGTGTAGGAGTCTAAGTCTCTTTGTATGTCTCTAAGGACTTGCTTTATGAATCTGGATGCTTCTGTATTGGGTGTATATATATTTAGGTTAGTTAGCTCTTCTTGTTGAATTGATCCCTTTACCATTATGTAATGACCTTCTTTGTCTCTTCTGATCTTTGTTGGTTTAAAGTTTGTTTTAGCAGAGACTAGGATTGCAACCCCTACTTTTTTTTGTTTTCCATTTGCTTGGTAGATCTTCCTCCATCCCTTTATTTTGAGCCTATCTGTGTTTCTGCACGTGAGATGGGTCTCCCGAATACAGCACACTGATGGGTCTTGACTCTTTATCCAATTTGCTAGTCTGTATCTTTTAATTGGAGCATTTAGCCAATTTACATTTAAGGTTAATATTGTTATGTGTGAGTTTGATTCTGTCATTATGATGTTAGCTGGTTATTTTGCTCATTAGATGATGCAACTTCTTCCTAGTATCGATGGTCTTTACAATTTGGCATGTTTTTGCAGTGGCTGGTACCAGTTGTTCCTTTCCATGTTTAGTGCTTCCTTCAGGAACTCTTGTAAGGTAGGCCTGGTGGTGACAAAATCTCTCAGCATTTGCTTGTCTGTAAAGTATTTTATTTCTCCTTCACTTATGAAGCCTAGTTTGGCTGGATATGTAATTCTGGGTTGAAAATTATTTTCTTTAAGAATGTTGAATATTGGCCCCCACTCTCTTCTGGCTTGTAGAGTTTCTGCCGAGACATCCGCTGTTAGTCTGATGGGCTTCCCTTTTTGGGTAATCCACCTTTCTCTCTGGCTGCCCTTAACATTTTTTGTTGCATTTCAACTTTGATGAATCTGATAATTATGTGTCTTGGAGTTGCTCTTCTTGTGGAGTATCTTTGTGGTGTTCTCTGTATTTCCTGAATTTGAATGTTGGCCTGCCTTGCTAAGTTGGGGAAGTTCTCCTGGATAATATCCTGCAGAGTGTTTTCCAACTTGGGTCCATTCTCCCCGTCACTTTCAGGTACACCAATCAGACATAGATTTGGTCTTTTCACATGGTCCCATATTTCTTGGAGGCTTTGTTCATTTCTTTTTATTCTTTTTTCTCTAAACCTCTATTCTCGCTTCATTTCATTCACTTGATCTTCAATCACTGATACCCTTTCTTCCACTTGATCGAATCAGCTACTGAAGCTTGTGCATGCGTCACATAGTTCTTGTGCCATGGTTTTCAGCTCCATCAGGTCATTTAAGGTCTTCTCTACACTGTTTATTCTAGTTAGCCATTCGTCTAATCTTTTTTCAAGGTTTTTAGCTTCTTTGCAATGGGTTCGAACATCCTCCTTTAGCTTGGAGAAGTTTGTTGTTACTGATCGTCTGAAGCCTTCTTCTCTCAACTCATCAAAGTCATTCTCCATCCAGCTTTATTCCATTGCTGGCAAGGAGCTGCATTCCTTTGGAGGAGAAGAGGCAGTCTGATTTTTAGAATTTTCAGCTTTTCTGCTCTGGTTTCTCCCCATCTTTGTGGTTTTATCTACCTTTGGTCTTTGATGATGGTGATGTACAGATGGGTTTTTGGTGTGGATGTCCTTTCTGTTTGTTAGTTTTCCTTCTAACAGTCAGGACCATCAGCTGCATGTCTGTTGGAGTTTGCTGGAGGTCCACTCCAGACCCTGTTTGCCTGGGTTATCACAAGTGGAGGCTACAGAACAGCAAATATTGCAGAATGGCAAATGTTGCTGCCTGATCCTTCCTCTTGAAGCTTCGTCTCAGAGGGGCACCCAGCTGTATGAGGTGTCAATTGGCCCCTACTGGGATATGTCTCCCAGTTAGGCTACTCGGGGGTCAGGGACCCACTTGAGGAGGCAGTCTGTCCATTCTCAGATCTCAAACTCCATGCTGGGAGAACCACTACTCTCTTCAAAGCTGTCAGACAGGGACGTTTAAGTCTGCAGAAGTTTCTACTGTCTTTTGTTCAGCTATGCCCTGCCCCAAGAGGTGGGGTCTACAGAGGCAGGCAGGCCTCCTTGAGGTGCGGTGGACTCCACCCAGTTCGAGCTTCCTGGCGGCTTTGTTTACCTACTCAAGCCTCAGCAATGGCAGACGCCCCTACCCCAGCCTCACTGCTGCCTTGCAGTTCAATCTCAGACTGCTGTGCTAGCAGTGAGTGAGGTTCTGGGACGTGGGACCCTCTGAGTTAGTCACAGGATATAATCTCTTGGTGTGCCGTTTGCTAAGACCATTGGAAAAGCGCAGTATTAGGGTGGGGGTGTCCCAATTTGCGAGGTACTGTCTGTCACGGCTTCCCTTGGCTAGGAAAGGGAATTACCTGACCCCTTGTGCTTCTCGGGTGAGGCAATGCCCCGCCCTGCTTTGGCTCACACTCCATGGGCTGCACCCACTGTCCGACAAGCCCCAGTGAGATGAACCCGGTACCTCAGTTGGAAATGCAGAAATCACCCATGTTCTGCATTGCTCATGCTGGGAGCTATAGACTGGAGCTGCTCCTATTCGGCCATCTTGGAACCACTCCCTCCTATATTTTATTTTAAATCGTGTTTTAAACTAATAGATGTTTCTTTATTATAAGGGAAATATCCATTCAAGTTTTAAAAATAGGAAAATTTAGACATGTGAAACAAAAAAGAAAGGAAATGAGAAAGGGAAAGAGGGAGGGAGGAAGAAAAGAAGAAATGAGGGAGGGAAGGAAAATAGAAATCTTGTTGAGATATCATCTCTGTTTTTTAGTATGCATCAAATATTTGTTTTATGTAGTTGAGGTAAAGTTATTTATACTTGTGTTTTAAGCATAATTAACAAACATTCATTTGTCTTAGATGACAGGTAGTATCTACCACTGGATGGTTTATTAGTCTTTCCCAATTAAAAAAATGACTCAGTTAATCAATATGAACTTTAAAGATGTGGGAACTTATAATTCAAGTTTCTTAGCAATAAAAATGATCACTATATTGCTGTATGTAGATCTATTTTCTAGAATGGAAGAAAGAGACTATAATAATTCTTTGAGCGTGGCTCACAAATTTGTAAATAGTTTAGCCTTTATTTTAGAATTTTATCAAAGTAGTACATGCATATGTTATGCCCTAAATGTTTGTGTCCTCTAAATTTATATGGTGAAATCCTACCCTACAAGGCGATAATATTAGGGAGTGGAGGCTTTGGAAGGGATTGGGTCATGATAGTGGAGGTCTCATGGATGATATTAGTCTCCTTATAAAAGAGGCCCTTGGGAGCTCATTGCCCCTTCCACCTGTGAGGATACAACTGGTGGTGCTGGTCTGTGAACCAGAAAACAGGCCCTCGCCAGACACTGAATCTGCTGCGGCCTTGATCTTGGACTTCTCAGCCTCCAAAACTATGAGAAATACATTTCTGTCATTTATAAGCCATCCAGTTTATGGTACTCTATTATAGCAGCCCGAATAAACTAAGAGACGATACAATTTTAAAAAACAAATCCAAACACAGAAGTCCTCCATTCTACCTCTCCTAGTAGTTCTTAGTTCATTTTCCCAGAGATAAACACTTTCCATTCTTTTAGCTATCTCTTCTAGACTCTACTGTCTTAGGTGGGTGTGATGGCCCATACCTGTAGTCCCAACTACTCAGGAGGCTGAGGTGGAAGGATCACTTGTGCCTGGGAGGTGGAGGCTGCAGTGAGCTATGAATCATGCCACTGTACTTTAGCCTGGGCAAAAGAGTGAGACCCTCTCTCAAAAAAGAAAAAAGACTACTGTCATAGCTCTTGACCATTTTAATGCCATTTATAGAGGTACTGATTTGAGACTTTACTTTTCGCATCCTAAATCTAAAAGATAAAGATCTAGCATTCTTCTACCCCCAATTTTTGGTTAAATGAATACAAATTTGTTTATATTGCTACAACTTACCACATAAATATTATTTATAAATGAATATGTAATTTATTATGATTTACATTTCCTTTCTTCTATGACTTTGATTTCCTGAGCTAATTATTGTTTATTCTTGTTGTTATTATAGTTATGTTTGCTTTACTTTCTTTATATCTAATATTATTCAACCTCCAAAAATCTTTTTTCAAAATAATTTCAACTTTTATTTTAGATTCACAGGGTACATGTGCAAGTTTGCTATCTGGGTATATTGTGTGACATTAAGGTTTGGGGTGTGAATGATCCCATCACCCAGGTACTGAGCATAGTACCCAATAGTTTTTCAACTCTTGCCCCCTTGCCTCCCTCCCTGCTCCAATAGTCCCCCCCCGTAGCCATTTTTATGTTCATGAGTATCCAGTGTTTAGCTCCCACTTACAGGTGACAACATGCAGTATTTGGTTTTTTGTTCCTGTGTTAATTCACCTACGATAATCACCTCCAGGGGCATTTATGTTGCTGCAAGGGACATGATTTCATTCTTGTTTATGGCTGTGTAGTATTCCATGGTATATATGTACCATTCAATCCACTGTCGATGAGCAGCTAAGTTGATTCCATGTCTTTGCTTTTGTGAATAGTGCTTCCATGACCATACAAGTGCATGTGTCTTTTTGGTAGAACAATTTATTTTCTTTTGGATATATACACAGTAATGGGATTGCTAAGTCAAATGGTAGTTCTCAGTTCTTTGGGAAATCTCCAAACTGCTTTCCACAGTGGCTGAACTAATTCACATTCCCACCAACAGTGTATAAGCATTCCCTTTTATTCACAACCTCAACAGCATCTGCTGTTTCTTTGACATTTTAATAACAACCATTCTGACTGGTATGAGATGGTATCTTACTGTGGGTTTGATTTGCATTTCTCTAATGATTAGGCATGTTGAGCATTTTTTCAAATGTGTGTTGTCCATTTGTATGTCTTCTTTTGATAAGTGTCTGTTCATATTCTTTGCCCATTTTTTAGTGGGGTTATTTGTTTTTTGTTTGTTCAATTAAGTTGCCTATAGATTCTGGATATTAGACCTTTACTGGATGCATAGTTTCTGAATAGTTTCTTCCATTCTGTAGATTGTCTGTTTACTCTGTTGATAGTTTTTTCCTTTTTCTTGCTGTGCAGAAGCTCTTTAATTCAGTTAGGTCCCACTTGTCAATTTTTGTTTCATTGCAATTGCTTTTGAGGACTTAGTCATAAATTAGTTCCCAAGGCTGATGTTCAGAATTCCTCCAAAAATCTTTACATTGATAGTTTAAAATCAACTACCCCACTGACAGGAGAAATGTATCAATAGAGTCAAATATATCAAGTTCCTATTTCTTTTTGGTTTGGTTGATTTGTTTTTTGTTTTTTTTTTTTTTTTTTTTTTTTTTTAGTGATATCTCTTCAACCCCATCATTGCAGTATCAAAGACCAACTACTTTCTAGACCTTCTGCATAGCTATTGTCTTGGGAATTCCCCTTGCAACACTCTATGTTGACTATTTTCTAGACCTAAGACTTCTCCTTTTGTGTTGTACTCCTTCACTTTTGTAAAACAAATCATACATTGGAGGGCTTTCTTTTTTCTTGAGAAGTTCCTTGTCTGATCAATTTTTCAATTTTTACTTACACTCAATTGATAGTGTGGGTGGGTAAATAATTCAAGGCTAAACATTATTTTCTCTTGGATCATTAAAAACATTTTTTCACTCTTCTGGCATCCTGAGTTTGGATATATTCTTCGAATATGATGTCTGCTTCCACTTACCTTTATCACAGGTGTTCTAAAATGTTATCATATGCTTTGATGTCAGTCTCTTTTTATCCATTGTACCAAGAACTCGTGAGAATGTGTTCTTTGGTAACAATATTTTCTTATATTATTTCTTTCATCATTTTTCCTATCCATTTTTTCTTCCTCTACTCTGGAAGTCTTATTGATCTGATTTTTAACCTCTTTTGTTAGCATAATTGATTATCTTATTTTTCCTCTCCTGTGGCTGGCCTTTTTGCCTATGCTAGTATTTTTTCTGGGTGATTTCCCCAACTTCATATTCCAAACATTCTATTAATTTTTAAAATTTCTGCTGACATATTTTTTAATTTCTAGAAACTTATTTTTTTCCCTTTTCCTCTCCACTTCTTTTTCTTCAATAGAATATTGTTCTTGATTTACAGATATCTCTCTTAGATTTCTGATTATATTAATTATAGGTTTTTTAAAACACAATTTTCTTTTAAACTAAATTTAACTTAAATTTAACTCCCCCTACCCTGCCATTTTTGTTTCTTCTGCATTCAATCTTATCTCTTTTTAAATCTTTTTTTTCTAGTTTCTATTTTGGAGGTTTCACTCACATTCCTGGGCTATTTGGCAGTCTGTTCACATTCAAGATAGAAGCTCTGGATGCTGATTAGAGGCTATGTGTGCATGAGCACACTCATGGAAAGGGGAGGCGGGGGAGGGAGTTTCAAGTGAGAGGGAGGTTTGCTGACTTGAGGCTTTACTACTGTAGGGTGAAAGGAAAGGCACCTGGTTGTGCAGTCTCAGTATTTGCTGGCCTTTTATTTCAGTCAGTCTTTTTGTACTAGTTTTCTATAACAAATTACCACAAAGTTAGTGGTTTAAACCAACACAACTGTATCTTACAGTTGCATAGTTCAAGTCCAACAATGGGTCTCACTGGGCTAAAATGAAAGTGTGGGCATGACTCTGTTTCCTTTGTAGAGAATCTACAGGAGAATCTGTTTTCTTGCTTTTCTAGTGGTCAGAGGCTGACCACATTCTTTCACTCATGGCTCCCTCCAGTTTCAAAGCCAGCAATGGCTGTGGAGTCTTTCTCACATCTCATTCCTCTGACACTAACATTTCTGCCTCCTTCTTCCACATTTAAGAGTCTCTATGACTACATTGAGTCACTTAGATAATCCAGGATAATCATCTTATTTTTACATCAGCTGATTAGCAAACTTAATTTCTTCTACAACCCTGACTGCCCCTTGCCATGTAACATAACGCATTCACAGGTTTGGGGGATTAGGATGTGGACATCTTTAAGGGGTTACCCTTCTGCCTAACACACAGTAAAATCTCCTGTCTGATGATGTCTTCTAGGAGCAGAGCAGGGTATAGAGCTGAGATGTTTCAATATTTTGTGGGAATTTCACACATTCCCTGTTTTCTGTGGGGGCTCACTTCCATTTCTCTGATGTGTGTTGTTTCCCCAAGTGTGGATTCTCTATGGTTTAATTTATCTAGAAAATGAATTTGGCTCTTTCCAGAGATAAAAAGAAATCCAACCAGAAGCTTGAAATCTGCTTTAGAAGGTGATCTGATAGTTCCCAAGGGTTGGCATGAGGGGTACTCATGCTGTATGGGTAGTTGCTGGGCTGGGTAGTGTGGGATAAGAGGATGCTGGAGGCTAACAGCTCCCTTTTCAGACATTTAGACATTTGAATAATCCTTCCATTTTCAATTCCAGCCAACACTCCCACCTTTTTAGATTCCTGGTGAGCCTGAACCTTCTAGGATTCATCCATCTGTTTTCCATCTTTCCACAAATTAGACCCCTCCTATAATTTATTCTCACATTATTTTTCCCCTTAGTGGTTTTATACTTTATTTTATTCCTTTATTTTTATTTTACTGGTATTTCTGGATCAGAGATGAACTAATGTGATCATTAACCAGAAGTTGTTTATCATTTTTTAACAGTGATAAAACCAGAGAACAACAGACATTATTTTCAGTTGTCGCTAAACCCGGAGAGAGTTTCCATGTAAATTGAGAGGTACAGATTTGCAAACACCAACGTATATGTTTAGCTAATTGCAAAAGTAAACAAGTAAAGTAAAAAATAAAAAAGAAGAGGCTAGGCACAGGGGCTCATGCCTGTAATCCCAGCACTTTGGGAGGTCGAGGCAGGTGGATCACAAGGTCAGGAGATCAAGACCATCAACCATCCTGGCCAACATGGTGAAACCCCATCTGTACTAAAAATACAAAAAATTAGCTGGGCGCAGTGGCACACGCCTGTAGTCCCAGTTACTTGGGAGGCTGAGGCAGGAGAATTGCTTGAACCCGGAAGGTGGAGGTTGCAGTGTGCTGAGTGCCACTGCACTCCAGCCTGGTGACAGAGCAAGACTCCATCTCAAAAAAAAAAAAAAAAAAAAAAAAAAAAAGAAGAAGAAGAAGAAAGAACAGATTAGGGAAGCATTGCAGATTAAGAATTTTTCAAAGCTGCAGAATTCATCTATCACGTTTTCAACTGGATTAACAAGGGGGTTCAGACTAAATGAGAAATGCTATGCAAGTTCTTTCATATCACTACTTCTGCATTTTTGAATTCTAATTTTTAATCACCTGTGAGTTATCCAGATTATAACTCCAGGACGTACTATTTTCTCAGACAATGCTTATCTAAGAGTGTTTTCTTTTTGCCCTTCTACCTGAAAGAAAGACTGTTTGTCCAACTATACATTTTTTAAAGTTTTTTCTCGAGGTCTTTAGATGTTTCTCCATTGTCTTGGGAAGGTATTGTGTAGAACTGTGAGGCCAGTTTGATTTTTGTTCCTAACAGCCTGTTTTGTATGTTTCTGAGGCTTTTTTTCTTTTATCTTGTAGGTCTTGAAATCATAAATGTAGACAATTTGAGCTCGATGCTATTAATAGTCTAAAAATAACAGCAAAATTGCTCTAACAGATATATGTATTGACACATTTCTGAGATTAGGGTAAAATAAGGAATAATGTTACAATCAAGAGCTCTTGGAATCAAATATAGTGCTGCTTAATAATCTGTCCTAATTAAAAGCTGTCTTAAGTTTTAAATCAGATTTTCTGTGGATCCACAACTGGAATTATAAATTAAAAGTCTGTAATAGGCAGGATAACTTAATTGTCTGGAAATTTCTTACTTTAAAATCTATGTAAATCTGTATAACTACTTTCACCTTCCTATTTCAGAATATCAAAGCCATAAAGGCTAGTGTTTACCCTCTTTGTAGGAGCTGACATATATGTACAGCTTTAGCTTTTATTACAGAGTGTACATTGTTATAGTCTGACTTGGTCATTTTGGAGGCAAAAAAAAAAAAAACTTTCGTAGATTTAATTACCATTTTAATTTTTCACTTTACTTTTTCACTTTAGAGAAAGTCTCTATTCAAATTACAAGCATCGTTTTGTGTATTTCTAACCCTGTTGTCTCAGGGTGTCATTGTTGTAGGGCCAGATATTATTCATTTCTATATTTGAAAAGCCAAGCCCAACAATAAACTTGCAAGGAGCTGAGTGGGGGCAAAATGTGGGTGGTGTGTATTTATAACAAACCTGTATTTAAGAAAGGAGTCACAACAACCCAACCCCCATCACTCTACGCTCCTCTGGGCCTCCTGTATCAGGCAGTTTAACCTCTGGCTCTAATTATGAACTTCCCAGCTGGAGGCAATGGGTTGGAATTGAACATACACAGGATATTTGCCTTTGGGAGACCTGTTGGCCACAGCACCCATGCAGATTAATTGAGGAATGGTACTGTCAACAGCATTATTTGACAAAATCTTGAGAGTTTGAGGTCAGGGAGAGGATCCCTGTTGTGAAGCTGTAGTGCAGTTGAATCAACAGTGAACACAGTGAAAATGTTGCAGGAGATGAGAAAGGAATGCAAGTTCTGAAACCTGCCCAGGAAGAGATTTACCTAGATGGCAGGACTAGATAATAACATAACACAGCAAACAATTCATTGCTAAATTTTTGCACAGAACATAAGGAATTTGGTCTCATATATAGCCCAAGGGAGTCGCAGTACTGACTGAAATAGGCTCTGAAATTATTAGGGACATCACTATTATCTCCATAGCCTCAGATATATATATACACATATATATATCTGCATAGTAAATTGCACTATAGTTTACTCCCATTTAAATTAAATCTATTTAATCTTCATTCTGCAATGGAGAATTTTAAAATTATGCTCCTGACCATTCCTTTAATGAACAGGTGAAGTCCTGTCAGTAAGTTAAATATTTCAACAACTGTCAAGTGCACTCATAAGCAGAAGCTTCTCTTGTTATTATTGCTGGGTCATGGCCAGTAGAATGGAACTTCTTTACCTCATAACAACAAGATAAATCAAGAATTCATTATCTTGAGTTTAACTCTGGATGTATGTTTCAGCTTCTGGCCTTGCCACTTGTCTGTGACAGATCTGGTTAGAGTTGATGAATGGTCTTAATGGTGAGTAGAAGCAATACTCTTGCTCTCTCTCACATTGTTCACTGGCAAACTATTCCAGTATTTTCTGGTAGTTTTTTCTGATAGAATTCCAGGATCATGATGGCTCAGATTAGTCAAAATCATTCAGAAAAGTTTTCATTCAAATCCCAAAACCATCATGACATGAATATGAAAACTATATATCATCACAAATATCAGCCACAGAAGAACCTTTAAATACCTCCTACTGTAGAATTATTTCTTTATGATGCAAATTGAAATTCAAGGCAAGAAGTAAAATTCTTCAAGCCAACAAATAAAATAAATAAAACAATAAAATATAGTAAAAATTCAAGGCAATAAGTAAAAAAAAAATAAGGCACTTATCTCAGATTCCTTCAAAATTATCCTACCTATTTATCCTGGGGATCTCATGTATGTAAGCTTCTAAGCTCTATGATATCTATATATTCCTGGTAACTGATCTATATAGTCTGTTTAATGCAGTTTAGAAATAGCTAATATTTATTATTTCTATGTATCAGGTACTATTATTCTAAGTGATTTGTATATATTTACTACTCAATCTCCATTTACCTTTTGTTATTTCTATTTAAAAACTGAGGCACAAACAAAAAAATAACTTTCTCAAGGTTGCACAGGTAGGAAGTAGCATAACCAAGATCCAGTCCCAGGCAGTCTGATTCCAGCATCGAAGTGCTTAATTACATACAGTAATGTAGCAAATTAAAATTCTTAATTTGCTACACACATTTATCAAATCCTATGATTTTAAATAGAGTTTCCTGACTGGGAGGGGGAAGCAAAGGAGAACTGCTAAAAAAATGCAAGAATCAAATGTTATACTGCTGTGTTCATTTTTTAAAAAATCTTTTACTGTCCTCATGAGTACAAAGAAATGTGTCACCACCCAGATACACACTAAATTGGATGTTCCAGAAATGGATTTGAATTCAAAATCTTTGATAATTATAGATAAGAGACATGGGAGAACCTAATCTAAACAAAATCATTTGAGCTAAACACAAAGCTCAAATTAATTGTACAACCTAGAAATGCTCTCTGAAAGGCTAAATCTTTGGATTTTCATACTATTTGGAAAAGGAGTAGGTTCTGTTAATAGGACAGACTTCGTGCAACATATGTTAAGAAAAAAAATTGGAAGCACTTAAAAAATACAAGCTTGGAAGCTCAATCTTGCAAAAATGGAAAAAAATTCCTTAAAATATTTTGGAGCTTTTAGGAGAAAGTCAATATTAAAATTAGTACGGAACATAGAGAAAGGGCTTTATGAGTCGAGTGACTGTTGTTTTTCTAAATGTCAGCATGGAAACCCAAACAGAAAGAGGTGAGTTGGGTCCCTGGAAAGACTGACTGGGAAAGCTGAGTGTTAAGTTTGTGACGTGATTGATGGCAACCAAAAATTGTCAAGTGCATGATGACAAAGTATTTCCTGGAACTAGGGGCTGCTTCAAGACATATAAACAAGGGTAATGTTGTGGGGGCATGTGCTTTAAACCAACATAGGATCTATATGTGGTTATATTACTAGCAGTTTGAACAATGTCAGACAGAGCTCTCTGGAATTTGGAAACCAATAACAGATAGTTTGAGCTGTATACTGAATTGACAGTCCTTTTGTACAGCAGGGAAAAATAACCAACTTTAAAACATAACTTATACTGTACTTTTATTTTTGCATCATGGAAAAGAACCGGTTTTAAAATATAAGTTGCACTCTGCTTTCATTTAATGTTATGGTCTTGAAAATATAATCCCTATCCATTAACAAAGGAGTAACTTTGTTGTAGCTTTAGTGTCTCTCCCTGAAAATCATATTTAATTCAGTACTTAATTTTAATCAAAGATAACTTTGTCTAAAGGTGTGACCACGTACTCTAAGTCAGGCAGGGAAGTGTGTTCTATTTTAAGGTTACCAAACCTCTCTGGGCCTTAGTTTTCTCATCTGTAGAAAGGAAGGATTGGTCTAAACTGTCTATAAGAGTTTATGGAGCTTTTTTTTAACCCTCCCTTGTAACCAAACTCAGATGGTGATATTTTCTAGATTGGCTATTAGTTCCAGTAGAAGAGGAGCCTAGAGGTGTGTGTGTGTGTGTGTATCAGACACAACCACAATACTAACATATATACTTATAGAAATTATACTCACAAATGAATACAGTGCTTGAGAAATTTACCACACTGTAAACAAAATAAGAAACCCTCTCTTTGAAAACTAGAAAAGGGCTGGGTGTAGTGGCTCACTCCTGTAATCCCACCACTTTGGGAGGAGCACTTGAGCCCAGGAGTTCAAGACCAGCCTGGACAGCATGGTGAAACCTCATCACTATAAAATAAAAAACTAGAAAAGAAACTTGTCTAGTTTTCCCAACATGCTCTCTCCAAAACATTTTTCTCCCCATGAAAGTAAGAAAAGCACTTTGTAAAATATCTAAAACATCAACCTAAATAGTTGTGACTCTTTCTAAAGCTTTGGCTGTTTCTGGCTCACATCTTATCATTTATGGGGAAAAAAGTAAGTGTTGTTGTTTAAAAGTGTTCCCCCTCTAATTAAACAGAGGTGGAACTTGAGTCAACAATGGATTTCCGGAAGCTGACAAACTAAAATGTCGATAAGCTGTCAAAAGACATGCTCTGTCCAAAGCTATTATGAAATTGCATTGATCCTGAATTCTTAAGAAGAGAAAAAGACCTTTAGATTAAAAAATAGGCCTTAGGAGGAGCAAAGGAACATTAGCCTAATCATGATTCTTTCCTTTTACAAACTCTTTCTGATCCATCGGCTGGCAAGAGAAGGGTAAGCCTTGCCAGATTTTTAGGGAGGAAGAAAATCTCACACTCTTCTGGCCATGTGGCACTTATATTCTCTCTACAGTACTTCCTAACCCTTTTGTAAAATGAAGAAAATTTGTTTAGAAAAAGGCCACCAGTGCTTAGGAGACAGATGAGCTGCATGGCTTGCAAGGTTTTGTCTTCTATCTACATTTATACTTGGGGTTGAGGTAGGAAATTCTTTATGCAGTGATCGTAGAGCAACCTCAGCCTCCATAAAACTTTTACTGAACCAGTAGATTTCAAATGTTACGGTGATGATTGCAGAACTTTGTGGGTATACTAAAAACCACTGAATTTTATACTTTAAATGGGTGAATTGCATAGTATGTGAATTCTATCTCAACAACGTTGTTATAAAATTTTTTTTAGTGTGTGTAGTCAACTAGGATGCTTGTTTAAAATACAGGTTCTTGAGTCTCAGTTCAAAGGACAGAATCTCTAGTCACTGGGTACAGGCAACTATATTTTAAACAAACATCTCTGGTGATTCTAATGAGATTATCCACACTTTTAAGGAAATAAAAAAGAGATTATTTATTTTGGTATGTCCCCTAAAGCAACTAAAGAAACTCCACGAAAGTGTAGAATAATCAATTTTTTAAAAATCCTTCAGAAATCATAATTTGCTCTAATTCTCATTTTTTCCATTATGAATGTGAATATTACCAGGATAATAGGAACCATGATGAAAAAAAATTTCACTAGCGCCAGGTCAGGAGTCTCCTCAGATAATAATTAATATGAGCACTTAACCGACTGCAAATAAATTTTGTGAACATTTTCTTACTGAATCTTCACAAAGACCTTGTAGAGTTGTAAGAGCTGTAAAAACCACCCATCTTCTACAGATGGGAAGATGGATTCACCAAGGTTAACTGTTTTGCCTCAAAACACCCAAGTGATAATTGAACAATTGGTTTGGAAACCAGTTCTTCCGACACATAGTTCAGCACTCTTCGCTATAAAAATCTGCCTTTAAAAATGCTTTTTCAGCATGTACCAGCATGGCCTGCCCCTAACCTTTAGAAGCTATTGTTTGAGCACTTTGTAAAGTTCTATCGTTCATGGTGCTAACAAATTGCACATCTTTTTTTTTCTATCTGCAACACAAAAAGAAAAGGCACAATTTGACACATTTACCCCAAATTCTCTGTGACATGCTTGCGTAAAAAACTGGATTCTTGTATGTCAGTAGGGAAGAGCATATGTGAGTGTGTGCGTGTATATATTGAGAGACAGAGAGAGACATACTGTATCTGTATGTGTATGTGAACTGTTAAATAAAACTAACATTTACTGGAAAACTACTGTGCTGTAAATCTACTTTCCTCCTGTCACCAACCTCTTCCCCAATTTCTTGAAGATATAGGCATCTGGCTCACTGCCTGCTCCACTCAGATCTCTCCATTCTCATGAGGTGAATTAGAGGTCCTTCTCAATATCACAGGCCTCTCAATTCCTTGATCTCATCTTTATTAACCTTCACCTCCATTCCACTTTAGGTATCCACTCTGGACCACGTCATCGCCCTGAGTTTCCCCATCTTTGAAATATTTATTCTAAATATTCCACTGGCCGCAGCTCTCTAATATGACTTCAAGGAATTCTCCAAGCATCTGGCCAACCCATTTTTCAAGAAACTCTTAGATTCTATGTTCTTCTCTTAATTAATACTCTTGTCAATTCCCAAACTTCCTGGCACCATTGTCCTTTTTCCACAAACACCTAAAAGAATCTCTGCCCAGGCAACCTGGTGATCTCCTTCCTCTGTGCCTACTTCCAGGGCTGGTGGTTCTCCACAGTCCTCCCTCGAGCCTCATGGAGTCTCAATGCTGCCTGGAAACCCTTACAGTCTTTAGAGTTTTTCCACTTTCTTGAGGTCTTTCAACACAATAAGCTGACCTTAAGGCCAGTAAGCATTTTTTTTTTTTTTTGAAACGGAGTCTTGCTCTGTTGCCCAGGCTGGAGTGCAGTGGCACAATCTCAGCTCCCAGCAACCTCCGCCTCCTGGGTTTAAGCAATTCTCCTGCCTCAGCCTCCCAAGTAGCTGGGACTACGGACATGCACCACCACACTTGAGTAACTTTTGTATTTTTAGTAGGGATGGGATTTCACAATGTTGGCCAGGCTGGTTTCAAACTCCTGACCTCAGGTGATCCACCTGCCTCGGCCTCCCAAAGTGTTGGGATTAAAGGCGTAAGCCACTGTGCCCAGCCAGAAGCCTTTTTTTGGGGGAAAGTTTCAATTTACTATTTATAAATCTGTAAAATTAACTGTATACCAGAACCCATCTGCTCCTGCTTTTCTTTTTCTACATTGAGATAGGTGTGTCTCCCTCCTGCTTAAGGGAGACAAAGTACTTTTCACATATCTTTATTGTCTTCCTCTCTCTGATTCCTTCATATTTTCTTTTAAACATACTGAATCCTCTTCTGTCTTAAAATAAAAAGAAAACAATTAAAAAAACCTTTCTTTCTTCAAGCTTTCCAGAATCTATTATCCTTTTATTTAGTTGCTCAAGTTAGCGGCTTAGGAATCATTATTTATTCTTCCCTCTTTTTTATCTTTTATATGCAACTGATAAACAAGTTCTATCAAATCCATCGCCTCAGTATCTCTTTATTCATGCATTTTTCTCTATTTTCTAATGCAAAGGCTCTAAATCTGTGCTGTCCAATAAAAATATAATGTGAGGGCCAGGCACAGTGGCTCATGCCTGTAATCCTAGCACTTTGGGAGGCTGAGGTGGGTGGATCACTTGAGGTCAGGAGTTCGAGACCAGCCTGGCCAACGTGGTGAAACTCCATCTGTACTAAAAATACAAAAATTATCTGGGCATGGTGGTGTGTGCCTGTAATCCTAGCTACTTAGGAGGCTGAGGCAGAAGAATCACTCGAACCCAGATGGCAGAGGTTCCAGTGAGCTGAGATCACATCACTGCACTCCAGCCTGGATGATGGAGCAAGACTCTGTCTCAAAAAAATAAAAATCATATATATATATAGTGAATCACATATGTAAATTGTTTTCTTTTTTAATGGAAAATACCAGAAATACATTTATGTAAAATATTTTAATTTTTTAGGAGCCACAAAAAGTAAAAAGAAACACTAAGATTAATTTTAACAGTATATTTTATTTAATCCAATATGTCAAACATATTGTCATTTTACATGCTACAATATGGATGAAATTTGAGGGCATTATGCTAAACGAAATAAGCTAGTCATGAAAAGACAAATACTGTTGATTCCACTTATATGAGGTACCTAGAGTAATCAAATGCATAGATACAGAAAGTAGAATGGTAGTTGTCAGGGGCTGAAGGAAGGGGAAAATTGGGAGTTATTGTGTAATGGGTATAGATTTTCAATTTTACAAGATGAAAAGAGTTCTGAGTTCTGGAGATGGATGGTGGTGATGGTTGCGCAACAATATCAATGTACTTAATATCACTGAACTGCACACTTAAAAATGTTTACAATGATAAATTTTACATTATGTATATTTTACCACAATAAAAATATTTTTAAAATATTGTCATTTTAGGCCAGGCACGGTGGCACATACCTGTAATCCCAGCACTGCAAGAGGCTGAGGTGGGCGGATCACCTGAGGTCAGGAGTTTGAGACTAGCCTGGCCAACATGGTGAAACCCCGTCTCTACTAAAAATAGAAAAATGAGCTGGATATGGTGGTGCACGCCTGTAATCCCAATTACTCGGGAGGCTGTGGCAGGAGAATCGCTTGAACCCAGGAGACAGAGGTTGCAGTGAGCCAAGACAAAGCCATTGTACTCCAGACTGGGTGACAGAACAAGACTCTGTCTCAAAAAAAAATATATATATATATATAAATTATTGTATGTATATATGCATGTATATATAATAACATATACATGTTAAAATGACTATAAAATGACTGTAGTCATTTTAACATAATAAAATACATGTATATTTTAACATATATATTATATATATACACATATATCTAAATATATATAAATTATATGTATATTTATATTTTAACATGTATATAATTTTATGTAACATATAAAATATATTTTTAACATATGTAGTCATTTTAACATGTCTAAAAAATATTAGTGAGATATTTTACATCTTTGATTTGAATTAGTCACGTTTTAATAGATATTTGTTGCTAGTGGACACCATATTGGACATCATCATCTCTTACCCATATCCATCATAACTTTATGGGATGCCAGGAGGAAGCTTCCAGTGGTCTCCTTGCTTCTTGTTGGGGCCCCCCCTTAGATGTTCTACAACATAGACCCTTATAAGGGCGCCCCTTATATATTTTACATACTACAGCCAGAATGATTTTGCTAAAAATAAAATTTCATGTTGTTTTCCTCCATAGAACTCAGCATGTTTCTCACAGTTCTGTGAGCTCTTATGATATTTACAAGGATCTGCATAAACTGAACCTTGTCTACCTTCCAGCTTCATCTCTTCCTTTTCATAGTCCACAACATAGCACATGCACACACACAATTTATTTTTGCTTTTTAAAGCCATTATGATCTTCTTGTATTCTGGGTCATTGCATATTCTGTTGCTTCTATTTAGAATGCTCCTCTTCATCCCTCTTATCCCTGTTCATCCTCAATTGGCTAACTGCTGCTCATACTTAAACTCTCCTCAGAAACCTTCTCTGATCCCCTAGGTCTGGATTAAGTGTAATTTCTGTGTGCTCACATGGAACTCTTAACTCCTTCTACCATATCCTTTATCAACACTTTTTTTTTTAGAGGTGGGATCTCACTGTGTTGGCCAGGCTGGTCTCTAACTCCTGGCCTCAGGCAGTCTTCCTATTCATCCTCCCAAAATGTTGGGACTACACACATGAGCTACCATGCTAGGCTTTGTCACACCATTGATACTTTCTTTATATTTGGTTGCCTCCCTGCTTGACCCTAAGTATAGTGAGGGTAGGGACAGCTCTAACTTTGTAACTTTTTTATCCCCAGTCCCAAGCATAATGCCTAGCACACAGTAGGTTTTCAATAGATGTTCACTGAGTGAATGAATAAATGTCTTATTTTTCAGGACCAGAAAAGAAGAAAGGGAACTTTTCTGATTTGCAAATTTTCTTTGATTTAAAAGTATTTGTGTCTCTTGTTATTTCTTGATTTCTTGGATCTCATAAATTTCCAAATAAATTTCCTTTAAAAAACTAGCTTAAGGTAGGTTTGAAATGGTAAAGAGCATGAAATAGACAAGATAAACAAAGACAAGAAACCTTGCCAAAGAGAATGACTGAATTGCACAGCATACATTAGAAGAATTAACATTCAATTTTGTAGCAAAATAACTTATTAAAGGTAACTGATGAGCTTCATGTCAGTCAGTCTAATAGGAATTTTAAATCTTGGGTATCTAACCTGACTTCTCAGATGCCAGACTTTTCCCGTTGGGATCCCTGAAACTGTTCTTCTGCTTTTTCTTTTTTCTCATTGGCTGTACCTGTTCACTCTTCTTTCTCAGCCTTTAAAGGTGAGAGTTACTCAAAGTGAGACAGCCATCAACTAGTGTGATAACTCTGACAACACTGCTTCTCATCAAAGTATGTCTGTTTGGGTCACAAGGGCAACATATATCTATATGCTTATTTTTGTCCCAGAGAGAATTATTATTTTTAATAATTAGAATTTAGGTTCTGTTGTGGGAAATTGAGATCCCAAATCAAGTGACTTAAACATGAAGAAAGTTTTTTTCTCTCTCATAAAAGTCCAGATGCAGACAGCTCAGTGCTGGCATGGTGGCTCCACAGCTGTCTACCACCCAAGTTGCCACCACCTGCCCAGATGTGGCCTTCCTTTTTAAGTTTCATCCCTCACTTTGCAGCTAGATTGAATCACTTGACTCCGTTCTGGCTAATGGGATCTGAGGGGAAATAAGGCTCACAACTTCCGGGATGTGTCCCTAAGGAAGGAGATGTGGGCTAGGCTCAATGGTTCACGCCTGGGTTGTAGTCTCAGCACGTTGGGAGGCAAAGACGGGTGGATCACTTGAGCCCAGAAGTTCGAGACCAGCCTGGGCAACATGGCAAAACCCCGTCTCTACAAAGAATACAAAAATGTGGCCAGCGTGGTGGCTCACGCCTGTAATCCCAGCACTTTGGGAGGCTGAGGCAGGCGGATCACTTAAGGTCAGTAGTTGGAGACCGGCCAGGACAACATGGTGAAACCCCGTCTCTACCGATAAAATACAAAAATTAGCTGGGCGTGGTGGCGCATGCTTGTAATCCCAGCTATTCGGGAGGCTGAGGCAGGAGAATCGCTTGAACCTGGGAGGCAGAGGTTTCAGTGAGCCGAGATAGGGCCACTGCACTTCAGCCTGGGTGACAGAGCGAGATCGTGTCTCAAAAAAAAAAAAAAAAAAAAAAAAAATTAGCCAGGCTTGGTGGCCCATGCTTGCAGTTCCAGCTACTCGGGTGGCTGAGGTGGGAAAATCACTTGAGCCCGGAAGGTGGAGGTTGCAATGAGTGGAGATCACACCACTGTACTCCAGCCTGGGTGACAAAGCGAGACTCCGTCTCAAAACAAAAACAAACAAAAAATGTCTTTTTTAAAAAAATTCTTTGGAGCAAATGTGTTACTACAATAAAAGGTAGAACAGATATTGGAGACAAATAGCAGTCTTTAACACAGCCTTAGCATTTCTTCAGACTTAACGCTAATGATACAGCCCTGGGGTACAAATTTAAGGGTGAGATAACCTTGGTTTTGATTTCTGCTTTGAACGTCTCTACCTGTGTGAACTTGGGCAAGTCACAATGTTTTCGAGTGTTTGTTTCTTCCTTTAATACTCTATGCAAAGCTCCACACTATAGAGTTCGTCATGTTGTACTGCAGTTTATCTTTGTGTTCGCCTCTGCTTGGTTCATCACCCTACACACAGCACTCCCTGTTAACAGTTACGGGCTTTTACTTAGTAGTTGTTCCCCCACCTCTATAACAGCTTTCTCCTTTCCGTATACATTCACAAGAAACCATTGTCTTTCATCCTTTTTCCTTTTCACATCAGTTACACCAGTGGTCCCAAACTTTTCAGCCCCAGGGATTGGTTTCGTGGAAGACAATGTTTCCACCGGCGGGGGCGGGAAGGGGGTGGGGGCGCGAGGGGGTGGGGACGCGGGCAGGGGCAGGGGCTGGTATGGTTTCGGGATGAAACTGTTCCACCTCAGATCATAAGGCATTAGATTCTTATAAGGAGCCGGCAACCTAGATCCTAGATTCTTAGCGTCGGCGGTTGACAATAAGGTATCTATTAGAGAACCTATTAGAGAATCTAATGCTACCGCTAATCTGACAGGGGGCGGGGCTCAGGCAGTAATGCTGGCTTGCCCGCCGCTCACCTTCTGTTGTGCAGCCGGGTTCCTGCGGCCTGGGGATCAGAGACCCCTGAGTTACGCAATCTGGATAAGTAACCTCTCAGTCACATGAATCCCATCCCATTGTTAACACATTCCATTCCATATTCCCCCTTTTTTACTTGTTATAATTTACATATTATAAAATGTCCCGCCGACCCCCCGCTTTTTTTTTTTTTTTTTTTTTTTTTTTTTTGAGACCGAGTCTCGCTCTGTCGCCCAGACTGGAGTGCAATGGCGCCATCTCGGCTCACTACAAGCTCCGCCTCCCGGGTTCAGGCGATTCTCCGGCCTCAGCCTCTTGAGTAGCAGGCGTGCGCCACCATGCTAATTTTTGTATTTTTAGTAGAGACGGGGTAATGTACCCATTTTAACTGTACAATTAAGTGATACTAAGTTTACTGAATTGTACAAACATCACCATAATCCAGTTTTAGAATATCATCATTACCACAGTAGAATTCCTTTTGCCCATTTACCCTTAAATACCCTTTTAACCAATCTCCCACATGGAATTGTGAGCCAGCATGATTATTGAGAACCCAGTGAATACTTAGTGCTATGAGGAATTCACAGAATAAAATACAATAGCAAATCTCAGCGGAGTATAGCTAGTTGATAAAACGAGACCTCAGTCAGCGATCACCATAAGAAAATACATATCCTATTCTTGGCTTTTGTGAATAGGCTAGTACCATTAGACTCCATAAAGTCCTATAGTTGAGCAGATCACCTAAATCTGGAAAAATCTTTCGTATCTCATAAAGGTAGCTATTTTTTTCTCTTTCCAGTTTTAAAACACTTCTTTCTTTTTTTTTTTTTTTTTTTTTTTTTTTTTTGAGACTAGGTCTCATTCTTCACTGAGGTTGAAGTGCAGTGGTGTGATCTTGGCTCACTGCAGCCTTGACCTCCCAGGTTTAGTGAATCCTCCTACCTCAGCCTCCCAAGCATCTGGGACTACAGGTGCATGCCATCACTCCTGTGTAATTTTTGTATTTTTCGTAGAGTTGGGGCTTTGCCTCTTAATCCTGTTACAATGGCAACTAAGTTCCCAACATAAGAACTTTTGGGGTACATACTCAAACTATAGCAAATATGTACCTCCTTCTGTTTCCATCTATTTGTAAACAGCATCTAAATTATAGAATTTGCATCTTTCCAAGTAGACTCTAACTTACTACTCAATAAATACTTCTAAATGCAAATTATGATCACTATAATTTTTCACGTTGGGGTACTTTCTGAAAAGAGTAATGTTTATTAACTTTCTCTGAATTAAATGTAACCAGTAGCTTTTTGGCCCTCGGGTTCGTATTAATGATTATTAGCTGTGATTATGAAGAATTGTTAATAGTTATGGCCCTGAGGAGCAAAATAATGTATTTCAAAAAGCTACTTGCTCCTATAGATAATGAGTAAAGCAATCCAGTCCTTTTTCATCCAGCAAGCCACAAGTACTGGAATTCCCTGAGACCAGGTGTAGATGACTCTCCTCCCCACCCATCTCCTTGTTTCTTCTTGAGCCCCGCCCCCCACCTTTTTTTTTTTTTTTTTTTTTTTTGAGATAGAGTCTCACTCTGTCACCCAGGCTGGAGTGCAGTGGTACGATCTTGGCTCACTGCAACGTCTGCTTCCTGGGTTCAAGTGATTCTCCTGCCTCAGCCTCCCAAGTAGCTGGAACTACAAGCACCCAGCACCATACCAGGGTTTTTTTTGTTTTGTTTTGTTTTTCAGTAGAGACGGGGTTTCATTATATTGGCCAGGCTGGTCTTGAACTCCTGACCTCAGGTGATCAGCCCACTTTGGCCTCTCAAAGTGCTGGGATTACAGGCATGAGCCACCATGCCTGGCCTCTTCTTGAGCCTTTTTAATAGCCAGCGAATCATCAGGGACAGCCTACTTGAGGAACTCATTCATGTAATATGATTATGGGGTGGGGGGGGACAGAATGCATGAGGTTGAGAAATACTTGTTTTTCACACTTGAACACCTGCCTCCACCAGTTTCATTTTATGTGAAAAAAAAAAAATAGGAGAAGTTGGAGTGAGTAAGCTTCTTTCACCTTCTAGCAATGCAAATTCCTGAGTACAAAGAGCTCTGGGCAGAAGTCTTCCACTTTCAGAATTATGGCAGCCTCAAGTGCTCATGCATTCAATGAAGAATTTGAGAAAGTATGTGCTCAAATGCAGTGGTTCTGTACCTTGTCTGCATATTAGAATCACCTGGGTAGCCTTTCAAAACAGCTGCCAATTAAATAAGTATATTTGCAGGTGGGATCTAGGCATCAGTATTTTTTTAAAGCTTGCCAGGTACCTCCAACATGCAGCCAAGGCTGAGAAGCACTGGCTTAATAATAAGTTTCTTATGTGGACATGCTAGCAGCTCTCAAGCAGCGGCTCTCATCCTTAGCTGCACATTGGAATCACCTGAGAGTTTAAAAACTATTGATATGGGGGAAATGGGGAAATTGAAAGGGTACAAACCTTCAGTTATAAGATGAACAAGTTCTGGGACTTAATGTATAGCATAGGTGGTGATGGATGTGTTAACTTGATTGTGGTAATCATTACACGGCGAACACATATATCAAATCATCATGTTGAACACCTGAATGCATTAAATATTTGTCAATTATATATACATATATATATGTATATATATATTTAAAAAGATGCTGATGCCTGGACTCACCCCTAGAGATCCTGATCTAATTGGTCTTGGTTTAGGCTCAAGCAAGCATCGGCATTTTTCAAAGCCTTCCTCAGTGAGTCTAATGTACAGTCAGAGTAAAAACCACTACCTGGACTGGGAAAAAACATTTTGACTTGTACCCAGCTCTGAGGGAAGGACGCTCAACACCTCCTGGACAAAAAGTGCCAGGAGCTGAAGCAAGAAATGTGAAAAGAGTGCCAGAGGTAGATGTCACCTGCTTCAAAAGGGGGTTTAAGGTCAATCCTTGTGTATTAGGGTTTTCCAGAGGGACAGAACAAATAGGATATATATATAGGAGTGTATTAAGGAGTATTGACTCATACCAATCACAAAGCAAAGTCCCACAATAGGCTGTGTGCAAGCTGAGGAAGAAAGAAGCCAGCAGTGGCTCAGTCCAAGTTCAAAAGCCTCAAAAGCAGGGAAGCCGACAGTGCAGCCTTCAGTCTGTGACTGAAGACCCGATAGCCACCAGCAAACCACTGATATAAGTCCAAGAGTCCAAAGGCCGAAGAACCTGGAGTCTGAAGTCCAATCCAGCATGGGAGAAAGATGAAAGCCGGAAGACTCAGCAAGCCAGCTTATCCCACCTTCTTCCATCTGCTTTGTTCTAGTTGCACTGGCAACCAATTGGAAGGTGCCCACCCACATTGAGAGTGGGTCTCCCTCTCTCAGTTCACTGACTCAAATGTTAATCTCCTCTGGCAACACCCTCACAGACACACCCAGAAACAATACTTTACTGGCTATCTAGGCATCCTTCAATCCAATCAAGTTGACACCTAATATTAATCATCACACCTTGTGAATGATATGTGTGTGACACAGACTGAGAATAGGGGACTGTCTCTAACCAAGAGAGATGTGGGGAGCATAGATGATAGAACTGGATTTTAAATATTCCATAATTTTCGACATTTGGTGTATTAGGCCATTCTTGCATTGCTATAAAGAAATACCTGACAGATGGTATTTTTTGTTGTTGTTGTTTTATTTTTATTTTTATTTTTTTGAGATGGAGTCTTGCTCTGTCACCCAGGCTGGAGTGCAGTGGCGCCATCCCCACTCACTGCAACCTCTGCCTCCTGGGCTCAAGTGATTCTCTTGCCTCAGCCTCCTGAGTAGCTGGGATTACGGGCATGCACCAACACACACTGCTAATTTTTGTATTTTTAGTAGAGATGGGGCTTCACCATGTTGGCCAGGCTGGTCTCGAACTCCTGATCTCAGGTGATCCACCCTCCTCAGCCTCCCAAAATGCTGGGATTACAGGCATGAGCCACCTCGCCTGGCCAGAGACGGTAATTTTTAAAGAAAAGAGGTTTGATTGGCTCACAGTTATGCAGGCTGTACAGGAAGTATGATGCTGGCATCTGCTCAGCTTCTGGGGATGGGCCTCAGGAAACCAACGTTCATGATGAAAGGCAAAGCAGGAGCAGGCACTTCACATGGTCAGAGCAGCAACAAGAGAGTGGGGGGGAAGGTGCCACACACTTTTAAACAGATCTCACGAGAACTCATTCACTATCGCAGAAGACAGTACCAAGAGGATGGTACTAAACCATTCATGAGAAAGCACCCTGTGACCCAATCACCTCCCACAAGACCCCATTCCAACACTGGGGATTACAACTGGACATGAGATTTGGGTGAGGACACAGATCCAAACCATATCATTTGGTCATCCTCTTTACATATTTGAGCAGAGCTGGATCCAACAAGCTTTCCTGAAAAGGCCCCCAATGCAAAAGTGCACCTGCTGCTTCACCTCTCCCATCAGCCATAGTGGCTGAAAAAACCCACTAAGTGAGAGCCTTTTTGATTAAGGTAGGCCAGTAAAGCAATTTCACATCCCCTGTTGGCTTTAGAGCTCTAAATCAACTTTACGTCCTCTGTTGGTTTTAGAGATCAGCCTCATTTGCTTTATCAGATGCACCTACATAGCCTGAACTCTTGAAATGGGAGTGGACATTTAAAAGAGATCTTCTCTGGGCTCTGAAATTTCCGAATTGCCTGAGAAAAAAAGCCCCCAAAATGGAAGGCCTCAGGTGATGGAGAAATAACCATAACATGAGGAAGAGGATCCCCAAAAAGATGACAAAGTTGAAGACGCCAGAGGCCATATTTCCCTCATAATGAACTGAATAGTATAGTTTAAATTTGCATTGGGTGGAGAAATGACTGTGTCCCCATTTCCTGATTCAGAATCAATTGAAGATGCTCATGTTCTAGTGCCTGAGGGTGGAATGCAGAGGGTGATTTGGAAATGTTCAGGCTTGGTAGAGCAGAACTCCTCAATGACTGTCCTCTTGGACATTCCGTATTATATTTGAATTAGATCAGCCTGTGTCCTGTTCTAGTTTAAACCAAAATTCAATTATGAGCCATTATTTGTTTAAATTACTGTAAGCAAACACAATGGTTTATTTATTTTTAATTCAGAAGTTGATTGTGAAACTTGTGGTTTGCTCAGAATGATTTTGAAATCTCTGTTTTCTGCTCTGGCTCTCGGCTTGCTGACCAAATGGTCATTTGTCGGGAGTGCTCTGCAACTGAAGGAGTGGAAATTCTAGGCCCTCACGGTGCTACCTGTTGGGGCCAGCCTTACAGGTCAGCTGGAAGTGACGGTGACCCAGCTACCTCGACACCAGATATCTACCCTGCTCCCATCGGAGTGTCTGAGGCTTCCACCACTCAGCTTTCACCAGGCTGGGGTGGTATCAGCTTAAACTACACCTGAAAAAGTCAAACACACCTCATCTGACTATACTGCAAGTCAGCACATCGATTTACCTAGCACTCAGCCAACTGGAGAGGCAATTTCAGAGGGAACAGGACTCAGGGTAGGTCTTTTAATTTGGAGCTTGGGTACCATTAGTGGTTAGAGAGGGTTCAGAAGACATTAAAGGAGATGTTCAATGACTTACACTACGATCACCACTTACCAATCCGTTAAGACTGGCCCAGGGTGTGAATATCAAAAGGAGAAAAAAAAAAATCTACCTGGAGCAAGTCCCCTGCCCCGATCTTATCACAGTTTATATATGACTAAGCTACAGGGAGGGTGGTGGTGTCATATTCTTTCTTTCAGTTTGAGCCTCATGAAAATGAAGAGCAAGCTGCAAATCATTTTTATCTGCAAGGGGTCATCTGGCTGTAACCCTTACATAAGCAAGGTATGGGGATTTGGTGTGAACACGTGGTTTTCCTGAGATGTGCATTTATTTTCAGGGGTGAAGAGTGTTCAGGTAAATCCATAACATTTTCGTGTGCAAAGAGAAGGTCTCCACCTTTCTGCTCCATGAACCAGTCTCCATGAGCACCCGAGGCGACGCTCGCGGCGCGGCCCGAGCGCTGGGCCCGGGCTCGAGGTTTGGACCGGGGTTCTACCCGGCAGCAAAGCCAGAGGCCGGACACACCACGGCCTCCTGGATCTGCGCTGCCTGCGCAATAAGCCTGGGGAGGTGCCAGCTCCGGCAGGCATTGGGCACCGGGGAGTCCCGCCGCTGTGGCCGCGCAGGGCACCGGATCCCTCCAGGATCCCAGGCTCCCGACGTCCAGCAGAAGTGCTCTGGAGTGAGGCTTCATTGGTCCCAGCTGAGCGTTTCGTTGCCAGCTCGTTGCGCGAGGTCTAAATGCACAGTGGAAACAACTTAGGGTGGGTATGGGAAAAGAAGAAACATATTTCAGAAGCACTCACCAATATAAATTTTTAAAAATAAAGTTCTTAATACAGTAATTTGACTAGAGCTAGCAGACTGAATGAGTATGGACACCAGAAATAAGCTTTCGGCTGGGGGATGTAGCTCAGTGGTAGAGCGCGCGCTTCGCATGTGTGAGGTCCCGGGTTCAATCCCCGGCATCTCCAAATCAGCCAACGCTTACTTTTTCTTTTTTCTCCTTTCCTGTTGTATCTTAGAACACTTACCCCGTTACTTGTACATACATTTTGCTCACATCTAGGCCGCCCAAAAACAATATGAAAGGAGGGCTGAAAAAAATCAGCGAAGCTCAGGGAAACCACGTTCTTGACTGCTCGAAGTAAAAGTGAAATAGGGAATTGGCTTTCATTAATATTTCTTTATTTGCATGAGTCCAGTGTTTAAAGGCCCTGTTATTGAACTTTGAGGCTCCTGTGTATGATACCCACAGAAAAAACTAGAAGTCGAAACTTGCATTGGCCGGGAATCGAACCCGGGCCTCCCGCGTGGCAGGCGAGAATTCTACCACTGAACCACCAATGCTTATAGCAAACATCCTTTTCTATTGCTTACTAGAAGACATTTACACCCTGGTAATTCTCTAAACAATCATGTATTTGTGTATTCAAAAACAGAGAAAGCAATTAAATTTTTAATCACATAGTTATAAAAAATTAGAAAAACATTAACATTTACAAAAATTTTCATTATACTAACTTCTTTAGAACTTTATGAGATTCTTCTGAAACTCTCTTTGGTGAAGGAGGCAAATGAAGATTTTGTTATGTATGCACAGGATTACACAATCACCTAGCCTATCTTCAGACACTTAGATAATTTATAACAACTCTCCCTCCAACCCCCTGCCATTTTTTTCTTTTATTATTTTACCTATTCAGACAAATACATAATGGAGATTTGTTAGAAATTGGGAACAGAGGCAAAGAAACAGGGAACAGAAATTTGAACACTGACCCAAATTTATGATTTGGAAATTGGTAAATTGGAACTATGTGATTTGCATAGGGAACTTGAAATATTGATGATTCAAGCCAAGTGACCTGAATTCTCTAAGCTGCCCCTTCCTTCATTTAAGACCCCTTTTAACTCTACTAGTATGAGTCTGATCCTTCACCCTTAGTTTCCAAGGAAAGTGAAATTGTGAATGATACAACAAAAGATATAGGAGGGGAAAAAAATAAAGTGAAGGAAATGAATTTATGGAAATGATTCTAAATACGAGATAAAAGGCTGTGGGTATAGGCAACATTGGCTTTTTATCTCTGGGAGGGAAATACCTAATAATTTCCAGATTCTTTGGTCAAGAATAATTTGGGGAAAAGTTATGAGAAAATAACAGCTAACACATAGCAGTAACTGTGTACCAGGCTATGTTAAGTACACTACACATGGACTTCAACCCCGTGAGTTAGGAAGCTGAGGCTCGTAGAGGCAAGATTGGAACACACAATATTATGTTCAGTGTTGGAGTGCTTAGCACTGCCCGTTCAGTCTACAACAGAATAGGTCACTGTGTATTGAAACTGAAATGCTGCATGTAGTTTAGGACATTATATATTAAGAATAATTGAATGGTGTTAGAGAAAGATCATAAAAGGCTACTGAAATAAGGTAATGTCTTCTCCATTAAGATTCATCTTTAAGGACTTCTTAGTGTGTGGGTAAAGAGCAAAATCTGAAGACAAATACAGAATTATAAAGACATAAAAGATATGAAGGGATTAGGGAATTAGAGAATCAGACTATAATCCTAAATAACCTGTGGAAGAACAAGGTCAACTCATTTTACTTCTTCTAACTTTAGTTTATTCTTTAAAATGAAAGAAATGGGGGAGAAATGGGGTTTTAAAATCCCATTCTGAAGTGATGTACCTTTCCAGAGGTGCTTCAGGGCCATTGGCTGGTAAGGCCTCACTTTCATGGTGGGGACTACAGGTGTGCACCACCATGCATGGCTAATTTTATTTATTTATTTATTTGTTTGTTTATTTATTTATTGGAGAGAAGAGAGAGGTGTCTCGCTATGTTAGCCAGGCTGGCTTCAAAGTCTTGAGCTCAAGCAATCCTCCCTGCTCTGTCTCCCAAAGTGTTGGGATTACAGGGGTGAGCCACTGTGCCTGGCCCCCGAGATTCTTAAATATTGTTTTTAATTTTGAATCCTAACTTCAGAAATCTAAAGAATCTTAGATTATTTAGTTCAGGGCTTCTCAAAGTTTTTATTTTGAACATGTAACCTAACAAACAAAGGCAAATAAATAGGGAGTTTAAAAATGAGCTGGTGGAACTGAGGGAGCAGGGCAATAAAAATGAGGCCTCACCAGCCAATGGTGATGCTCAAGTGGAAGGCCTGAGGTCGAAGCTGCAGAGAGCCAAGATCGTGCCACTGCACTCCAGCCTGGGCGACAAAGTGAGCCCCTGTCTCAAAAAAAAAAAAAAAAAAAATCTCAGAACACAAGGAAAAAAGTCTTATGTAAAACATTACTAGTGGCCTACCTAAAGGCCTTTTTATTTATTTATTTTTTCTTGCTAAAAGTCCATTCTAGTTTGCCTAGCCCAAGGAACAAATGTGGTGCCCTAAGCCAATTATCTCATTTTTCTTTCCAAATTGATCTGAGGTGTGCTTTTCACTGAATCCCTGCCAATGAGGGCAAGAATAGTCAGCTAGGAGTTTCTGGGAAAGATGATACGGAAGATCTCTCTTACCCTTTCTCCTTGTATGAGAGTGTAATGCTTGGAGCTGCCCCAACCATCCTATGACTTGAAGGAAGACAGAGGGTGATCCAGCAGGAAAATAGAAAAAGGCTCTACACCATCCTGACATTTTTTTATGCAGACTTTTGGTTAGGTAAATTAAAGAACTCTATTGTTTAAGTACGTTTGAGTTGAGGATTTTGTTACATGTAGCCAAAAGCATTCAAAGGGTGTGTGTGTGTGTGTGTGTGTGTGTGTGTGTGCGCCTGCACGCATGTGCATCCAGCAGTCCACCCAACTCCTTCTGGTACAAGAAACCTTCTGTTCTATAGATAATCAATACTTTGAGATTTGTGTTAGGTTAACTTGCCTCTTTTTCTGTATTTCTCTGTCACAATAGCAGGTGTGTAAAACAGGTCTCGTCAGATATTTTCCCTTGGCACTGCACTTTTTTAGAGATGGGTATGTGACTAAATCTGGGACAATGAAAAGTCCTTGCCGAAACTCTCTTGCAGAAGTTTTAAGTAAAAACTGTCTTTTTGCTGGGTTGTTCAAACAGGTTGAGTGTATAGTTTGGGTTGTCCAGAAGAAAGAGACAAACATATTCCTAATATGATATTGAGCCACTAGAAGCAGCCATGCCTGACTAGAAAAAATTCTGGATTTTGTGTTTATATGAGTCAGTAAATTGCCCTTAAACAATAAGTGGTGGGCTAAGTGTAGTAACTCACACCAGTAATCCTAGCACTTTGAGAGGCCGAGACAGAAGGATCAACTGAGGCCAGGAGTTTGACACCAGCCTGGGCAACATAGTGAGACCTTGTCTCTACAAAAAATAAAAATTAAAAATTAAAAAAAAATTACCCCGGTGTGGTGGTACACACCTGTAGTTCCAGCTACTTGGGAGACTAAGGTTGGAGGGTTGCTTGAGCCTGGGAGTTTGAGGCTGGCTGCAGTGAGCTATACTGTGCCACTGCACTCCAGCCTTTGCAACAGAGCAAGACCATGTCTCTAAAAAAACATACAACAACAACAAAATTAGCCTTTAAACTTAGTTTGAGCAGTATTTTGCTAGAATCTTAACACAAATTGAGAAACACTTTTACCCCAAACATGGTAAACTTAGAGAACTCATTACCCAGGATGTGATATAGACTAATAATATTAAAGTTTAAGAAAAGTTTAGGCCAAGCGTGGTGCCTCACCCCTATAATCCCAGCACTTTGGGAGGCTGAGGTGAGTGGATCACCTGGGGTCAGAAGTTCAAGACCAGCCTGGCCAATGTGTGAAACCCTGTCTCTATTAAAAATACCAAAAAAAAAAAAAAAAAAAAAAAAAAGCTGGGCATGGTGGTGCGGCTGTAATCCCACTATTCAGGAGGCTGAGGCAGGAGAATCCCTTGAACCCAGGAGGCAGAGATTGCGATGAGCCAAGATTGTGCCATTGCACTCCAGCCTAGGGAACAGAGTGAGACTCCGTCTCCAAAAAAAAAGAAAGAAACATTTACATTTAGAGAAATTCGTCGATGATGATAACACTACAAGGAGACAACAAAAACCATGAGAAAATTTTTAGGACACATTCCCAGCTTGTTGGAATAAGGTAAACTCTGTTGCAAAGAAGGTTCGGAGCATTTGAAGGAATATTCAGGCAACAGTGTGACAGAGAAGTAGAAAGAGGAGAAACTAAAAATAGAGAAATCCATTCAAGAGGTAGTTAGAATCGGAGTAGAGAGGTGACGAGGTCCTGAACCAAGGCCACAGCTCTAGCATGAGGTGCATGGCAAGACAGAAGGAGGAAGAAAAATTACTCTAGGAATCTACCTTACGTGCTTGATAGACTTGGGGTGTAGTGTAGAAAAGTAAGGAAGAGAAAATACTGGAAGGAAAGGGGTGGTGTAAAGCGCTCATTTTTGGAAATTCTGACTTTGAAGTAAGTAGGAAGAGGTACCTGCTAGGTGGTTAGATCAACCCCAAGAGAAATCAAGGCTACAGAAGTGGATTTGGAAGTCAATCACCTGATGGGTGAAATGCAAAAATGTGGAAATGGAGAATATCACACAGAGAAAAGAGTGCTGAGGACGCAGCCTTAGGGAATGACAAGAATTGAGGAGCCAAAGTTGGAGAAACAGGACAGTGGCATCTGTGGAGGCAGGCAGACCCCCACTTCTTTTGCTAATTCTGAATAATAAAACATGACAAACACATATGTCACAGTGTTTCATAGATATACTGTGTAGTAATCCTGTTTCACTTCGGGAATGCTGTAGTAGGCAGTGATTTCATTATCCGCATGGTCAAGCTTGAAGAGATCAGAGGATGACCAACAGTGCCTTCTGGGTGGTACACATAACACTTCCCCTGGTCTGCTCTGGTCCCATGCTCAGATAAGAAGCTCCCATTGAAGCTGGTAGAGAGAAGGAAAGCACTTGAGCACTGTGAAGTGTTACACAATCTTCTCTTTTAGGCAACCCTGGCCATTGTGACACCCAGTGCGACAGGCAGGGGTTGTAAGTTGCATCATAGCACCTTGGAGCACTTGCTCAAGGTACCAAGTTCCTAGCTGGTGTTAGCTCATCATAGAAAAGTGGCCAGGCTTATATCATCTGAAGAAAGTAAACAGTTCAGAAACAGAAATAGTTCATATAATACAAAGTCACCAAAGCAATGCCTTTTTTTTTTTTTTCACCTGTGAGTGATCGTATTGATTTAATACACACAGCTTATTTCTGTCCCAGGTTACAAACTAGCCCTAGGGAAATGGTGGAGCCAGTCATTTGGATTGCCCTTTACTGGCTGGGAATTAAATCATTACTTATTCCATTTTAGAATCACAAGTAGTACCCTAAGGCCTACTTTCCTAAGGATTAAAATCAAGGCATGGAAGTGAAGAATCCAGGTGTAATTCTCAGATGCATGCAGATGTTGAGAATGCAGCAATTTTTCCTGGAAAGCTGTCACTGCAAAATCATCCTGCTCATGATATGCTCATTCCTAGTTCTCAAGCATATCCAATTAGTCAACAAGCCTGATTTCTCCTTTTAAAATGGCATTGACTCTTATTCTCCCTCCTCATGCCAATCTCTCCTACACAGTGCAGACAATTATCAGCTCACTCCCTGGGCTACCCAGAAAACCTCAGATTTCCTCTGCCATCCTGCATGCTGCTACCAATTGCATTTTTTCCTTTCCCTCCCCTACTTCTTCTCTCTCTCCCTCCTTTTCTTTCTTCCTTCCTTAATTTTGGAAAATTCAGTCATTTCTTTATTCCAAAATTGAATTAATTTTAAATCCATACAGAGTCCTCATGGTGGAGGAAATGTGAGTGGGAATTCTTTACCTTTCTCTTGACTCTCATCTCTGGGTGAAGCATTTATTCAACTACTTCAGAGCTGTGCCGCTTGGCAGAAATAGCTTTCACTTCCCTTCCTAAAGCTCTTTCTTCTTCTTCTTCCCAAGTTATTTGGGTCTTTTAAAATATATGTTTTTTTTCATAAGAAACCCACATGTATGGTGCAAAATTCAAAAGGTATGAGAGAGTATTCATTGAAAAGTATGCCTAGCCTGGCACAGTGGCTCAGCCTGTAATCCCAGCACTTTGGGAGGCCAAGACGGGCGGATCACCTGAGGTCACGAGTTTGAGACCAGCCTTGCTAACATGGTGAAACCCCATCTCTACTAAAAAATACAAAAATTAGCCGGGCATGGTGGCTCATGCCTGTAATCCCAGCTACTCGGAAGGCTGAGGCAGGAGAATCTCTTGAACCCAGGAGGCGGAGGTTGCAGTGAGCTGAGATCGCACCACTGCACTCCAGCCTCAGCAACAGATCCCAGGTTTCCTTTCCTAGAGGAAACCATTGTTATCAGTGTCCTGTATTTCCCTTCACAAATATTTCTATGTGGATATAAACATTGCAACTTTTATTAAAAAATTTTTTTAATCTCTTTTTTGAGAGACATGCAATTTATTTTTAAGCACAAATGGTACATACTATACATACTGTTATGCTCATATCCTTTTCTCCCCCCAGAAATATATATCTTGGAAAATTATCCTTCTTAGAACACATAGAGCTAACTTTATCTTTTTAGTGGCTCTATGTTCATTTTTTAAACTGTCTTTTATGGACTAGGAATTAAAACATTATTTTTTCTATCTCACAATAACAAGCAGTACCCCAAGGCCAAGTTTCCTAAGGATTAGAATCAAAGCATGGAAATAAAGAACCTAGCTGTAATTGTAAGATGCATGAAGACAGTGAGGTACCATAATTACCTGAGCTAGTTCTTTGGCAGAGGACATTTAGACTGTTTCTAATCTTTTGCTAGTAGGAACAATGCTACAGTGAATGCCTTGAATGAATGCCATTTTGTTCATGTATGAGAACACCTGCAGGATAAATTCCTGGGAGAAAAATTGCTAAATCCAAGGGTGAGTACATTTTAAATATTGCAAAATTACTCTCCAAAAATGTCTATTTTTCTTAATCATTGCATTTATTATATTACTCTTTTGCTCCCAAACGTTAGTGAATCCTTGCACTTATTTAATCCTCTGCTGTCTCCATGCTGTAATTTTTTTTTTTTTTTTTGAGACAGGGTCTTGCTCTGTCACCCAGGCTAGAGTGTAGTGGCGCAATCACGGCTCACTGTTGCCTTGAGGTCCCCAGGCTCAGATGATCCTCCCACCTCAGCCTCCCGAGGAGCTGAGACTACAGGCATGTGCCACCACACCGGCTAATTTTTGTATTTTTTGTAGACATGGGGTTTTGCCATGTTGCCCAGGCGGGTCTTGAACTCCTGGGCTCCAGTAATCTGCCCACCTTGGCCTCCCAAACTGCTAGGATTATAGGCGTTAGACACTGAGCCTGGCCAAAGGTAGTGTTCTAAATTACCAAGATTCTTCTCCGCATTAATAGTCTGAGAACTTTTTATATTGTTTTGAAATATGGAAAGTTTGCAGTTTAGGAGAAAATAAAAAAGTTTGATTAAGCTGAAAACATGTAGTGCTAAAAGAGGTCTTGAAAGCATCGCCTGGGAACTGGTTAGAAATGCTGACTGCAGGCTGGGTGCAGTGGCTCTGGCCTGTGATCCCAGCATTTTGGGAGGCCGAGCTGGATGCATGGCTTGAGCCCAGGAGTTTGAGACCAGTCTGGGCAACATAAGGAGACCACCCCCTGCCCATCATCTCTACAAAAAATAAAAAAACTAGCCAGGCATGGTGGTGTGCACCTCTGTAGTCCCAGCTACAGGGGAGGCTGAGGTGGGAGAATCTCTTGAGCCTGGAAGGTTGAGGCTGCAGTGAGCTGTGATTGCCCCACTGCACCTGGTAAAAAAAAAAAAAAAAAAAAAAAGACAAGAAAGGCAAATGCAGCCAGTTCCTGAAGGATCTTGGCTGCTGGGTGAAGTTTGGGTGAGGCCAGGTAGGCTATTGTGTTATGAGTTAAATTTTGTTGCCCAAAAATGTGCATGTTGAAGTCAAAAATTTGCATGTTGAAGTCCTAACCCCTCGAAATATGACCTTATTTGGAAACAAGGTCTTTGCAGGTGATCAAGTAAAGATGAGGTCATTATGGTGGACCCTAATCCAATAGGACTGGTGTCCTTATGAAAGGGAAAGGTTGGGCAGAGAGACACGCATACCATCTGAAGATGAAGGCCGTGGTTCAGGTGATGCTTCTATAAACTAAGAAAAAAACCACCAGAAGCCGGAAAGAGATATGCAGCAGATTTTCCCTTTCTGCCCACAGAAAAATCATTTCTGCCAACACCTTGATCTTGGATCTGTGGCGTCCAAAACTGAGACAATAAATTTCTAAGCCACACAATTGGTGATACTTGTTATTGGCAGCTCTAGCAAACTAATGCATTAGGTTATCAAGAAGTAACTCAGCAGTTAGGATACTATAGTCTTACATTTTTGACTTGGCAGAGACCAGTATATTTGTGCATTAATACCATTAACTTCATTCTTAATATTAGTTCTTGACAATTAAAGCAACACAAAGCTAAACACAACAATAATAGTAGAAAGTCTGCTGAGTGTGGTGGCTGACATCATAATCCCAGTTCTTTGGGAAGCTGAGGTGGGAGGATCTTTCAGGGCCAGGTGTTCAAGACCAGCCTGGCCAACATAGGCAGACCCCCAACTCCACAAAAAATAAAAAAAATTAGCCAGGCATGGTGGTGCATGCCTGTAGTCCTAGCTACTCAGGAGGCTGAGGTGGGAGGATCACTTGAGCCTGGGAGTTTGAGGTTGCTGTGAGCTATGATTTCACCACTGTACTCCAAACTGAATGACAGAGGGAGATTCCATCTTTAAAAAACAAAAACAAAAAAACCTAGAAAGTCAAGGAACAATTCAGCATAGTTAGGAGAGAGGACCTATATTCCATAAATAAACTATTCTCCAAAGTTAACATCCTGGACCAGGTATGGTGGTTCATGCCTGTAATCCCAACATTTTGGGAGGTTGAGGCAGGAGGATCCCTTGAGGCCAGGAGTTTGACACCAGCCTGGGTCAACACAGTGAGACACCAGCTAATAAAAAAATTAGCCAGGTGTGTTGAGGCAGAGGATCCCTTGAACCCAGGAATTTGAGGCTACAGTGTGCTATGATTGTGCCACTGCACCCCAGCCTAGGCAACAGAGCAATATCCCATCTCAAAAAGAAGAAAAAAGGAAGGCTTATAGATGATAAAAGTAATTGACAGCCACTTTTTAAAAATTAGCTTTTTGCTTTTATTTATTTATTTTTCTTCCATTTCAGGCTGGCAGTGTGTGACACCATAACAAAGTTTAAGGGCAGCACGTCTCACACATGCGGGTGAATACTCAGTCATCATGCTTATAAACTACAGAAGGATCTGAATGAGTTTCTAGAATAATTCCTAGTCTAAAGGTTTGTAGTTCTATTTTCATGACTATTTTAGGAGCTAGAAGCATTAAATGTAATTAATGATTGTGAAAAGTTGCAGACACAGGCATAACACAAAGCAAGGAGGACACAAAACCTCAGAGAGGCAATAACATACTTTTATTTTCACATTCAATCCTATAAATATCATTGCAAAATCTATATATGTGTTTTGGCACATAATATATTTACTAGTCATCTTAGCTTTGTGAATTTTCTGATTTGCTCTATTTAAAAAAGATTACCATATTTTTTCTAGAGATGGGGTCTTGCTGTGTTGCCTAGGTTGATCTTGAACTCCTAGACTCAAGCAACCCTCCCGTCTCACCTAAATAAGATACCCTGATAGGAGCTTCCAGGTTTAACTTTGGTTGAACCATTAACACATTTGTCTTTATTTTTTAGTTTTACTCATGTATGGCAAAGTGCTGCATTACAAAGTCATATACCATTTGACTCTGTTTTGCTCCTTAGGATTAATGACCACCTTATCTAGATTTTGTGCTTAAAAGGTAAATACTGCTATTAGTTACTTGGAGACCTCTTCACTTTTCCCCTTTCCTCAATTATATATATATACAGCATTTGCCACAAAAGGATATTGCACTGGTAAAAGGAACACTCCATTTGGTCAATTAACAGAATGTCTAACGTAGACAAATTACTTCCACTTTAACGTGATTATTTTCCCCACTTGTAAGACAAATTCTATGTTGTGGAAGAAAAATAATAGGGTTGGTGAAAATAAATAATACTACATATAGTGTTTATAAGAAACTAGATGTTGTCTAACTTGAACAGCAAAATAATTACCATAAACTAGAACACTTCTTGTTAACAGATGAAAAAACAAGGGGGTAAGTAGCTTATTTAAAAATCCTTCAAAAAGTAAGTAGAAGGCTGGAATTCTGACTCTAGAGCTTATGTTCTTAACAACTTGTCTAGGCTCCATAACAAATTGTCTGTGTACTTCATTTGTATGACTTTCCAGTCACATAAGTTCTCTCTCTCTCTTTTTTTATTTTTAAATTTTTTTGAGATGGAGTTTCACTCTTGTCACCCAGGCTGGAGTGCAATGGTGTGATCTTGGCTCGCTGCAACCTCCACCTCCTGAATTCAAGCAATTCTCCTCCCTCAGCCTCCCAAATAGCTGGGATTACAGGCACCCACCACCCTGCCCAGCTAATTTTTGTATTTTTAGTACAGACGGGGTTTTACAATATTGGCCAGGCTTGTCTTAAACTCCTGACCTCATGTGATCCACCCGCCTCAGCCTCCCAAAGTGCTGGGATTGTAATCTGTATATACAGAATCTAATATACAGAATATAAATTCTGTATATTAAACAAAGCAGCAATGAGAATTTCTAGCAGTTTTTCCGTTAGCACCAAGTAGCTGAAAGACATTGAACTAATAAAATGTTTTCTGCTATGACCTTAAGGGTCTTTAAACCTAAAGTTGTTCTTCAGAAGGGTAAGGAATTCCAAAAACTAATGGTCATTATCTGAATTTAAGATCCTGTATTAAAGAATCAATACAAATTATAAAAATAGCATTTAAAATGTTTGAATCATTGATAAGAATTCTTCCTACATAATCTTTCATGGGCTTTAGGAATATATGCCTAGCCAGGAAAACCAACCTCACTCAGATATGAAGTTGCTTCTTTGTTTCAGTTTACCATCCGGAGCAAAAGTGCTTGGCCACGTCATTTGAAAACACTGAAACCATGCAAAGCTTCTCTTAGTAGTATTGAGCTGCAAAGACGTAGGATTTATTAGTCAGCCTTTAAAAATATCTGCAGACAACTGTATGAAAAACTTGCCCCATTGTACAATCCTTAGGAGTATAGGATTTGGCCAGGAGTGGTGGCTCACGCCTGTAATCACAGCACTTTGGGAGGCTAAGGTGGGTGGATCATTTGAGGTCAGGAGTTCGAGACTAGCCTGGCCAGCATGGTGAAACCCTATCTCTACTAAGAATACAAAAAAAAATTAGCCTGGCATGGTGGTGGATGCCTGTAGTCCCAGCTACTTGGAAGGTTGAGGCAGGAGAATTGCTTGAACCCGGGAGGCGGAGGTTGCAGTGAGCCGAGATCTTGCCACTGCACTACAGCCTGGCACAGAGTGAGACTTCGTCTGTAAAAAAAAAAAAAAAATACAGGATTTGGTCAGACTGCCAAGGTTTCAATTCCATCTCCATCTTTTACTAGTTCTGTAATTTTGATGGGGGCATTTAGCCCCTCTGTCTCAGTTTTCTTCTTGGTAAAAAGGGCATACAATTGTATGTATCTTATAGGGTTGCTGTGAGAATTAAATGGGCTAATGCACATAAAGCTCTTCCACAGTGTCTGGCACATAGTAAAATTAGCTCAATAAATATTAGCTATACGTAACAAATGAGAACCAATATTGTAAAACCTTCTTCTAACTAGTATAAAGATGAGCAACATTTGGCTTTGGATTATCCTAAAGAAAAAACAGTAAGCAGAAAATTATACCTTTTAAAACTATGATGCCAGGAGCAGTGAGTGGCTCATGCTTGTAATCTCAGCACTCTGAGAGGCTGAGACAGGTGGATCAATTAAACTCAGGAGTTTGAGACCAGCCTGGGCAACATAGTGAAACCCCGTCTCTACAAAAAATACAAAAATTAGTCTGGCATGATGGTGTGTGTCTGTAGTCCCAGCTACTTGGGAGGCTGAGGCAGGAGGATCACATGAGCCCTGGAGGTTGAGGCTGCAGTAAGCTGTAATCATGCCACTACATTCCAGCCTGGGTGACAGAGCAGGACACTGTCTGAGGGTGGGTGGGGTTGGGGGAAAGATGAGCAACGTGTTAAGAGGACAAGTAATTATAAAACTGAGAGAAGAAACTGCATAGAGCCAAAATATATTTTCTCTGAGCTCGTAAAAATGACAACTCTTTATTTCATCAATATTCCATAACCTTTGCTTATTCTTTTTAGAGCTATCTTGGTGGGGGTGATATTGAAAGTAATAATCAGCCAGGTGAGGTGGCTCATGCCTGCAATTCCAGCACTTTGGGAGGCTGAGGCAGGTGGATCGCCTGAGGTCAGGAGTTTGAGACCAGCCTGGCAAACATGGCAAAATCCCGTCTCTACTAAAAATACAAAAAAATTAGCCGGGTGTGGTGGTTCGTGCATGTAGTCCCAGCTACGTGGGAGGCTGAGGCAGGAGAATCACTTGAACCCAGGAGGCAGAGGTTGCAGTGATCCGAGATCATGCCACTGGACTCCAGCCTGGGTGTGACAGAGTGAGACTCCACCACAAAAAATGAATAAATAAATAAAAATAAAAATAAATAAGGCCTGGCCCGGTGGCTCACACCTGTAATCCCAGCACTTTGGGAGGCAGAGGTGGGCGGATCACCTAAGGTCGGGAGTCCAAGACCAGCCTGGCCAACAAGGTGAGACCCTGTCTCTACTACAAATACAAAATTAGCCAGGCGTGGTGGTGCATGCCTGTAATCCCAGCTACTTGGGAGGCTGAGGCAGGAGAATCGCTTGAACCCAGGAGGCGGAGGTTGTGGTGAGCCAAGATCGTGCCATTGACCTCCAGCCTGGGCAATAAGAGCAAAACTCTGTCTCAAATAAATAAATAAATAATTCCTGAATCTTTTTCCATGGGAGTGTGGAAAATACGAATAAAGTGATTTATATGCTCAATATAATTAATGAATAAGCAGAAATATTCAATTGAATTTAGTTTGCTTCAAAAATTCAGTCACTTCTGCTTAAATAACTTTAAGGTTAAATTAAGAAGAGTTGATGCAAATGCACATATCACTTGGGGACAAAGTTTGATTTTCCTTATTATTAAGGAATAGGGTCTTGATGTTATTCTCACTCTTCCATTTAAAAATTGGAATATAAATAAAGAACAAATGTCATCAATGTATTCTTATTTCAATATTCTAAGTGAAATTAGAATATTGCTTTCAGAATTGATGTTTTAAAGCAGAGTATTGTTGTTGAACATAAATAATGTATAAGTGACTATCAACCTATGTTTCTCCATTCTTTAAATTGTATATAAACTGCAGGTTAAACCCAACAGTTCTGTGATAATTGATGTGAAGCGCAAGGGGAGAGAATCAATGTGAGGTCAAACGTTCACATTAAAATTTAAAGATTAGGTCTGTTATCTGAAAGGATTCATAATGCTTCTTATAGATATATCTAAATGTGTTTTTGTACTAAGAAATATTTGAATCCTGAGTAGCTTAGATATTTACATGCTTTATGGAAAAGATGTGAACCAAATAATCTAAGTTACTTTCTAGCTCTGTAACTCTGTGACACTTCAATGGCTTTTCAAGCATATTATTAATATTAGTGAATGTTATTAAAAAAGAAATAAACTTTTTACATTCAAAGTGGATGAGTTCTAAATATATTTTCAAATGTTATTGGGACTAGCATTACTTTAACAAAAACTTGGTTTTTCAATGATTATTATATCATTCCCATTTACATTTTTCAAATGGAGATGTCATCAATTATTCCATAAATATTCTAAATAACAATAACAGCTCTAAAAGGGATAAATAGACCTTTAATATCTATTGTTAAATAAGGATATAAAATGTCATATAATATCTAACTAGATTCAGAAATTATATGATGAGTTAATGGGCTCCTATTTCCTCTTTCAGACAATATAATGACGACATTTTTTTTTCCATAGGTTATTGGGGTTACGTAAGTTCTTTAGTGGTGATTTCTGAGATTCTGGTGCACCCATCACCCGAGCAGTATACTCTGCACCATATTTGTAGTCTTTTATCCCTCACTCCCTCCCACCCTTTTCCCCCAAATCCCCCAAGTCCATTGTATCATTCTTTTTTTTTTTTTTTTTTTTTTGAGACAGAGTCTTGCTCAGTGGACCAGGCTGGAGTGCAGTGGCGCGATCTCTGCTCACTGCAAGCTCCGCCTCCCGGGTTCACGCCATTCTCCTGCCTCAGCCTCCCGAGTAGCTGGTACTACACGCGCCCGCCACCACTCCCGGCTATTTTTTCGTATTTTTAGTAGAGACGGGGTTTCACCATGTTGGCCAGGATGGTCTCGATCTCTTGACCTCGTGATCCACCCGCCTCGGCCTTCCAAAGTGCTGGGATTACAGGCATGAGCCACCGCGCCCAGCCGTTGTATCATTCTTATGCCTTTGTGTCCTCATAGCTTAGCTCCCACATATCAGTGAGAACATACGCTGTTTGGTTTTCCATTCCTGAGTTACTTCACTTTGAATAATAGCTTCCAGGGCCAGGCACTGTGGCTCATGCCTATAATCCCAGCACTTTGGGAGGCCGAGACGGGTGGATTACCTGAGGTCGGGAGTTTGAGACCAGCCTGACCAACGTGGAAAAACCCTGTCTCTAATAAAAATACAAAATTAGCCGGGTGTGGTGGCACATGCCTATAATCCCAGCTACTCAGGAGGCTGAGGCAGGAGAATCACTTGAACTCAGGAGATGGAAGTTGCGGTGAGCCAAGATTGTGCCATTGCATTCCAGCCTGGGCAACAATAGCGAAAGTCCGTCTCCAAAAAAATAAAAAAAATAAAATAAAAAATAGCCTCCAGTCTCATCCAGGTCTCTGCAAATACACTTAATTCATTCCTTTTTATCTTGAATAATATTCTATCATATATGTATATACCACAGTTCTTTGGTTGTATATACATATATATATATATGTATATACCACAGTCTCGTTGGTTGACAGGCATTTGGGTTGGTTCCACGATTTTGCAATTGCAGACAGCATGTGTTTTTATTAAACTGTGGAAGAGTAGAAGAAGGGAAGTCTCATCCAAACTCTTTACTTTTCGTTAACTATTTAGGTCATTTTAAAATATTTCTTTTCTTTTTTGAGACCACATCTCACCTTGTCACTCAGGCCAGAGTGCAGTGGTGGGATCACAGATCATTGTAACCTTGACTTCTCAGGCTCCAGGTATCCCCTTGCCTCAGTCTCCTGAGAAGCTAGGACTACAGGCATGAGTCATCATGCCCAGCTAGTTTTTTTTCTTTTTTCTTTTTTTTTAATGGAGACAGGGTTTCACTATGTTGCCCAGGCTGGCCTCAAACTCCTGGGCTCAAGCAATGCTCCCACCTTGGCCTCCCAAAGTGCTAGGATTATAGGTGTGAGCTTTGTCCACCTTTTAAATATTTCATTTAGAACTTTTATGTGTCACTCTTTCAGACACTGATGATACATCAGTGAACAAAACAGACAGATATCCCTGCCCTTGTGACACTCACATTCTAATATGGGGTGATTGGCAATAGACACAATAAATAAGACAAAATATGTAGTATGCTAAATCATGATAAGTGCTGTGGATAAAAAACAAAACAAATAAGAGGTTAGAAAATATTGGTGAGGAAGAGTGGTGAAGGTTTCAGCAGAGTCAGGTAGCAGCTAACATCCAGGTCCTGTAACCTTAATAGCACTCAAGAATCATTTAAATTTAAATTTAAATTTAAAAACCTCACCTTGGCTTTACTCAGGCACTTTTGGTCACTTATTCCTTTGTAATCCTGTGGCACTGAAACATACCTGTCATACTTACCACTCTGCATTGCATTTATTTGTTTAACTGTCTGGTTTCCTCATTAAATTAAACTAAACTGAACTACAGCAGTTTAGTTCAGGATTAAGGATTATTTATCTTTGCATTTTCAGAAGCTAGCACAGTGTCTCTCATATTGTAGGTATTTGTTGAAGAGTGATTTGATCAATTTTATTCAGAAGAATCTGTTTGGGACCACTTTCTGCTTTTTCTTTGATCTCATTCTTTGCAAGGTGAGTGATCAATAAAAAAGGATCACTGAAATGTTACCAAATTTTATTTGATTAATACCAATCATTAGGTAAACCCTGAGACTTTGATTATTACAATTAAACATGTGTCAGGAGAGGTAAAGTCTTAATAGGCAATGATTTCTTATTTGTATCTTGTGTATTCCAGTTCCTGAACAAGCTACTAAAAATAAGTCAATTTATTCCTTAATTTACCACATATTTATTGAGCATCTATTATGTTTGGATTTTCCAAACACTGTTAGTTCGTGAGATGCTTTTGGTGGCATATGGGCATTTTAAAATTTTTCTTTATTTTACATATATTCAAATATATGTAATATATTATTACATGGAATATAATTCCATGGGTAATTCATGGAAACTTTTTCCTAGGAAAAAGTTATATTTTATCAAAAGTAAGTTGATTTCCTAATCAGGCATATTGGCACATGCCTGTAGTCTCAGCTACTTGGGAGGCTGAGGTAGGAGGATTGCTTGAGCCCAGGAGTTCCAGGTTGCAGTGAGCTGTGATTGTATCACTACTCTTCAGCCTGGGCAACAGAGAACCCATCTCTAAAAATAAAAATAAAGAATAACAAGTAAATTGATTTGAAGAAAAATGTTACATTAGGCTGGGTGCCATGGCTCACGCCTCTAATCTGAATACTTTGGGAGGCCGAGGTGGGCGGATCACAAGGTCAGGAGTTCGAGACCAGCCTGGCCAATATGGTGAAACCCCATCTCTACTAAAAATACAAAAAATAGCTGGGCATGGTGGCACGTGCCTGTAGTCCCAGCTACTCGGGAGGCTGAGGCAGGAGAATTGCTTGAACTCGGGAGGAAGAGGTTGCAGTGCGCGGAGATCGAGCCACTGCACTCTAGCCTAAGTGACAGAGCAGGACTCCGTCTCAAAAGGAAGAAAAAAAAAACCCACAAAAATTAGCCGGACGTGGTGGTGGGCACCTGTAATCCCAGCTACTTGGCTGAGACAGGAGAATTGCTTGAACCTGGGAGGCGGAGGTTGCAGTGAGCCAAGATCGCGCTACTACACTCTGGCCTGGGCGACAGAAATAGACAACGTCTCAAAAAAAGAAAAAAGAGAGAGAGAAAAAGAAAAATGTTACATTAATAATAAAAAAAGGACCAAAAATAGTGAGTGGTATGTATAAATGTTGCAAGTTTGAGAAATAATATACCATGAATTATGCGATAGCAACCAAGGGACTTCTACCCATTCTCCCTGACCAGCCAAATGGACTGTGTGGGGCCAAGGTGAAAGTTTCCCCTGGGCCCTCTGAAGGTTCACTGGAAATCACTGACATAAAGCAGATTAATAGGATAAAAGGCATTCAGATTTATTTAACATGTATACAAGGGGAGAATCACAGTGATTACCCAAGCACCGTGATTCCGAAGCTTTCATACCATCCTGGTGTATGTTATGGGAGGGGGAAGAAGGCGAATTCTGTTGAGGGCATTATTAGGGAGAATGAGTGGATCAGAGAACAGATTAATTTGTACATTGTCTTCTGAAAGCTTCTGTTCAGGTGTGGGTTCATTCTTGGCCTTACAGAGAGAGAAAGAAAAAACAATTATTCCTTTAGATGGATCTGGATTGCAGGCAGATAAAGGCTTAGGGAGAGACTGTGGGGTGTGAAGTAGGGGGAGGTCAGGGAGGCCCGGCGGCTTCTTCAGTTCAGCATGTCAACATGCCATATTTCGGGATACTATTTTCTTTCCCTCTTTTTTTTTTTTTTTTTTTTTTTTTTGAGATGGAGTTTCACTCTTGTTGCCCAGGCTGGAGTGCAATGGTGCAATCTTGGCTTATCGCAATCTCTGCCTCCCGGGTTCAAGAGATTCTCCTGCCTCAGCCCCCCAAGTAGCTGAGATTACAGGCATGTGCCACCACGGCTGGCTAATTTTGTATTTTTAGTAGAGAAGAGGGTTCTCCATGTTGGTCAGGCTGGTCTCGAACTCCCAGCCTCAGGTGATCTGCCCACCTGGGCCTCCCAAAGTGCTGGGATTACAGGCGTGAGCCACCACGCCCAGCCCAGCGTACTGTTTTCTAAGCTCCAACAACTGTGAAGTATGATCACTAATAATGAAGCTTAGTTTTATAAAGAAATGGCATTTATTTTTAGTTTTAAGGAGAAAAGCTTCAACATTCCAGTTCTTCTTTTGTTGTTGATGTTGTTTCTGGTGGCTTTACATTTATCTGTCTGAATGGCATAAAGCCTCCTTACTGATAGGTCTCATTGGGATCTCTTCCACTTCCCATATTTTCTCTTCTGGTTTTCTTCTTTTCTTAGCCTCTTTTGTTTTCTTTCATAATCATCATCCTCCTTATCATCAACAAGAACAAGATTGAAGAGACAGAATGTGGTTGAGTTTGCATTTACAAGTAGAGGAGATTGGTCTTCTACCATCTCCTTAAATTTTCACCTAAGTGTTTTTATAGTGAAGTGATTATCAAAACATATAATTTTAGGTACCAATCAAAAACTTGTAAGTGCTCTATGGCTAATCCTGTTTTTCTTAACCAAAACCATTGTCTTATTTAACATGAAAGGTGATGCTGACTAAAGTTACACAGCATTTTTAAGGTCTAACAAACTTTGAAACTTAGCTCTCTAAGTATATTTGGAATACAGAAAATTGTAGAATACACAAATGTCACTTGGTCCAAAATGTATTTTTCCCTTTGGGTTTATTCCAAATCCTACTATACCTATCTGAAAAAATTATTTAACTACTTAATGAAATATTTGGCATCCTAACAATTGCTCAGATTTTATTGCAAGGTGGTTATCTCTAGTCAGATTCTTTTAAGAGATTAATACAATGAAATACATATCTCTATCAGATTTATTTCTTTCCTTTTTTTTTCTTTTTGAGGCAGAGTCTCACTCTGCGGAGTGCAGTGGCGTGATCTCGACTCACTGCAACCTCTGCCTCCCGGGTTCAAGCGATTCTCCTGCCTCAGCCTCCCTAGTGGCTGGGACTACAGGTGTGTGCCACCAGGCCTGGCTAATTTTTTGTATTTTTAGTAGAGACAGGGTTTCACTCTGTTAGCCAGGATGGTCTCAATCTCCTGACCTCATGATCAGCTCGCCTTGACCTCCCAAAGTGCCGGGATTACAGGCATAAGTCACCGCTCGTGGCCCATCAGTTGTATTTCTACCTATTTTGCATCTCTTAAAATATCAACTAGATAATGTTAAATAAAGTGCCATAATTTCTCCTATTTTAGTTTCAGCTGCATAATTTTACAGTTTAAAAGGTTGGTCAATAGAAACTAACATGATATAAAAACAAAACTAATTTCATTTCATTTAGCATCTATTGATCATACTTTGAGCTGTTTAAATCTTTTTTGCTGCAACCTCCTATAAAGTCATTTACACATTGAAAATAGAAATTGATATATAAGAAGGAGATACCTAGAGAACTTCTAAGACATCATTTAGATCTCATTTTTTTTCTCATTACATCTCCTGGAATGTTAGTGAACGAGTTTTATATGCCACAGGATGCTAGAAAGAATTTGAGATACAAGGCTCCTTGCTGCATATTCACTATAAAAGCAGTGAAGCCCAAATAATGCTCCAAAAAACAAATGGATGGGACCTGTATTTTTCATGGAATGTTTTTACCTTGTTGAATCTACTCACAGATTCTTTATTGACAGCCTACAGAATAGAGTTTATTCACAATTAATGTGCATGCAAATCACCAGGAAACTTCTTAAACTGCAGATTCTATATAGTAGGTCTGTGGTGAGGCCTGAGATTCTACATTTCAAGTAAGTTCCCAGGTGAAGCTTTTATCACTAATACAGGAACCACCCTTTGAGTAGCAAAGATCTAGAATAGGTTGTTCAATATGGTGTAGTCGAGGACTACCTACATCTGAATTAGCTGAGGTGCTCATTAGAATGCAGATCCTTTGTCCCCAAACTGTTTTTACAGAGTTGAAATCTGTGTACGTACCCTTTACTCCTAGGAATAAGTTTTTATATAATCATTGCAGGTTATTTTTCCATACACTGAATTAAAAACAATGACAACTTTGCATTAAGTAGCCTGCAGTTCTGTACTTTTCCTGGGGGCAGAAAGAGGTTGAGTAGATATTAGAAGAGTAGGATAAAAGGTAATAGTTGTTTGGCTTACTTGAAAATTCTGTCTGGTATGTGGGTCATGAAAATGTGCGTGTTAACATTTTAGGTGCTCCAGCTCTTTACAGTCTGCTAAAGAGTTGAATGAAAAAAAAATTCCCAACTCTTATCCTTCAATCTTTTATCTTAGATTATCCCCAAAGTTCTCTTTTGAAACTACTCATCTTTATAATCTACTAACCCAAAATATGTCTTGCCTTAGAGTATGATGTAAGATCAACTTGAAGGCAATGAACTTCTTCCTGTTGATGTTTTCCCCTCACTTTTCTTTCTGCTTCTCTTCTGCTTATCCTTCAATACCCAGCTCTGGTATCCCCTTCTCCTGATTTTCCTTAAGAATGCTAAAAAGTGTCAAAAAGTATTTAAGTCAGGTGCAGGGGCTCATGCCTGTAATCCCAGCACTTTGGTAGGCTGAAGAGGGAGAAAGGCTTAAGCCCAGGAGTTCAAGACCAGCCTGGGCAACATAGTGAGAACCCATCTCTACAACAGCAATAAAAAATTAGCTAGGCATGGTGGTGCATGCCTGTGGTCCCAGCTACTTGGGAGGCGGAGGTGGGAGGATTGCTTGAGTACAGGAGTTTGAGTTTATAGTTAACTATTATTGGGCCACTGCACTCTAACCAGGATGACAGAGTGAGAAAATATTTAAAATATTCATCAACTTTGACTTAATTTCACTTAAAGGATATATCCTTAAGAATCAATTTGACAAGTTATCTTTTTATAGTTCATAAGTGTGATGATTGGGTTTTTATGCTCTTGTATGTGATGCCCCTCCCTCAAATCTTGTCATGATGTTGGCACATTACCCATCTGATGTTAAAAAAGAATCAACTGGACAAGGAAACAAAGATATTCAAAGTAATGTTATCTATAATACAGATTGGAAACTGTCTTTGTAGGTTGTTGAATAGGCAGTAAGCAGAATAAGTCAGCATATACCTTTCCATTAAAATACTATGCAGGCAGGCTGGGCACGGTGGCTCACTCCTGTAATCCCAGCACTTTTGGAGGCTGAGGTGGGCGGATCATGAGGTCAGGAGATCGAGACCATCGTGGCTAACACGGTGAAACCTCATCTCTACTAAAAATACAAAAAATTAGCGGGGCATGGTGGTGGGCACCTGTAGTCCCAGCTACTTGGGAGGCTGAGGCAGGAGAATCCCACTTGAACTCAGGAGGCGGACCTTGCAGTGAGCAGAGATTGCGCCACTGCACTCCAGCCTGTGCAACAGAGTGAGACTCAGAAAAAAAAAAACAAAAACAAACAAACAAACAAAAACTATGCAGGCAGTAAAAACAAAGATATAGATTCACATTTCTTGTCACTGAATGATGTTCTCAATATTTTGTTGAAAGAGGATTTACAGGACATTATATTGATAATAATTCTGATATTAAAAATAAATAAATACCATATTTAGTTCACTGATGTGGTCTAAGTGCTTAGAATGGAGAGCTCAATAAATATTTGTTAGGTGAATGAATAAATATTTGTTAGGTGAATATTGATTGCTTTATATGCCCCAGGGATTGTTCTAAGAACTGTACTTTTATCTTGTAATTTATCTTTACAGTAATCCATGGAGGTAGGTCCCATTACCCGTATATTATAGATGAGGAGACTGATGCTCAGAGAGATTAGGCAGATTGCCTAAGGTCATAAAGGTAGTAAGTGACAAGATTTGGTTTTGAATGATCTGATTCAAAGCCCATGTTTTCACATATTTTTGTTTTCTATTATTTTTATAAGTTGTGCATAAAATGTCTATAGCAAGTTATTAGGTTGGTGCAAAAGTAATTGCAGTTTTTGCCATTAAAAGTAATAACACTGGTTAATTGTGACACAAGTAGTCAGATTATAGGGGCTGGGTTTCTTTTTTCCTCTTTTGTATATATATTTTCATGTTTCCAAAATGAGCATGAGTTCTTTCTGTAATAAAATACCTACATTAAAAAGAGCATTTTTGGTTAGTTTCACCACCACTGACAAAAAGGCATTTATGGGATTTTTCTTTCTGGAAAGAATGAATCATTTTCTTGCCATGCTATCTCAAAACACTGTTCCACATCTATTTTCTGCTCTTTTTACTCTCTTATGGTAATTATTGTTTCAATGCCGTTCTTTCCAACTTGGCTAAGTTGGAGAATATATTTTATTTATCTTTGTATTTTTAGGGCTAATACAATGCCTGGAGCATCAGATATATATCCAAAAAGATTTATTTAATTGAAAAAGAATCTTAAAACAGTAAAATCAGTGTTTGTCATTCCATTTTTCTTTGCCCCATTCCTTGTTGTTGCAGTAAAATGTTTTGTGTTTGTTCCCAGGTTCCTCCAAGGCAGAGCCTATCTCCACTGCCCTTTATCTCCTACCGCTAAGAGCAGTAGCCGGTAAGTGTAAAAACTCAAAACAAAGCGCTTTCCTATCTCCCCAGTGGAGTAAAAGCAGTGAAGCCCAAATAATGCTTAGTTACCAAAAGCCACGCCAGGTGGCTAATTGAAAGGGTATTGATTTTAGCCAGTAAATAGCCCTTAATATAGTTGGAACCTGGGTTGAATATGCAGTTTGGTAATTAGCTAATAAAGCAAACAAGGGCTGGAGAGAACGTGGCGCAGTTGGATAAGCAGCAGCCCATCATCCAGGAAGCTCACCTATGTCTAATACCTTCTCATACGAAGGACTCAGGTTACCTTCAGGACTTTCCAGCCATTAAATAAGGAAAAAAAAAAACACTATAAACCTATCATAGAATATGAGATATAACTAAAAGCAGTTGTAAATGTTTTGCAAATATTACATGCAATAGTAATGTTTCCTGAAGACAGATGTTGCAATTTAATAATCTTAAGTGAGGAGGTTTAATAACTATTTTAGATCATCAGGATAATGTTTAGTGTTCTAGGATAATTATTAAACAATTCTCAGTTTGTTAAATCATCTGATACTCCAGACAAATCCATAGCTTGGTTACTTCTCATATTATCCTGCAACTGCTCAAGGACACAGTAAAGTGGTAGAGCCCAGTCAGGAAAAGAGAGAAAGGAAGAAGAAAATCAAGGATAAAGGGTCAGAGAGCTAAGGAAACAGATTAAAATGAAAGGACATAGATCAGAGATGGTAAATTTGAAGACTAGATGTGAGCTCTAGCATCCAAATGCATTATATCAAACCTGCAGTTTTTTGTTCTTGTTTTATTGCCTTTTTAAGGTTTGACTGCTAATAATTTCTTAAAGTCAAAAAAGTATCTTACACAAAAATCTCAGATTTCCAGTTTATTTTGAAAATTCAGAATATTTAGTAACACTGGGCTTAATTCCCCCATGACAACAATGGACAAAAGCTTTGTAGAAGCTACCACTTTTATTTATGCTAAAAATTTTGATTATGAACATCTTAAAGCTTATTGTAAATTAGAAAGAAAAATATTCATCTACCTCTAAATTCAATAACTTAATACATTGCCATATTTATTAAGAATAGTTTCCTACATAACGCCAATATTAACACACTGAAAAAAAACTGTAATTTCCTAATGCCATGTTTCCTCAGTTCATATTCAAATTTCCCCATTCTTCCTAAAATGTCATTTATATTCATTTTATTTTTTTTTTGTTTTTGTTTTTCTGGAGATAGGCTCTTGCCCGTCACTCAGTCTGGAGTGCAGTGGTGTAATCCTGCCTCACTGTAACCTCAAACTCCTGGGCTCAAGTGATCCTCCAGCCTCAGCCTCCTGCAGAGCTGGGATTACAGGTGCATACCACCAGAACTGGCTAATTTTTTTTATTTTACTTTTTGTAGAGACAGAGTTTCACTATGTTGCTCAGGATCTTCTTGCTTTGATCTCCCAAAGTACTGGGGTTACAGGAATGAGCCACCATGCCTGACCTGCATTTATCTTCTTTTCAAGCCATTATTCAATTAAAACACATGCTTTGTATTTGATTATGTCACTTAAGTCATTTTTACCCCAGATCATACCCTCTCTCCCTTTTCTTTTCTTCTGTGACAGTGTTGTTGAAGAGGAATCAGTTGTCTTGTTGACTAGAATTTATACCTAATGGGTTAATTAACTCAGGTAAAGTATTTGGGGCAAAAATCATCTAAAAGTGATGGTGCCGACTTTATATTACATCGCATAAAGAGGTGGGTAATTTCTGGTTTTCCTAGCTGGTCACAAAAAGTTTGATACAAGGTTAAGGTCGAGAGCCAACCCCTATGGATGTGGCATGCTTTCTCCAATTTGCCACAGACCCCACCACTCCTTATTTGTTTTACAATAGCCTAATGAACTCACTTTACCTTGCCTGGGAGGCATATGTGAAATCTGACCGAACATATATCACATACTACAGTCCGGGTGTGTGATAAAAGCATATACTCCTTGTATTAGTTCGTTTTCATACTAGTGTAAAGAACTGCCGGAGTCTGGGTACTTTTTTTTTTTTTTTTGAGACACAGTTTCGCTCTGTTGCCCAGGCTGGAGTGCAGTGGCGCCATCTCGGCTCACTGCAAGCTCCGCCTCCCGGGTTCACGCCAATCTCCTGCCTTAGCCTCCCGAGTAGCTGGGACTACAGGCGCCCACCACCACGCCAGGCTAATTTTTTGTATTTTTAGTAGAGACGGGGTTTCACCGTGTTAGCCAGGATAGTCTCGATCTCCTGACCTCGTGATCCGCCCGCCTTGGCCTCCCAAAGTGCTGGGATTACAGGCGTGAGCCACTACGCCCGGCCAAGTCTGGGTACTTTATAAAGGAAAGAGGTTTAATTGATTCACTGTTCAGCATGGCCAGGGAGGCCGCAGAAAACTTACAATCACGGCAGAAGGTGAAGGGGAAGCAAGACACCTTCTTCACAAGGCAGCAGGAAGAAGTGCCCAGCAAAGGGGTAAGAGTCCTTTATAAAACCATCAGATCTCATGAGAGCTCACTCACTATGGTGAGAACAGCATGGGGGAAACTGCCTGCATGATTCAATTACCTTCACCTGGTTTCTCCCTTAACACATGGGAATTATAATTCAAAATGAGATTTGGGTAGGGACACAAAGCCTAACCATCACTCCTGTATCCCTAGAACAATAGAATAGTGCCTGATACACAAGTGGTGCTCAACAAATACCCATTGAAAGACTGTTGTTAGAAACATCTAAATTAGAAACACCTGGAAGGAAATAGGATGTGCGGAAGATTTTGCAACCCATATTCCTGAACTACATGTAGCTCAGAGAAGCCTTTTGTCCTTATATAGAGAGAACAAACTGGAGAGGCTGCCAGCTCTAGGGAATGGTTTTTTTCTTTGAACTGGAAAGAAAGGTACAATCCCAGTGGAGAAATTTTTAAAAAAAAGAGGAAGAATAAATTTAAGATTCTGTGGCAGTCAAAGGTTTTTGTTATGAAGGGCCTGATGCAGATTGGGCTTTCCAGAGCAGATATTGAGATGGAATATGACATGCAGGTGATTTATTAGGATTAATACTTCTGAAAGGAAGAGGGCAGAAGCAGAATTGGGCAGAGGGAGAAATTGGATTGTGATGCAATCTCAATCAACCCCTGAGGGAGTTCTAGAGCATATATGGCCCATCAGAGTTATTTTCCAATTATCTGGCTGAGTCTCTATACCCCAGCCTCATTCAGTCACAGGACAACAACTAACTCAGCAAAGGAATGGCCTTGACTGAGGCAGCTTTCAGCAGTCCAGACAAATTCTGAAGGAGCTGGCTGCTGAAAGCCACTTACTGAAGATGCTTCCAGGAGCTGGAGAAATAAGTTCTGCTTGAAAGAGGAACTGAGTGGTATAGCCATCTGTCTGCCTCGGACCCCACATTTAAAATTCTGCTCTTATCTCTAAATGAGGCTGTGGAAATAGTTACTGAAGTATTCTTTTGCTAAGAATTAGTTGACTAATTGTAAACACTCAAATTATACTGTAATTTTTTCAACCTTGTTTTAGTATTTATTAGTTAGGAATCTCAAAAAGTACAAAATAAAATGGTCCGGGCATCTCTCAAATTTTACAAGGCTTTGGTATTGCTTGAATGTCCCACAGGATACAAAATTGAGCCCATTTACATGGTTGTAAATTGCTTTGGCATTCTGAATTAAAAACATCCTACAAATGTCAATGATGTACTGAAGATCTAGCTCTAGAAAGATAGATTGGCATTAGTGCCAAAGGGAAATAAATGGAGAAAGCTGTATTAGTTTCCTATTGCTGTTATAACAAATTGCCACAAACTTGGTTGTTACAGCAATGAAAATTTATTGGTTGACAGTTCTGGAGGCCAGAAGTTGAAAATCAACATCACTAGGCTGAAATCAAGGGGTCAGCAGGGCTGCACTCCTTCTGGAGACTCTAGGAAGAATCCATTCTGTGTTTCTTCCAGTTTCTGGTGGCTGCAGACCTTTCTTGGCTTGTGTCTGCATTACTCCAATCTCTGTATTCATGGTCACTCTGTCTTCTATTCTGCTGTGTGCATACAATCTTCCTATTACTTTTCTCTTTTAAGGATAAGTATGATTGCATTTAGGGCCCACACCCATAATTCAGGGTAATCTCTCCATTTCAGAATACTTAATCACATCTCCAACTCCCCCACTTCTCCCCACTGCTGGGCCCAATAAGGTAAAATTGACAGGTTCCAGGGATCAGAATGTGAATAACTTTGGGGAGGCCATTATTCAGTCTACCATAGTGTAGCTTCTCAGTCTTTGCTTTAGCTCTCATTAGGCTGCAGACTTTGCTTTCTACCTACTGCAACAGCAGGACCCAAAAGGACACCCTATGTAAAGTGAAAGGATACCCTATGTCCAGGGTGGGCCTCATGGTGAAAAAACTAGAATTTCAACCTCCAGCATTCTGAGACCCACTTTAGGAAGGCCACCTTTGTGAGGGCAGGACTTTTGCTGTATTTCAATACTATAAGAGGACCAGGTTGACAGTGAAGAACACAATAAAAATTGGCTTGTACCACATTTGACTATTGAAAGATATTTTTTAGAATACACATTACTCTAGATTTACTAGAATAAAAAAGTTTCTAGATGCCCTGACACCAGTTTCTAGCTATTTCTCATATGTCAAGTTGTTTCATTCTCAGAAGCTTGGCTAGCAGTTAGGCAGGAAGGGAACAGGATTATTTATTTACAGCGTGGCCTAGAGAATTTTTAAATAATACACTTCCCATTAAATTGTAAAATTTCTCCTTGATGGATGTTACATTTAACCATTCTCTCCTTCTACTTTACGCCTCCCTAAAGAGCTCTTTCAAAAATGAACTTTAATTTGTAACTGAAGGATAACAGAACAAAGATTCTCTGCTTTCCTGTCTTCCATTTTCAGGCTTTATATGATGATTTTGCTGATAGAGGAGGAATGAAGGAGATTTGCTTTTCAGGCCAAGGAACAGCACCTGTTACCCTCTGGCCTATGCTCTGTGTGTGTAAAAAACTTTCCTCTTGGCTTAGCAGAAATTAGGTCAATGCCTACATGTTTCAAGGCTAAGATACAACATCCTCACTTTAAAGCTAATCATGTACAGACATAAATCCTGTCTGTTGCTATTGTTACGCTGTTTTTGCTATTCAAATTCATTCATTTTCTTTTTTTAAAATCATGTTATAACATTATAAACAGTGGTCAAGTTTATTTTAAGCATTTACTGCTGAGATTTAAACCATTTCCAGGTTATATAAAATGTATTCAGATGTGGGACTGAACAAATCTCCAGTTTCTTGGGTTATTTACCATTGGTTCAGTTACCTCTTTCACTAGGATGATAACTAAGCTTTACTCTGAAAAGCTGAATTCTCTATTTTGTTTCAGCTCCCACAACAGAACTTAATACTTATTCATGTTCTCTGCAAGAGTTTCTTGGGACATTTCTGCTTACCCACACTTTCCTGCTGTTATTAAATAGGCGGCTATGTTCCAGAGACAACATTATTGAGTTTACATCATGAAAATTTATAAAAGCTAGTTTTCAGTGCTGCCCTGTCCCAGAGACAAAGTGGATTCCTGTTTAGGGAAGGAATACACATTTCCTTTACCCTCAGGCCTTTAAATCTAAGTAAGTTCCTTGGTGCCACTTTATATTGATGCTTTAGACATTTATTTTAAGAATACATTCCCAGTTCTTATAAAGCAGAAATAAAACTTAAAGTACCCATTTAAAAATATATTTAGTATTTTTATTTCATCTTTTCAAGGATCATATATTTTCACTTCATTCTTGATTCTAACTCTTTCAGAATCACTGACATGGAAAGATTTTCTGTTGGATATTTTTAGATGTCTATAACTCTGCTGTTAAGAATTCGTGTATCAAGTAGGTGGAGATCTACCAAATGAGCTGTTCTTATCTTAAGATCCCAAAGTGATTGGTCCGATCCTGCTCAAGGATTTAAGATTTTCTTGGACAGCACTGTTAATCTTTTAGATACTCTATATTAGTTTTGTTTATTGGTAAGTAGTAAACTTGTAGTCTTTAATTTTTGGTTAACTTCTTAGTGTTTGCAGCTATTGTTAACAATGGATACGATTATGTTAGATGCATATATAACATAACTTTCTAATTCATGTAAACTACCTAAACTGTACCCAAATTAAAGAATATAATTTAAAAAATATGTGAACCTACAAAGCTCAGAACAAAGTGTTTTGGCAGGATATGCTTGTGATTTAGGGAGGAAAACTGACATTGGTAATAGTTCTATTGACAACTTATATACCAGGCATTTTACAAATATTATCCCACTCAATCCCAGTTTGGCCATCTGCTAGGTGTGGTGTCTTCAGCATATTACTTAATAGTTTTGTACCTTAATTTCCCCATTTGGTGGAATGAAACAAAAGAAAAAAAAACAGAAAAACAAAATACTTACATAGTTATGCTGAGGATTAAGGATTACATCACCTTGTTAAGACTAGTGCCTGAGATAAAGTAAACACCATATGAATGTTTGATATTAACATCCTTCACTGATAAGGATACCGAGGTTCTGGAAAGCTAGAGAACCAGACCATGGTTGAAGAACTTATAAGAGATGACTTGAGCTCACACAGTGTTCTCTATACCAAGCAGTTTCTCATTTTAGTCTTGGCTCCATGTTTAGCTAATGTTGTAATACTGCTGAGCTTTGGTTTTGTTTCTTAGAAAATGAAAGTGTGGGGTTAACATTTATAGCCCAGTTCAATTCTAGTATTCCATACATTTTACTTTGAGCTTTGGTAACCAATGAACACTTACCTGGCTATGGGAAAAATTTGTTTTTCTCTAGAAATGGGCAAGGACTAAAATAGTTGGCTCTAGACATGTGGTGGTCATTAAAAGTACATGGTAGACTCATCACTGGAAGGTACCCACATGGTGGGAAAAGGTCAATCCCAGAAGCTGCGTTTAAGATGTCTTAGTAGCAGGTAGCCTACTCTCCAAGTTTGGGAAGGAAAAAACTTCTTGCTCATTTTGTTACACCAGGATATAGGTGACAACCTAAATTCGTCTGACAACACAAGAAAAACAAGATAAATGAATGGTGGACCAACTTAGGCTTCTGTAAGACAGGTATGGGTGAAAAAGGGAAAGCTTTTCAGATTTTTGTGGCCATATGAGGATGAAAACCCATGACTGTCCTTGAGTTTTCTTAGGCACAGGAGAAAGGAGTTAGGTGGCACCAAAGTTATTTGACACCATAAATCTGAAAGACAGTAAACATAGTTTCATTCCAAATGCTGAGTCATTCTTATGGGGAAGAAGAGAAACACTTAAGACTCTCACTTCCCTGAGGTCTTGGTCTTCACTAGATTGCCTTCTGCTGAAATAATTACTTCATGTTTTAAAATTTGGTTATGGTCATTGTTTCCTTTCTCATAACCCCACTTAGTCTTCCTACACTTTTAGTTTTAAACCTCTTTATTTGTTTGATTTGGTTTTAATACTATAAGCAAAAAAGAAGCAGTAGCAAGTGTTTGTTGAGAAGGGAAGGTTTTTGTTTTTTGCTTTTTTTTTTCAATATTGTCTGTGGAGCTGGCATAGTAATTACTGAGAGCAATTCCTAAATTAATGATTATCTCCCACTTCTCCATGAAAGTATCTTAATAATGAAAAGAAAGTGCTTAGGCATATAGGAAATTGTGTTCCTGTTACATACTCTAATCAGCAACCAAACCTTTTCAGTGGAATTCTTGTTATATTAGGAGCAAGACACAGGGCTAGAGATAGGGAGGCAGAAAGCTACTTAGATACTCATAAAAAGAATTGTCAAAAAAGGCTTTAAAGTGTTATGTATTAGACTAGAAAGAAAAATTTGTTATTATATTTTATCTCTTTAGAAAAGATTCATGGAATAAATAGGGCATAGTGTTTTATTTTATAAGTGTCTGTGAAATCTTTTTTTTTTTTTTTTTTGAGATAGAGTCTCGCCCTGTTGCCCAGGCTGGAGTGCAATGGCGCAATCTCAGCTCACTGCAACCTCTGCCTCCCGGGTTCAAGCAATTCTCCTACCTCAGCCTCCTGAGTAGCTGGGACTACAGGCGTGTGCCACCAGACCTGGCTAATTTTTGTATTTTTTAGTAGAGACAAGGTTCCACCATGTTGGCCAGGCTGGTCTTGAACTCCTGACCTCAGGTGATCCTCCTGCCTTGGCCTCCCAAAGTGCTGGGATTACAGGCATGAGCCAACGTGCCCGGCCAGTATCTATAAAATCTTAAAAGAATGATCATAAACCTCTACATTTTGAAATTAATATTCATTAAAAATTTTTTAATTTCCATTTTTATTTTAGATTCAGGGGCTACATGTGTAGGTTTGTTTCAAGGGTAGATTGTGTGGTGCTGAGGTTTGGACTTCTATTGATTCCATCACCCACATACTGAACATAGTACCAAATTGGAAGTTTTTCAGCCCCTGTCCCCCTCCCTCCTTTTGGATTCCCCAGTGCCTATTCCCATCTTTATGTCTGAGTGAAACCATGATTTAGCTCACACTTACAAGTGAGAACATGTGATACTTGGTTTTCTGTTCCTACATTAGTTTGCTTAGGATAACGGCCTGCAGCTGCATCCATATGCTGCAGCTGCATCCATGTTGCTACAAAGTGATTTTGTTCTTTTTTAGGGCTGTGCATTTTTAAGAATTAACAACTTTGAAAATATGCTCTAAATAACTTATGCTCTAATTGCAAGTCAGCAATGTTTTATTGGAGAAAATTATCTACTATACAACAGTTTCCTATTTATTTTATTCAAGTCAATAGTTGAGATTAGATGTGTGTGTGAAGAGTGGGAGAGTGGGAACTATAGAGCAGAGGTGCACAGTCTTGAAAAAGAAGATTCAGAGTAAATTGTATGCTGATCAGGTGAAGCTTCTTTCCTTGTCTGTGCCAATTGACCCCACTCTCATGCACACCTTTTTCCTTCTGTGTCCTTCCTGAATCCCACCAGATGCCAACATCTTTCTGCTGTCCTTTGGTTGTTCTGGGCCCCAAATTTGGCAAGAGGAATCACGTCCAGTGCTCCTGACTTTTCTCAGGAAAAGGTGGTTAGTGAAACCACCTTTGCAAAATTATGACCTAGACAGTGAAAGAGATCTAACTTAACCGACTTCAACTTGTTTCTAACCTACAAGCTGTCCTTGTTCATTCCTGGGCGTAGGCTGAACTAACTTTGGGAAAAACTTAGTTTACAGTTTATAGTTTTAAAAAAGGTGGTAACAGCCCATTCCCAAAGCAGACCTCCCTCTTGCCTGGGGACTAGATTGCCTTTGTAGGACTAACAGCCACAAAAGATTAGAAACTATGGTTAAGGAGTCATTCTGACCCTCCCTAAACTGCTTCTAAGATCAGTGCTTGAGATATTTTGCAGACCCTGCACTTGACGGATCAGCTGGTACCACCTAGATCAATAAACTGACTCCTCTGACCTTGTGGCCCTCCACCCAGGAACTGACTTAGTGCAAGAAGACAGCTCCAACTCCCTATGATTTCATCCCTGAGCAATCAGCACTCCTGGCTCACTGGCTTCCCCCAACCCACCAAGTTGTCCTTAAAAAATCCGCTCCACGAATGCTCTGGAGTCTGATTTGAGTAATAATAAAACTCTGGTCTCCCGCACAGCTGGCTTTGCGTGAATTACTCTTGCAATTCCCTTGTCTTGATCAATCGACTCTGTCTAGGCAGCGGGCAAGGTGAACCCCTTGGGCGGTTACATTAGCTAGCAGTGTGACTAGGACTAGTGGGGAAAATAATCAGCTGACATAGTATGGATTGGACCAGATCGCTCACCTAAGCATTCATTTCAAATCAAGAAACATTTAAACATCAGTTATATTCAGGCACTATGCTAGGCACTAGAGTACAAAAGTGAGTAACTGATGGTCCCATTTCCCAAGCACTGAACTGATCTGGGATAATCAGTGAGAAGGAAATCCAGGACTGGCACCCAACTCAACCAGATTATTCCTTTTCTGGGTAACATGTTGCATTTCTAGATAAATGATTAGGGTTTGAAAAAAATGATAAAAATATTGGTTTGATTTGTCAAACTAAAGAAAAAAGAACTGAGGCATACTTAATATAACCAGTCTCATGATGTTGCCCAGTCACAAGTTTTTATTTATTTATTTATTTATTTATTGAGATGGAGTCTCACTCTGTTGCCCAGGGTGGAGTTCAGTGGTGCCATCTCAGCTCACTGTAACCTCTGCCTCCCAGGTTCAAGTGATTCTCCTGCCTCAGCTTCCTGAGTAGCTGGGATTACAGGCGTTTGCCACCATGCCTGGCTAATTTTTGTATTTTTAGTAGAGATAGGGTTTCACCATGTTGGTTAGGCTGGTCTCGAACTCTTGACCTCGTGATCTGCCCACCTCAGCCTCCCAAAGTGCTGAGATTACAGGCGTGACCCACTGCGCCTGCCCGGCCACAAGGAAGTTTTTAAAGGAAAAGAAGAGGCGGTTTCTAAATTGTTTACCAATAATTTACATAAAAAAACAAACTATTGATTGCCTATAGATTGTTCTTCGTATCACAAATTCCAGGAACATGAAGATATGGTTGGGTAGTCAGTCATGAACAAAATGCCTTTAAACAATCGCCCCTGAGCATGAGTGTGGGGGGTGCAACTTATGTCCCATATTCAAGGTCTCTCTGGGCCTGATAAATTTTGCATACCTCACATTGCTCAAATGCTCTGAACTATTTTTCTTTTCTCAATTACAATTTCTTTTTTCTGGTTGCTCATTAGATTCAACTGGGGGAGCTTTTAAACTGTGGTTCTCAAACTTTAATGTGCATCAGAACTACCCAAAGGGCTTGTTAAATCTGGGTAGCTCAGCCCCAGCCCCAGAGTCTATGAATCAGGTCACTGGAGTACAGTTTCTGTCAAGTTCTCAGGTGATGCTGATGCTGCGGGCTCCAGTGACTACACTTTTAGAGCCAGTTTTAAAATACAAGGACTTGCAGATCCCACGTCCAGACTGATTCATTGGACTTGGGGATGGAAATCTGGCATTCCACCCCTCCCTGCCCCCTCCCCCCAATTTTAATGTGTCCAAGGGTGAGAATCATTGCTCCTCTGTGGACTATGGATGGTTCCCTGAAGTTACTGAGTTTGGGATTTAATAAATATATGCATTCCTCTGGGTCAACTACAGGAATTCTGCGGTATTTAAGGACATTAAATGAGTGACTTAATACTTTATTTTAAAAAATACCACTGCGTTTTGGTTCACACTAATTTTCTTCCTTCTTTTGGAAAGGCATTTCCGTCCATCTCCTGGATATTTTCCAATACCACGATAGAAAGGTTATTAGTACAGCACCCAGAGGTCTTCGGAGCAAAGCTGTTAAAGAAGTGGGGTCCATTTGAGCCCCAACTTTGCCTTCCTTAGGTCCCCTTGGGCTTGTCTAGCCCTAGGAGTTCCAACAAGTAAGCTGGGCATGCTCAGTGGGCAGGGTCGTTTTTTTTTTTGGGTGGCGGGGGGTTGCAAGTGGGAAGCCTGCTGTTCAGCTGCCGGGGCTCTCCGCCTCCCCTCACCTGTATGAGGCTGGGTCTGGGGAACCTGTGCTCAGCATTCCACCCCCTGGAGCTTGGGCTTGGTCTTCCCTGCGGGTCCCTGCGCTGACATTCAGGCGGGGAGCCAGGAGGCCTGGCGCGCCTCCAGAGCCCGCCGGGGGAGCCGGGCGAGGGTTCTGGGCTCTGACGGCGGGGTCGCAGGGTCGCCCGCCTCCTGGACACGTCTGTAGGCCTAGGGAAGCCTGCCGGCCGGGAGGTACAGAGTAGGAGAAGCCAGATCCCAGGGCGGACAACGAGAAGTCGTCAGGTAAGCCAGCCCCGCCAGCGTGCCGGCGGACGAGTGTCTCCTCTCCCGCAGGCAGATGGCCAGGGCGGCCCGCATGGGCGAGGGCACAGGAAATCGGACACCGCCACCGTCTTCCCCAGCCTGGCCTAGCTCAGGCTTTCCAGTCCGCCAGCCCGCTGGCAAGGCGGGGCGGAGGTCTGGAGTCCGGCATCGCCGAGGCACAAAGCAGGAACTGCAGCCAGGGGCGAGGGCCCTTGCGTGTGGCGCTGCGCGACCCCACCCGGCGGCAGGACCCGCGTCCCCGTCTAGTCACGTTCATTGGGCCACGGAGACCACCTCGCTCGCCGCCCGCTGTTCGCAGCGCTTTTCCCTCCCACACCCCCGCCAACCCCGGCCCCGGTTCCCGCCCCCACTTCCGCGTTTCCCCGCTGGGCCGGAGGAGCCTGGGCCCGAGGTATCCGGGCAGGAGGTGGCGGCCTCGCCGCCCTGGTCAGGCCTCCGGGAGGGAGCAGGCGCGGGAGCGGGAGGAGGAAGTCGGGAAGAGGGAAGGCGGGGGCGCGGCCCGCCCGGCGCTCGAGTTACACCCGCCCAGCCCGCCTCGAGTGACAGCCCCGCGCGCCTCGCTGTGAGCACCCGGGCCGAGGCTCTGATTCTGGGGGGAGGCCGACTCCACCCTGGCTGGAGGAACTGGGTGCTCCTGCCCGCTGGCCCCTCGCGCGTGAGGATCTATCTCAGGTGTGTGCTTCCTGGGAGACCCCTTCCCCCGCCTCTAGTATTCTAGCGGGGGAGTGGTCCCTTTCTGACCCGGGCGAGTGTTCTGGGACTCCAGTCTTGCGGTAGGTGGTGGCGGGAAACGGGAAAGATTTAGAATTTCTTCCCACCAGCAGAAGATGGATTCGCTCTTCTCCAGGGTTTCGTTGTTTATATTTTGGAGGCGGCATTTGTAAAATAGTAAAGTGGCAGGACTTTTGGGGCGAGGGTTGGTACCCCATTGAAAGTTCATGCAAACTTTTAGCTTGTAGATGCGGCTAGTCTGATAAGGATTGTTGCTCCCTTCCGAAGCAAGAGTGAGAACGAGTCTGGAGGAGGGCTGAGGCTTCTTTGAGAAACTCAGCTGCTGGCGTGTGACCGTCCTAGGAGGAAATGGAAGGTGCACACTGATAACTTAAAACAGCCTCCACTCCCTATGTAGTAACTTCTACCAGCAAAAATAGATTTGCAAAGAGTGCTTTGGCAGGAAGGTGTAGCTGGGTGAATGAAGTGCTGCTCTTAGCAGATGGTCTCTAGTCTGGCTTCCACCTTGTGCAGTGGAATATTCACTCCCAGAAGAGTTCCAGAGTAATTTACAAACACAAATTCTTGCAAAGTGTTAGTGACATGGGCAACCCAAATCACACACAACACATTATAAATATCATAGGAGGCAGCTATAGAAATAGCAGCTAGTCAACTTATACTTGTATAAATAGGTGAGGGAAGGAAGTTAGTAAGTGACAGGGAGTCTTTATTGCTAAAACAAAACTGTTAGTATTTTGCATGTGTTCCAAGTTTAAAGAGATGTGAAGTTTCTTTTTGGCGTGTGGAGGGTGCTTGGCAGCTGTCACACTGGGCCCAGGCACTTCTTGGTAGCTACTGACCACTCTAGTCCCAGTTCTACAGTTCTTGCTGGCCACCACATGACATCTGGATGCCATTGCCCAATGGAGACCGTGTGCAGTCTGGGGAACCTTGTGATGTGGATGTTGAAACCCCCCTCTGTTTCTCACAGGGGCGTTATGTCAAATTACAACACTCCCTTGACTTTTACAAATCAACTCGTGAAATAATACAGCAATATTTTAATGAATAAATGGGTAAATATGGGGTTTTGGGTTTGAGAACCAACAATGGATTCATTGCAACAGTCCATTCTCATAGCTTATAGAGTCACTTTATTTTATAAAGAAATTCTAAGCAGCATTAGAGCTCTGCTTCCTTCTTTCTCCCTTGTGATTCATTCAAAGATGCAATGGCTTGGTTCAGGAATTGACAAAAGGGCCACAGCGTTACTAATTGTTAGTGAGTGTTACCACCCCCTTTAGTTTTTTTTGTAACTATTTAATCTCATTGTAGATACTTTAAAAGATTTGATGATTATTGTGCATAACTCATGTTGGCAAACTATTATAACTCTGAACTTATCCTGTTTGGTGGTTTTCTTTCATCTCTAGCGTGTAAGTTCTATGAGAGTAGCAGGGCTTGTTCTGTCTTGCATACTTTCAAAACTCTAATGCCTGGAGTGGTGACTAGCTTGTAATACACCCTCAATAAATGTTTTCTCAATGAGTGACCTCCAATGCCTAGAGGGGTGACTAGCTTGTAATACACCCTCAATAAATGTTTTCTCAATGAGCGACTGAACTGTGAAACAAACTCCAGCTGAGGGTAGTTGTGGAGCGGGGAGCCAAAGACTTTGGCCTTAGGTCATCTTTTAAAACTCAGCCTCAATTGTCTCATTGGCAAAATATGGATAATAAATGCTATGACGTGTGTAAAATTGCTAGCAATGTACCTGGCAAGTAGTAGACTTCAAAAGACTAGCTTCCATCCTATATTTTTCCTTCTTATACTCAAGTAGGAAAATATGGGCAAAGAATGTAGTTAGCTTGAAAATTTGGGCAAAGAATTCTTGCATGTTGTGCATGAATTATCCGTACATTTTTTTCGGTTAGTTGAGTGTGTTGGGATGGGGAGAGGAGAGGCGAGTTAGTGGTAGCTATGGTTATTAGAGAAGGGAAGCAATTTTCAGATCAGTATCTAATTTCTCAGTTTTAGTTTTTGAATGTGATGATGTTTCTGTTTAGGTTTTCCAAAACTTGATTCTTTCTGTTTGTCAACACCTGGACTCATGGGGCTATCCTAAGTGCAGAAACAACACTTCAGAAAGAGGACTAGAAATCAAATATATGAACACTAGTCTTCTTAAATGAAATTTTCTGTATTCTTGTGCAGCATTATATTGTGTAATAAGTGCTAAATAAAAAAATAGTTATCCTCTTTTGAGAAGCTTACAGTTGTTTAACAAGGTAAAACATAGATGGAAAACAATTGGAGACCAACATAAGACCTCGTACAATCATTTTTCCAGTGGTAGGATGTTGGCCAGAACTGATGTGATTATGAAGGAAAAGGTTAATATTGGCTCAAGTAGTTGGAGACAGCTTCCTGGTGAAGGGAATGCCACTTCAGTAACAGAGAGACTTAACATGTCCTGAAGACTATTGGAAAGATCACCTTTGTTTTAGGAATGTTTGCTATTGTGTACTTCATTGTATGAAAAAGCCAACATAATCGTGTACTTTCAAAAATGATCTTTCTGTTGAAAATTATATGGGAAATCTTCAGTAAAATTTTGCATATGCAAGAAATCAATACTTGTCACTATGTCTGTGAAGTTTAAAGCTCAGGATTGGCATGAAAATGGTAACTCTTCATTCTTGTCCACCTTTAACACACTTGCTTAAAAATGTGTCAGATAGGCCAGGTGCAGTGGATCACACCTGTAATCCCAGCACTTTGCTTTGGGAGGCCAAGGCAGGCGGATCGCTTGAGCCCAGGAGTTTGAGACCAGCCTGGACAACATGGAAACCCCATCTTTACAAAAAAATACAAAAATTAACCAGGCATGGTGGCACGTGCCTGTAGTCCCAGCTACTCAGGAGGCCAAAACGTGAGAATTGCTTGAGACTGTCTCAGAAAAAAAAAAAAAAAAAAAAGCAAGCCAGGCAGGCACAGTGACTCACACCTGTAATCCCAGCACTTTGGGCTGGGAGGCCTAGGCAGGCGGATCACCTGAGGTCAGGAATTGGAGACCAGCCTGGCCAACATGGCAAAACCCTGTCTCTACTAAAAATACAAAAATTAGCCGGGCATGATCGTGGGCACCTGTAATCCCAGCTACTAGGAAGGCTGAGGCAGGAGAATTGCTTGAACCCAGGAGGCAGAGGTTGCAGTGAGTCAAGATTGTGCCATTGCACTCCAGCCTGGGCGACAGAAGGAGAATCTGTCTCAAAAAATAAATTAATTAATTAATTAAATAAATGAAAGTGTCAGACGGCCTGCCAGTTATTCTATTCAGTTTTGACAATGGGGTATATTTTATATATTTTTTACCTGGAGTATAAGGAGAAAATTATTAGTCATCAGGGTTGAGACCCCTCAACCCGCTAAATTCAAAATTGTTACTTGGGAGATAGAGAAGAACTGAATGGAACTAAACTAAGAAGATATTATTAAGTAAGTTTTAGTTGCTCATCAAAATACTTAAATAATTCCATCATGTCTTAAGACTTTTGAGATAAGAAGAAAACTTGGAAGTGGTATGTTAGGGGAAGAAGAAACTAATAAAGTGTGTTTTACTTTTCTTTGTTTTAGAATTGTTGACATGATGCGTGAAAGAAATGTATGAGGAAGATATGATCAAACTCAACTCCAAGTGAGAAAGACAAGGGCCAATGTGACAGCAAGCCAGGAAATCTCTAACAATTTTAGAATAGACTTCTTCCTGTACTATATGACCAGGGAGTGATCTCAGGAACATTTAAGAAAAAGGAAGAGATGTTGATGGTTTGAATAGTTTGTTTGTTTTTGTTTTCCCTTTGGCTTGTGTTCTGGGATTTGATCTCTCGTTAGAGACTCTTACTAGTTCTTTGAGTTGTGTATTTCTTTCTATATCATATCTGTGCTCTTATTTCCTATTTTTCAGTAGAGAATTTTATGTTCTTTCAAAACCAAATTTCTGATTTATGCAGCAAAAACATGATTTCTGATTTATTTAGGTCAAGCTTTGTTCAATTAGTTCACAAAATTAGTGGGAAAAATTGGTTAATAGATGTCTCTCCTTCTCAAGTACAAATGTATTGTGACATATTGTGATATAATAAGAAAGATACTTGTCCCCAGTTCTGACTAAAGAACTTTTAAGACCCTTCAAATCTCTGGAATGATGAGTGTCTTTTTCTACACTGCTGAGATGACAGGTGACTCTTGGTAGAACCCTAGATAGCTTCAGGATGGAGATGGGAGCTGGTGCCAGAGGAACCAACTATGTAATTAGAGGGTTAGAATTTCAGCTTCACTCCAGACCTCTGGGGAGAGGAGAGGGGCTGGAAATCCAGTCAGTCACCAGTGGACAATAATTTAATCAATCATGCCCACATCATGGAGCCTTCATAAAAACCTTAAATTTTGGAAAGCTTCTGAGTTGGTGAATACATGGAGGTGCTGGAAGGAAGGCATGCCCAGAGAGGACACCCTTTCTCCCATTTCTTGCCCTGTGTACTTCTTCATCTGGCTGTTGATTTGTGTCTTTTTTAATACCTTTTGTAATAAACTGTTATATGTAAGTACGCCTGTTGTGGTGGCTCACACCTGTAAGCCCAGTACTTTGGGAGGCCAAGACAGTAGGATAACTTGAGCTCAGGTGTTTGAGATCAGGCTGGGCCACTTGGAGAGACCCTGTCTCTACAAAAAATTAAAAAAGAAAAAATTAGCCAGGTGTGGTGGTCCATGCTTGTAGTCCTCACTACCCTGGAGGCTGAGGTAAGAGGATCTCTTGGGGCCAGGAGGTCAAGGCTGCAGTGAGCTGCGTTAGTGCCACTACGCTCCAGACTGAGTGACAGAGCAAGACCTTGTCTCAAAAAAAAAAAAAAAAGAAAAAAGAAAAAAGTAAGTAAATTTCTGTTAGCCACTATAGCAAATTATCAAATTTGAGGATGGGGTTGTAGGAACCCCTGATTTGTAGCTAAGTCTAACAGAAGTGTGGATATCCTGGGGCCCACTATTTTTGACTGGCATCTGAAGTGGAGGGCAGTCTCATGGGACTGAGCCCTTACCCTGTGGCGTCTACACAAACTCTGGGCAGTTAGTGTCAGATTGAGTTAAATGGTAAAACATTCTAGTTGGTGCCCCTAGACAGAGAGTTTCTTGGTGTGGAAAACCCATACATTTGGTGTCAGAAGTATTGTGACTAGAGGAATAAGTTTTCTTTACATATGTATTGACAAAACTTAAAGACATTATTTGGGTACATCTTTTAATTATTCAGGCAAAATGAAAGAATTACTTATGTACTGTATTTTTGACAGTGAGATACTGTCAAAGTCTGGGTACTTTAGAACAATGATTGTTTGATTTAGATTTTTCAAGCCTTATGTTTTTTGAATACTAATATGTCCTCTGTGGAATCTCATATTTGATTGTGCACATATATCCTTCTATAAAAGGGTTTAATATAGTGTGAAAAACAAACCTGACAAGCTATGACAGAGAGACTGTTTTCTGAAATCGAGATTTCTAGAAGCTGCTACTGTCAAATGAGATAACCTCTGAGTATTACTTGGTGACAATGGGGTGACATGCTTAGAATGCTTTGCTACTTGTATCTGCTGATGACCACCAAGGCCAAGTAGAAACTTTAGATAGCTATATACTTATGTGGAACAAAAGTTTATGTTCAGGGTAAACTTATTAGGAAAAACTTTGGTCAAGATTTCAAGAAAACATAAAATAAGCTTCTAAGTGTACTTCAAAAGTGATGAAAATAATGCAGTTCAGAGTACTAGGTTCTCAAAAGTTGTTTTCTTTTCATTTTAACTGAATAAAAGAAAGGATATTGGCTAAGTGTTGGCTCATGCCTGTAATCCCAGCACTTTGGGAGGCCAAGGTAGGAGGATCACTTGAGCCCAGGAGTTTGAGACCAGCCTGGGCAACATGTGAGACCCTGTCTCTACAAAAAATAAAAAATAAGCTGCGTCTGGTGGTGCGTGTCTCCTACTTAGGAGGCTGAGGTGGGAGGATCCTTTGAGCCTAGGAGGCCAAGGCTGCAGTGAGCCATGATTGCATTACTGCACTCCAGCTTGGGCAACAGAGCAAGACCCTGTCTCAAAAAAATAAAAAAGTAATAAAAAATAATAAAAAGAAAGGATGTTTTGTTTCATTGTGGTAATGCCCAAACTGCTTTGATCATGTCACTCTCTCTGCTCCATGCTTCCATGGATTACTCTGCCCTATTTGATCACGTTCTAAATATTTGTCTTGGAATTAATTCAGAGACTCCTTCATTCTCACCCTAATATTAAGGTGCTGTCCTTATCTTCTCTATGATCCAGTCATATTGGACTGATTGGAATTCCCTAAATATAAAAGTAGGAATTCCCTACTGTTGTCCCTATTCTGATGTTCTTCCTTCTATTTCACTTTTTGAAATCCTAACAAACCTTGAGTGCCCTGACTCCTGGCTACTAGTTTTATGACATTTTCCCTCACAGCCCCAGTCAGAAATGTCTTGTATATTTTCTAAACCCTTTAGCTACTCTTTTTATGCTACTCATAATTCCCTTATAGATGCTTGTCTCCTGTAATTATTTGCAAGCATGCATAATTTTCTTTCCTATGGAAGATCATGCTGGATCTTACACAATTTTGTAGACCTCACATGCCTAATCCAAGTGCCTTTCATGTGGGTGACACCTAGTAAGTAGTTGTTCATTAATGGTTGCCCCATAATTCAGTCATCCCTAATTCAGCAATAAGTGATAAGAGTGTGCTGGGTGTGACTGGACACCAGATACCACACAGGCAGGTGTATTTCAGGTAATCTATTCAACTGGATACTTTAAGCTTCATCTTTTTTTAGGCATCTCCCTCCCTACACATTTGGCAGTGTTAATCTTTTTATTTTTATTTCAAAATTTTTTTCCCTCCCAAGGTGCTGAGAGGTTTAATATCTTAAGGATATTTAGGAGAGGGAAGGGGCGAAGTGACATTATAAAAGGAATCCTTGAAGAAAATCAGTGGAGGAATCTACAAATAAGGAGGCCACTTAATGTCCACTGAGGACTCAGCACCTCCGTCAGGACACCAGGGCTTCCTTCTCTTCACCAATTTCTCCCTTCCCCCTACTTACCCACCTAATCCAATCTCTTAAGAAAGAATCTGGAAAATGAATTCCTAACAAGATGACTTACAAAAATTACCTCGTCCCCCTTATCAAAGGCGTTGGATTCTATGGGGACAACGCATTGGGGACCATTTATGTGGGCTAGGTCAAAGGTGGGCAGTGCCTACTTCTGAGCATCCCTGCAGCCACATTATAGCCACTCAAGTGTGGCTTTGGTCAGTGTCTGGACCTTTCACTTTTCTCCTTGTCAAATAAGGTGGCTGGACTGGATGAATTTGAAGTCCATGGAGAGCATGAAATGTTTATTTCTCTTGTCCTGCCTAAAAGGAAGCCAGTCATGGCCACTGGGTTCTGTTTGCCTCTGGACCCTGGCCTAGATTTTCCTTTTATTACCTGGAGTTTGGGGTTTCCTTGCTCTCAGCCTCTCCAGGTATAGCATTCACATCTAGAGGCTGCCACATTCCTTTTATCTATGTTCAGGATTATGCTCATAGGACCTATCATAACAAGTATATTTTCACTTTTTTCTTTCACTGTGTTTGCTAGTATTAACCCCTTTTCCCCATCCCCATCCGCCATTAAGTAGCTGGGATACTTATCTAAAAAATATAGATTCCGCAGGGGGCAGTGGCTCATGCCTGTAATCCCAGCACTTTGGGAGGCCGAGGCAGGTGGATTGCTTGAGGCCAGGAGTTTGAGACCAGCCTGGCCAACGTGGCAAAACCCTGTCTCTACTAAAAATACCAAAATAAGCTAGGCGTGGTGGTGGGTGCCTGTATTCCTAGCTACTCGGGAGGCTGAGGCATGAGAATTGCTTGAAGCTGGGAGGTGGAGGTATCAGTGAGCGGAGACCACGCCATTGCACTCCAGCCTGGGCAACGGAACAAGACTGTCTCAAAAACAAATACACACACACACACACACACACACACACTAACATAATTTTATTTATTATTATTTTTAAAGACAGAGTCTTGCTCTGCTGCCCAGGCAGGAGTGCAGTGGCACATTTATAGCTCACTGCAGCTTTGCACTCCTACGTCACGCGATTCTTCTCCTCAACCTCCTGAGTAGCTAGAATGACAGGTGTGTGCCACCATGCCTGGCTAATTAAAAAAAAAATTCTTAGAGACAGTGTCTCACTATGTTGCCCAGGCTGGTCTTGAACTCCTGGCCTCAAGTGATCCTCCTGCCTTTGCCTCAGAAGTGCTGGGATTACAGGCATGAGCCCCTGTGCCTGGCCAGATTCACAGAATTTTAAAATAGGAAGGAGTTTAGCAATTTAACCTAACGTGGTCTTTTTCTTATTAATAATAAACAGCAATGACAAGTATTTATTAAGCAGTTGCCATTTTCTAGGCACTGTGCTGAGTACTTTGTGCACATTTTTTAATGTATCAACAGTGAACCCTGTCATATCAGGGAGCAAAAAGGCACAGAGAAGTTAAGGGACTTAAAGCCATGCATGTGGTTATTTTCTGGTATGGCAGAAACTCCCTTAAAAACTGTTTTAAAAACAATAGAATCGAGAGATAATCCTATTCCTATTTCTGTAATGTATTTCTTGACTTTTGCAACATTGTATTCCACTGCCCAACCATTGAACTGTGCCATTTAACACTTACACTTCCTAATACTTTACCTTGTAGTTCACCAGTTTTCACCAATGATGCTGAACTTGTTTAAATAGTTGCATACATAGCACAGCATGCCTATAATGACATTGCTTATGATTTGACTTGTAGGAATCCACGAAGTTGTTAAAATTTTCTTAGTCTTAATGGATGTAGAAGCAATGTGCAACTTGGTATCAGTCTTCTTTTCTACTCCTATACTTGGGTTTCTGATGGTTATTGTGAAAACGAAAATGATTGTGTGTATTGGAGATGTATAAAAATGTATGTTCTCCAGCCTTAGTCATGAGAGAGTTATCTTACCTTTTTCTACACAATACCTTTTTCTATTTCTTGCTGTAGTTTTTTTCAAACTTTCAGCATTTTCTTTGAGTCTTTTATGTCACCCAGGCATTTCTTTATTAAAAGATGATGGTTAGTGGTTAGGGTAGGCTCAACCGTCATAACTGAAAGGCCTGAAAATAGATACAAGCTCAAGCACAAGTTTAATTTTTGCTTATATCATGGTCTTTGTTGGTGGATCACTTTCCTTTCAATGATTCAGGCACTCTGGATTCTTCCATTTTATGATTCAGCAATTCCTTAGGGCTTTCTTTTCAACTACAGCCAGCCAGTGGATGGTGAAAGGGAAAGGCAGGAAGCATATCTACTTTCTAAACACACACTTATTTTTTTTGAGATGAGTCTCGCTCTGTTGCCCAGGTTGAGTGCAGTGGGACAATCTCAGCTCACTGCAACCTCTGCCTCCTGGGCTTGAGCGATTCTCCTGCCTCAGCCTCCCAAGTAGCTGGGATTATAGGCATATGCCACCATGCCCGGCTAATATTTGTATTTTTAGTAGAGATGGGGTTTTGCCATGTTGACCAGGCTGGTCTCGAACTCCTGACCTCAGGCAATCCGCCCGCCTTAACCTCTCCAAGTGCTGGGATTACAGGTGTGAGCCACTGCGCCTGGCCTTAAACACATAATCTTGAAATGAATGCATTAGTTCTGTTCATATACCATTGGCTGGAAGTCTGTTGTGTAGTGATACTTAGCTGAAAGGGAGATTGGCACATGTAGTCTAGCTGCAAGTCCAGGAAGAAGAGAATATGCATTTTTGATAACGACTTAGCTGTCTCCTTCACAGTGTCCTTGCATTTTTTTTTTTTTTTTAAGATGGAGTCTGGCTCTGGCACCCAGGCTGGAATGCAGTGGCACGATCTTGGCTCACTGCAACCTCTGCCTCCTGGGTTTAAGCCTCAGCCTCCAGAGTAGCTGGGATTACAGGTACGTGCCACCATGCCTGGCTAATTTTTATATTTTTAGTAGAGACAAGGTTTCACCATGTTGGCCAGGCTGGTCTCGAACTTGTGATTTGCCTGCCTTGGCCTCCCAAAGTGCTGGGATCACAGGCATGAGCCACAGCACCCGGCCCTTGCCTTCTATTATTCTGAGAGAATTGAAATAACATGTCAAATCTTAAAATTTTTCTCCTTTCCACATCATTTTTATGTCTGAATCCATCAACCCCTCATTAATTCTTGACTTAGAGGTGGTTATCCGAAGTTGATGCTTTCCCCCGTACTCTGGATCCCCCATTCCCTTCAGATGCCTTATTCTATGACATTTTTCTATGCTTACCTGCATGTATTTATTTGTTTGTTTGTGTTGGAGATGCTGAGGTGCATTTCAAATATTTACAAGAATGCTCAAGATTCTCCCATTACAAAAACAAACAAGACCAATAACCAACATTGCACCTGTGCCCCATTCTGCCCTCTTGCTACATGCTCTCTTTCTCCTTTCCTTCAAGCTGTTCTTCCTTAAAGTACTTTTTGTGCTTTATTTTTCTACTTCTTCACCTTCCATTCCCTCCACAACTGTTGGAATCTGTCTTCGATCTCAGATGAATCTCTCTCTTTTTTTTTTCCTGAGACAGGGTCTTATCCTGTCACTCAGGCTGGATTGCAGTAGCACAATCATAGTTCATGGCAGCCTTGAACTCCTGGGCTCAAGCGATCCTCCTACGTCAGCCTCCTGAGTGGCTGGGACCCCAGGTTCAGGCCATCATACCTGATTGATTTTTACTTTTTTTATAGAGATGGAGCCTTGCCATGTGGCCCAGGCTGGTCTTGAACTCCTGGGCTTGAGCGATTCTCCCTCCTTAGCCTCCCAAAGTGCTGGGATTACAGGTGTGAGCCTGGCCCAACTCTGTTCTTGTTATGATTATGAGTGTCCTCTTGACTGACAAATCAGTGAGATTTTATTACTTAAAATTTCCATGATTCTGCTCATTCTCTTTTCTGTGAAACTGAGTTTTCACTAGGCTACTGTGACATCTTCTCTTGGATTACTCCTTATGGATCTCTCTGCAGGTTCTTTGCCTTGATATTGGAATTCCCAGGGTCTGTCTTTAGTTCACTCTCTTTTCTCTGTTGATGCTTTTTGCAACAAGTTCATCAATATCCCTGATTTCAGTCAATCCCAAGTCAACATTCTTGGGCAGACTTATTCGCTGAACTCAGGCATTTCCACTTGCTTGTCCCACAGTTGAGTCAGGACCCATAATTTCTTCCTGCTTTCCCATGCTATTCCTTTCCTTATTGACAAATGCCATCATCTTTTCTCTCACTGCCTACATCATCCATCCATTTGTTTGTTAGGTCTATCAATCACCTAATATGTGTCAGCAATTTTCCTTTTTTTTTTTTTTTTTGACTCTTGCTCTGTTGCCCAGGCTGGAGTGCAGTGGCATGATCTCGGCTCATTGCAACCTCCGCCTCCCAGGTACAAGCAATTCTCTGCCTCAGCCTCCTGAGTAGCTGGGATTACAAGCACCTGCCACCATGCCCGGCTAATTGTTTTGTATTTTTAGTAGAGACGGGGTTTCACCATCTTGGTCAGGCTGGTCTTGAGCTCCTGACCTCGTGATCCACCACCTTGGCCTCCCAAAGTGCTGGGATGGGATTACAGGCGTGAGCCACTGCGCCTGGCCTATGTCAGCAATTTTTCTACAAATAAGATTATAGTTGTGTACAAAACAAACACAGTTTCTGTTCTTGTAGAATTATGTTTTAGTGGGGAACAAAGAAATAATAATGCTTAAATAAAGGAGAGACATGAGAAGATAAGAGTTGTATGCATACTTTGGATTTGAATAATTTGGGAAGGCCTCTCTGAGGACTTGACATTTAAGCTGAGTCGTGAATGACTGGAAGGAGCTTGCCATGCAAAGTTGAGGAGCAGAGCATTCCAGGTAGAGGCAGCTGGCCCCAAAACACTAATAGTAATCCTGATTTGACAGACATCAGAAGGCAAATAAATCTGGAACTTAGTGGGTAAGAGTGAGAGGTGTCTGTATTGGTGTCCTGTGGCTGCTGTAACAAATGACCACAAACTTGGTGGCTTAAAACAACAGAAATTTATTCTTTCATCATTCAGGATGCCGGAAATCTGAAGTCAGTTTCACTGTGCCAAAATTAAGGAGTTAGCAGGATGTGCTCCCTTCTGAGGAGTGAATATGGTCCTTAACTCCTTCAGGTTCTGGTGGCTTCTGGCATTCCTTGGCTGTGGCTGCATCACTCCAGTCTCTACTTCTGTGGTCACATCATTGCATTCTCATCTGTATCAAATCACCCCGTCTTCTTCTTACAAAGATGTAAAGTGATTACATTTAGGGTTCCCCCTGGTAATTCAGAATAACCTTTCCCTCTTAAGGTCTTAATTTAATCACATTGGTGAATTTTTTTTTCCTTATAACATTCACAGGTTCCAGGGATTAGGATGAGGATATGTTGTGGGCATCATTATTTAACCTACTGCAGTGAAGGGCTGGATCCTATAGGTCTTTATAATCCAAGGTGAGATGTTTAGATTTCATTCTAGGGTGCTAGAAACCATTAGAGGATTATATGCAGGCAAGAGAAACTGTGTGGTTTTGCTATAAAGTAGTCTTTCTTAATTTCTTCTCACTGTACCTTTCCAAGAAGAAAAATTAAATTAAAATTAATTAATTAAAAACTTAATTTCTCCCCAACAAGAGAGTACTGCTTAAATGCTAAGAAGATTTTGTTGGGTAGAGTTGAAGTTTGGAGGGCCACAAACAATTGTAATATGCAATATTTTTTCACCTGCCAAGAAGCAACTGTGGGTGATATTGCTCTCATTGAGAATACATGCCATCAAAGACTATGCTGGCTGTTACAAGTAAACAGAATATGGGAAGTGGGAGTTAGTCTGTTTTGGTTGCCCAACCGAGAACTTATTATTGAATGGACAACCATTGTATTAAAGATAGAAAAAAGTGGCCTGGGCATGGTGGCTTATGCCCGTAATCCCAGCACTTTGGGAGGCTGAGGCGGGTGAATCACATGAGGCCAGGAGTTTGAGACCAGCCTGGCCAATATGGCAAAACTCCATCTCTACTAAATATACAAAAAAAAAAAAAAAAAAGCCGGGCATGGTGGCACATGCCTGTAATCCCAGCTACTAGGGAGGCTAAGGCAGGAGCCTTGAACCTGGGAGGTGGAGGTTGCAGTGAGCCAAGATTGTGCCACTGCACTCCAGCCTGGGTGACAGAGTGAGACTCTGTCTCAAAGAGAAAAAGCATAGAAAGAAGTGGATAGATTCAGGATATATTTTTGAGATAGAATTAGTTGGGTGAACTTGCCTGCTAGATTATTTGGAGGAAAGGAAGAAGAATAAAAGAAAGGCTTGCATTTTCTATTTGAGAGCTGGTCCACTTACTGAGAAGGGGAGAGCTGGGAGAGAGGCAGACTTGATGGAAGATATAAAGTGTTCTGCTTTGGCTAAGTTTGAAGTGATTATTAGATATTCCTTTGGAGATGTCAGACAACTGGGTGAATGGGGTTTGGAGATTCTGAGAGGGGTTTGGCTGAGGATACAGACTTAGGAATTATTTGCATATAGGTTATATTTGATACTGGATGGAGTTACCTACAGAGAATGTATATAGAGAGAAGCAGGCCATTGAGCAACTATTATATAGAAGAGAAGGAGGAGTTGCTAGTGGGATGGGATGGAAAGCAGAAGAGCGTGGTGTCTCTGAGGCTAAGAATTCAAAAGATATTAAAAAAGAGACGGTTCTACTATGTTAATTACAGAGATAACATTTGGTGAAATGAGGTCATTTGTGATTTTGACAATTTGACATATAGTTTAAGAAGAGGCTGGGACAAAGTTTATTGGATTAAATTGTGGAAGTGGAGACAGTTCTTATAGACAACTCTTTCTTTTTTTTTTTTTTTTTATTGATCATTCTTGGGTGTTTCTCGCAGAGGGGGATTTGGCAGGGTCATAGGACAATAGCGGAGGGAAGGTCAGCAGATAAACAAGTGAACAAAGGTCTCTGGTTTTCCTAGGCAGAGGACCCTGCGGCCTTCCGCAGTGTTTGTGTCCCTGGGTACTTGAGATTAGGGAGTGGTGATGACTCTTAATGAGCATGCTGCCTTCAAGCATCTGTTTAACAAAGCACATCTTGCACCGCCCTTAATCCATTTAACCCTGAGTGGACACAGCACATGTTTCAGAGAGCACAGGGTTGGGGGTAAGGTCACAGATCAACAGGATCCCAAGGCAGAAGAATTTTTCTTAGTACAGAACAAAATGAAAAGTCTCCCATGTCTACTTCTTTCTACACAGACACGGCAACCATCCGATTTCTTAATCTTTTCCCCACCTTTCCCCCCCTTCTATTCCACAAAACTGCCATTGTCATCATGGCCCGTTCTCAATGATCTGCTGGGCACACCTCCCAGACAGGGTGGTGGCCGGGCAGAGGGGCTCCTCACCTCCCAGTAGGGGTGGCCGGGCAGAGGTGCCCCTCACCTCCCGGACGGGGCAGCTGGCCGGGCGGGGGGCTGAGCACCCCACCTCCCTCCCAGACGGGGCGGCTGGCCGGGCAGAGGGGCTCCTCACTTCCCAGTAGGGGTAGCCGGGCAGAGGCGCCCCTCACCTCCCGGATGGGGCGGCTGGCCAGGCGGGGGGCTGAGCACCCCACCTCCCTCCAGGACGGGGCGGCTGGCTGGGCAGAGGAGCTCCTCACTTCCCAGTAGGGGCGGCCGGGCAGAGGCGCCCCTCACCTCCCGGACGGGGTGGCTGGCCGGGTGGGGGGCTGACCCCCCAACCTCCCTCCCGGACGGGGCGGCTGGCCGGGCGGGGGGCTGACCCCCCCACCTCCCTCCCGGACGGGGCGGCTGGCCGGGCAGAGGGGCTCCTCACTTCCCAGTAGGGGCGGCTGGGCAGAGGCGCCCCTCACCTCCCGGACGGGGCAGCTGGCAGGGTGGGGGGCTGACCCCCCCACCTCCCTCCCGGACGGGGTGGCTGCCGGGCGGAGACACTCCTCACTTCCCAGACGGGGTGGCTGCCGGGCGGAGGGGCTCCTCACTTCTCAGACGGGGTGGCTGCCGGGCGGAGGGGCTCCTCACTTCTCAGACGGGGCGGCTGCCGGGCGGAGGGTCTCCTCACTTCTCAGACGGGGCGGCCGGGCAGAGACGCTCCTCACCTCCCAGACGGGGTCGCGGCCGGGCAGAGGCGCTCCTCACATCCCAGACGGGGCGGCAGGGCAGAGGCACTCCCCACATCTCAGACGATGGGCGGCTGGGCAGAGATGCTCCTCACTTCCTAGAAGGGATGGCGGCCGGGCAGAGACGCTCCTCACTTTCCAGACTGGGCAGCCAGGCAGAGGGGCTCCTCACGTCCCAGAGGATGGGTGGCCAGGCAGAGATGCTCCTCACTTCCCAGACGGGGTGGCGGCCGGGCAGAGGCTGCACTCCCGGCACTTTGGGAGGCCAAGGCAGGCGGCTGGGAGGTGGAGGTTGTAGCGAGCCGAGATCACGCCACCGCACTCCAGCCTGGGCACCATTGAGCACTGAGTGAACCAGACTCCGTCTGCAATCCCGGCACCTCGGGAGGCCGAGGCTGGCGGATCACTCGCGGTTAGGAGCTGGAGACCAGCCCGGCCAACACAGCAAAACCCCGTCTCCACCAAAAAAATACGAAAACCAGTCAGGCGTGGCGGCGCGCGCCTGCAATTGCAGGCACTCGGCAGGCTGAGGCAGGAGAATCAGGCAGGGAGGTTGCAGTGAGCCGAGATGGCAGCAGTACAGTCCAGCTTCGGCTCGGCATCAGAGGGAGACCATGGAAAGAGAGGGAGAGGGAGACCGTGGGGAGAGGGGAGAGGGAGAACTCTTTCAAGAAGTTTCATTATGAAGGAAAGCAGAGACGTGGAAAAGTTCTTGGAAGAGGATATTGGTCAAGGGAGGGTTTGTTAGAACTAGAGGATAATACAGTGAATTTCTATGCTGACAAAATGATTAAGTAGAGAAGAGGAGCTGATGAAGGTAGGAGAGAGTGGTGGGTAATTGTACAAATAAAATTTCTGAAGAGCCAGGAAGGAAGGGGATCTAGTGTACAAATAGAATGATTGGTCTTTACTTGAAACAGGCACATTTTATTAGTAAAAGGAAGGACTGCAGAGAGAATGAGTACAGAGGTGGATAAGTCATCATTTGGGTGGTGGGAAGATGAAATTTTTACCTAGTTGCATCTACTTTACTTTCCCAGTGAAGTGTGATGATATTGGGGTGTGGAGGGGTGAAACAGGTTTGGGAAAAGAGATTTGAAATGGCTATTTTGAAACATCCTGGGGAAATGTAATAGGATTGTGGGTCAGTGTGGATTGCACATTAATGATTTGCAGCTATGAATTTAAATTGAGGCCAGTTGTGGTTGCATGTTTTTTTTCCCAGGCAGTTTCTTCAGCTGTTTGGGTGGAGATGTGAAACAGGCAGATAGTTGGGTTTAACTGGTTTGGGGGTTTGCCAAGTAAAAATGAAGCATGAAGAGAGGAGCAAGGGAGTTAAGGGTGCTTGGAAGGGAGAAATTACAGTGATGGACCTAATTTAATTCTCAGCTAGGCAGCAGGAGAAGTGACTGATAGTGAAGCAAATAGTAGGGTCAATGGACTGAAGGGCCAGATAATGCCAAGATGGTGGAATGGAAATTCCAGACTACAATAGATAAACTGAAGAAAGAGAAGGTGGTGTTTACAGTGTAGGGTGCTTGAGGCTGGAGTCTGCGGAGTTGATATAAATAGTGGGGATGCCCAAATCAGAGGTTATGATAATGAGGTAGGGTCAAAGCAAAGGTCATCAGAGGTGAGGTGGTTGAGGAATTGGAGCCTTCATGTAGTTGTAGAAAACAGCAATGATGGCCGGGCCTGTAATCCCAGCACTTCGGGAGGCTGAGTCGGGTGGATCACCTGAGGTCAGGAGTTTGAGACCAGCCTGGCTAACATGGCAAAACCCTGGCTCTACTAAAAATACAAAAATTAGCTGGGCATGGTGGCACATGCCTGTGATCCCAGCTACTTGGGAGGCTGAGGCAGGAGAATCGCTTGAACCCGGGAGGTGGAGGTTGCAGTGAGCTGAGATCACGCCACTTCACTGCAGCCTGGGTGACACAGCGAGACTCTGTCTCAAAAACAAAAAACAAAACAAAAAAGAAAACTGCAATGATGAAGACAGATGAGTCTGGAAAGGGAAATAGGTGTGAAGGTCATCAGCAAATAAGGGGAAATAGCAGTAGTTGGGTAGATGACAGCGAGAAGGGATAATGGGTGGTAAAGTCTAATGGCATAAACTTCAGACAGGTAAGACTTTTGAAAGAGCATAGAAGAGAAATTGGAAGGTGAGCTGGAGAGACACTTAATCCACCTCTAGGTTAGGGGATCTTGGGGTTATGAACAGAGTCGTTACTCAAAGTGTTTGACAACTCATGTGAAATGGTAACCTGCTGATGTCGGTGTTCCATCAGGAGCAGGGTTCTGGGGGCCTTTTGTGAAGCTAGATGTTAACTCTTTAATCTCTTGATCATAGCTAGTTGTCAACTGGTTGAGAGGTATTTTGATACTTTAGCAACTGCCATAGCCATCCTTGTTTATACTGGCTGAAACTAGACTTAAGTATGAGAATATAGGGCCATGTGTGGTGTCTCAGGCCTGTAATCTCAGTGCTTTGGTAGGCCAAATGGGAGGATTACTTGAGGCCAGGAGTTCTAGACCAGCCAGGGCAACATAGTGAGACCCTATCTCTATGAAAAAAAAAAAAAAGTGATAATATAACCAAGCTTCTCTTTATATGATATGGGAAAATAGTGTTATTAGTGTTCAGCATCTGAAATTCAGGTTAAATCTTACTTTCTTTGTGTTTTCAAGGTTTAGTTTGGTGAAAGGAACACTCAGAGAAGAGAATTTAATGGAATTTGCTGGGGATAGAGTTTAAGTACCAGAGGGCAGAGTGGGAGGGAGGGAGGCCTGGGAAGGTGAGAGATGGGGAAGATTGGTCTTCTGGTGATGACTGAGGAAAAGAGGGCTGTGGAGCATGCTAGGGTTAGTCCTGGTGATGTCTTGGGGGAAATTGGGTAGGTACCATGTGGCAGCTCCTGTTGCTTAGTGGCCAGGGGTGAGCAAAAGCCTTCTTAGTGTGTCTGTAGCCTAGGTCATCTCCTGAAGACGTAGTGGCCAGTTGGAGTATAAAGGCCTCCTTGGGGACCAGCTGCCCTTCAGTGGCCAATAGCATGAGGTGCTCTTAGGGCCTCTTCTCAGCCATGATGGTGGTGTAACCCTGGGGGAGAGGGAGGGGTCTTCTGTTTGAAGGACTAAGGACTGCTGCTCCCAGGGAGCAGTCATCTTAGCAATTCTCCCTCCAAAATAGATTTGGACTTCGTGCTGTCCCCTCTGTAATGACTGTGGTTGTCTTAGTATGGACTCTCAGGAGTTGCGTCCAGTCTCCTGACTGCCCTGAATCCAGTCTTCTGATTTCCTTACTCCCAGATTCATGTTCTTTTAGTTTATCTCTCAAGACTGCTCTGGAAAATTAGGAATGAGAGAATGGTCTTTTAAGTTCAACCATGGTTCTATCTAATCCTACTAGGAATGTTATGAAGATGAATGTAACATATATAAATTGACTAGCACAGTCCTTATAACACAGTATGTAGCCAAAGCATATGCTTAAAAGCCTTCTTGACAATCCTTTGTCTAATGACAAAGTCCAAATTCCTTTGACTCGTATATAAGATTTCCAGTGATTCTTCTGCCTTGCTCTATTGAGTTTCATTGCCTCATTACTTAGGATTACTCATTCCACCCTATGCCCTAGTCAGACCACACCCTCTTGTTCTTGAAAATGATGTGTTGTCTTATACCATTATGTCTTTGCTCATAGTCACTCTGGACATAGTACACCTTCACTGTTAAAGTTACATATTGCCTTCCCTAGAAACCTCCCCTGATGCTTCCTGCCTTCTCTTTCCTTCAGGGGTAAGTAATCCCTTAGCGCCTTGTCCTTATTTTTATCATTTTTATTTGTGTTAGAATGCTTCTCTCTAAGCCATTAGTTTTTTAAAGGCAGAAACCAGTAAGTGATTCATCTTTGTTTACCCATGGTCTAATACAGTAGGTGCCCACAAATGTTTGTTGAGTAAATGAAAACTCACTGCATATTTGAGTTTCCATATTGCCTTTGTTTGGTGAAATCTAAATTATATATTTTTTGCTTCTTTTTTTTAACAGTGCAGGAAATTTTTCTGATGAAGTAGTAGATGAGTGCAGAAAAAAACTGATGTCCATGTAGTTATTTAGGATGGGAAACAGACTTCATCCTGTGTTCTTTTCCTTCTACTGAGTGACTTTTACTGCTTGATTTATCCAGTGATTTTGCTCACTATTGCCATTGTTTTTTGGTGAATTGTAATCATTAACGTTTTCAGTGGTACACCAAAGAAATGCAAACAAATGTGATTTTCTGGTTGTTTAATTGGGCATTTTCTAGTGCCCACTTACAATTGTGGGATTGGGGTATGGAGCCTTCTAGAATATTGGTGAAAAGTCTAGTCCTTTAGGTTTCTTCAAATGTTGGTCTTCTTGGGCCAGGCGCGGTGGCTCACATCTATAACCGTAGCACTTTGGGAGGCTGAGGTGGGCAGATCACCTGAGGTCAGGAGTTTGAGACCAGTCTGGCCAATATGACGAAACCTTGTCTCTACAAAAATACAAAAACTAGTCGCATGTGGTGGCGCACAACTGTAATCCCAGCTTCTCTGGAGGCTGAGGTGGGAGAATTGCTTGAACTTGGAAGGTGGAGGTTGCAGAGATCACACCACTGCGCTCCAGCCTGGGCAACGGAGTGTGACTCTGTCTCAAAAAAAAAAAAAAGTTGGTCTTCTTGATCCTACATGAACTAATTAATTCTGTATTCCAAAGAATTAAGATAATGCAAATCAGATGGCAGCAGAATGAATCAAGTAAGAGTGGGAAGGGCAAATGTGAAATGAGGGGGCAGGAGTGAGTCACTCTTTTGTGTAGATGGATAGGGAATGCTGGAAAGGGGAGGGTGAAGGTGGGTTGGGGGCTGTGGGAGAGTCTGAGCAATAAGGAGATGGCATAGCATGGGTAAAGGTGGTTTGGGCGACACAGTGGTTAGCAAGCTCTGTGGTTAGCATGCTCTGCATGAGTGACCAAGCAAGGCCCGTTTTGGCACTTGAGATGGGATCACTGACCCTCATTCCCCAGTTCTCATTGTAAGGTTAAACAAAGATGCAGTGTATGCTTTCATATTTTGAGATTAGGGTATCATTCTAGAAGGGACACATTCTTGAGAAATAGCTTGATTTCTTTAAAAAAAAATTGACTCATAGACTGTTTCCATGGCATTTTGATTTTTTATTAGTATTTTTTCCTAAGGTACTTAGATGGTGTCCAGAGTTTGTGATAGAGCCAGAAAGCAACTCCCCACCTTCTCTGAAATAAAAATAAATACCAAGAAGTACTATTCTAAATAGAGGACCAGAAACTACTCATATGGGTCAAAGTTGTCCCAATGACTTGGGTTAACTCAGGCCACAAACCTTTGCTCAGGCTTCTTACAGGGAATATTTTTAATCTGCCAATTGACAGACTACTAGAGATAGAGGTATAAACGTTGGACTCCATGTGATTAGAGCCTGACCTGAAGGGAAAATCCTCTTGCCTCCTTCTGACCTCTGTAACAGGTAACCTGTGACCCAGAAATAGATCTGCATTAGATGTTGGGCTTGATATGGGTTTATTTTTGATAGAACACTCTGAAATAAGAGTGTCCATTCTATTTGAGTGAATGTTTATTTGGGGGAAAGATGCTAGAGATATGCCAGAAGAGGCTGCCTGCCTGTGTCTTTTCAGGGAAACAATGGGATTTATTTCCCCAACCTGTGAGTGTTAAGTGTACTTGGTTGTTCAGAACAAAGTGCTGGTTAGGCCAAAGCAGGGTTGTGGCCCGATGGAAATTGGTTGGTTGCTTTTGCTCTCTTGTAACAATAGTCTTCTATATCCCAATTCCACGTGCAAATGTGGACAATGTGTGAAAAGGCCAGAGCTTATTGTAGATGCTCAGTAATGTTATGTATTAGCAGTGGGAGTTGTTGGATAGCAGATGTATTTTTATGCTTTACTTATATTACCTCGAATTCTCAGTATAACTTGTGACAAAAGAGATTTTATAAACGAGGAAACTAAAGCTCATAGTCACACAGCTAGTAAGTGGCTAAGTTGGAATTCACCCAGGGCTGTCTGTGTCTTCTGTCTCCTACACTGGCTGCCTCCTGCACTGAATTTTCTCCTGGGTGTCATTGGTGTCATTTGAATATGCCGAGGACAGCAGCCTATGACTAGCAGGTCCCTGGCTGTGCCTATAGGAGTAGCTGTGTTCCTGCAGGCAAGCACTAAATTATCACAGGGTGGGGAGAGAGAGGGAATGTTGGCCCCCATTTTAGGATGGTCTGTCTCTTCTCTGTGCATCTGTGGACTTCCTTTAGGGCCTGGCACAGTGGAGGGGCCCCCTGGGTGTGTTAACTAAAGAGATTCTGTAGTTATGGAGTTGAAATTTGGGAAACACCCAGTTCCAGGAAGGTTGATCAGCTTTGCAGTTTCTGGTTTGATTTGTTGTTGGGATTTCCAGTGTTGCATTAAAACTGCAAATCCCCGAGGGGCTGTAATGTGCAATAACTAAAAATGTAGGGCGAGTTTAGGTGCAGCTTAACTCAAGCTTAAATGGTTATTGTGTCCCATGCTCAAGGCAAATTCATTTTAGTTAGGGTGGAGATTTTTCTAGAATGAGGCAGATAATTCTGTGACATTTTCCAGTTCTTACTCAAAGATTCCTAATAAATTATAAAGGCAAACTATTCTTTTTCTTTTTCTATATGGGTCTTTTACTGTAGTTCATTAAAGATGAGAAAAGTTGTATAACAGGAAAATCACTCAAGTAATGGTCAGATGATATGGGATTTGGTCAAATGTCAGCTATCCATCTGCATGGTGCTCTTTGGAATTCTTTTTTTTCAGGTCTCTTTCTCTTATATGCATGCACACGTATATTCCACATTTTTTTTCTAATTACAAGAATAATTCATGCTTATTTTAGACATCTAGAAAATAATGCACACAAGGAAGAAAATAAAAATGATTCATAATACTACCATTCAAAGGTGAGATTTTTAACATTTTGGGGTATATTCGTCTAACCTTCACTTGTGAGTGTGTATGTGTGTGTATGTACATATACTTTAAAATAGAAATATATATATATGTATACACACACACAAAGATACTGTTTTATTTACTTTTGTTCTCTTCATAATTAATTTTCTACTTGTCCGTTACCCCATCTCTATCCAGAGTGTACTTAACTCAGAAAGGATTAATTCCTACAAGGTGAAGAAATTCTAGAATGTCTAACTTATTTAAGGGTGCCATTTATTTTTTTAGACTTTTCTTTATTATGATTCTTTTCAGTATGAAAGTGTTGCTTTTTCAAGTCAGAGTGGGTTAAGGGGATGTTGATGGCAGTCATTTGGCATGGTGAGTGACTTACACCTACTGTCCGGTTTAGGTGGTAAAAATGGCAGAAGGCCTTGGAGTGCCAAAGGCAAGGGTTATGGGTCCAGCAGTGCCATGAAAAAGGGAATATAGGCTGGGCGCGGTGGCTCACACCTGTAATCCCAGCACTTTGGGAGGCTGAGGTGGGTGGATCACGAGGTCAGGAGATTGAGACCATCCTGGCCAACATGGTGAAACCTACTAAAAACTACTAAAAATACAAAAATCAGCTGGGCATGGTGGCGCATGCCTGTAATCCCAGCTATTTGGGAGCCTGATGCAGGAGAATCGCTTGAACCAGGGAGTCAGAGGTTGCAGTTAACTGAGATCATGCCACTGCATTCTAGCCTGGCGACAGAGCAAGACTCCATCTCAAAAAAAAAAAAAAAAAAAGAAAGAAAGAAAAAGGGAACATATAGAAGATCTCAATCTTTTACGTAAGGACACTGAAGTCCAGGGAAGTCTGATGGCTTTGTTCAGGCTGAGACTATCGTAGGGTAGACTGACATCTCAGGTTGCTCACTGCCCATTCTGTAATCTCTGCAGAGCACTTGGCTGCCACATAGTATAATCTGAAAAACACACCATGTTGCTGGCAGCTGCCAGACGAATGACTGAAGGAGTAAGCTCAAGTGCACTAGGTGAGGTCAGGCCTGAAGGTCATTGGACTGATACTGAACCTGGCGTGTTGACAGGAATCCTATTAGAAATGCCACTTAGTCACTTGCTTCCTGACTGCTTCATGGTAGGAACAGAGGCTCAAACTATGGCCTGAATTTTTTGGATTAAGTTTAAGTTTTACTTAATATTATCCCAATTTTATCTCAGACATTATCTCGAAATTATTTCAAAATTTATGGTTGAAGAGAGGCTGTTGAGTATAAATTGCTAATGTACTCTGCTGAATTCCATCAGCTATGTGATTTGACTGAGAACAGTACGATCCTAGCCCACTGGGGTCTGGTGAATTGCATCTGCTCAGCCAGAGTGTTCCTTGAGCTGGAATTGAAATGCATGGCCCTTTAGTTTCCAGTGTGATGCCAACACTTCAGGCAATTGACTTTTGCTCTTCAGTCTCCAATAGGGGGAAAATTATGAAATAAAATGGGGATAGGCCAGGCATCCTCAAGATTCAAACCCATAAATATAAATAACTGTAATTAATCATATGCAGTCTCTCTTGCCTGTTAAATTTATACTCAGCTGGGTCAATAAGCTTCACACAGCTCTTAACTTCCTGGCCTGTAGTTGGTGGGAAATGCTCTGGGTGCCTCAGCCTTTAGAGATGTGACCTAGGGTTCTTTTCCAATATGGGTCCAAAATCAGTGCAAATTATAATGAGTTGTGGGGTGAGAAAAGTCACCTGCAAACAACCCCAGCCCAAGGGGAAATAGAAATATAAAAAAGACTTCTGTTGGCATTTAAGAGGCTCTCTTAGTTGACACTGTCTGTTCATTGTTGCTAGCCTGTTAGACTGAGTGAGATGAACAGTCTTTCAAGTATGTAAGTTCAGTACATATTTACATTCAAGTTTATCCCTAAAGTATTTGTTTCCCTATTATAGAATCTTGTAGATTGCAGTTGGTATTTTTGCCTGTTTTCTCATGTAATTTGTTAACTCTTTCCCCCTCTCCCATTGTGTCCTTTTTTCTATACTTGCATCTACTCATTATGAACATGGCTAATGGTATCCTAATGAAAAAGCAACCCTCTCTCTCTCCTGGGGGTCATTGGTGTCATTTGAATATGCCAAGGATAGCATCCTATGACTAGCAGGTCCCTGGATGTGCCTGTGCCTATAGGAGTAGTTGTGTTCCTGCAGGCAAGCACTAAATTATCACATTTTCTCTCTCTCTCTCTTTTTTTTTTTTTTTTTTTTTTGAGACAGGATCTCACTCTGTTGCCCAGGGTGGAGTGCAGTGGTGGGATCTCAGCTCGCTGTAGCCTTGACCTTCCAGGCTCTACTTTTACTCTTATTACCCTAAAAGGCATCCTCTATACTGCAGCTAGGGCATTTCTTCCTTTCTTTCTGAAATATAAGTTTCATCGTATCATTGTACTGATTAAAATTCTCCACTGACTTTTTTGTTTGTTTGTTTTTGAGACAGGGTCTCACTTTGTCACCCAGGTTGGTGTGATCGTGGCTCACTGTAGCCTCCAACTCCTGTGCTCAAGCAATCCTCCTGCCTCAGCCTCCTGAGTGGCTGGGACTATAGGTGCATGTTACCATGCCCAGCTCATTTTTTCTATTTTTTGTAGGCACAGGGTCTCACTATGTTACCCAGGCTAGTCTCAAACTCCTGACCTCAAGCGATCCTCCCACCTTGGCCTCCCCAAGTGTTGGGATTACAGGCATGAGCCATCATGTCCAGCCTACCCCAGTTATCCTCTAACCTATTATTTCATCTTTATTTTTTCCTAGTAATTCTCACTTTCAAAATACTTAATTTTTATGTTTGTTTACATGTTTATTTTTGTCTCTTCCAATCCATGAGAGTAGAGGAATTCCCAGCCCCTGGAACAGTGCTGGGGATCTGCCAGGTATTCAGTCAATCCCAGTTGAATGTATGTTACCTGAACCAATGCTCCTCCTCCTGTCTTCTTCACTTGGGTAGGTCCTTCACGGATACTTTCCTGAGTATTTGATGGAACTCTTGCTTTGGTTATATTCTAAGAAATTACAATTTTAATCTTTCCTTTGCTAATGGTATGTTTTCAATAAGCCAGTTCTCAAGGAATTTTCGAGTTTTTTAGAAGCAGCAGATGGATTTTTTTGGTCCATTTATCTGCAAATATTTCTTTAAATGCAGGAGAGCACAGAAAAATATACTAATTGTTTCTAGCACAGAAGCAGAGAGTGTTGCCATGTTTTTTCAAGATAATATGGATCTATTCAGATGAGGTAGAATTGAAATAAGAATTTTCTTTTTCTAAGGCCTGGACTCTGTGCATGTACCTGGTTTGACATTCTTTTTTTCTTTTTCTTTTTTCTTTTTTGAGATGGAGTTTTGCTCTTGTTGCCCAGGCTGGAGTCCAATGGCGTGATCTTGGCTCACTGCAACCTCCGCCTCCCGGGTTCAAGCAATTCTCCTGCCTCAGCCTCCCAAGTAGCTGGGATTCCAGGCATGCACCACCACACCCGGATAATTTTTTTTTTTTTTTTGTATTTTTAGTAGAGATGGGGTTTCTCCATATTGGTCGGGCTGGTCTCAAACTTCCAACCTCAGGTGATCTGCCTGCCTTGGCTTCCCAAAGTGCTGGGATTACAGGCATGAGCCACCACACCTAGCCTGACATTCTTAACTCTATGTAAGAGGCTGGGGTAGTTTGTTTCATTCACAGTGTGTATAGCAAAATCCAGATGTTTTCTAGTAAGCTCCACTAACCTGAAACACATAAAAGAAGGGGGTAAAAAGATCCCTGAAGAGTTAGAGCCAGAACATTGAAAACCAAGTGTTAAAATTCTAGTAAGTAGCTCCTTTAGCCTTACTTAGAGCTATTTACTTGTATTTGAAACAGTTAAACTAACTTGGCTCTCATTTTTCTAACCACAGTGGTAACAATGACGAGTTAATGGGTGCAGCACACCAACATGGCATATGTATACATATGTAACAAACCTGCATGTTGTGTACATATATCCTAGAACTTAAAGTATTAAAAAAGAAGTGAGCTCAAAGATAAACAGGGAAGATTATCATCAGCCTGATAGTTTGGAAGAAGCAGGAAAATTGTAGGAAGCAGAGAGAGGAAGAATTCATACAGGAACAGACTGGGACCTGAGACCACTAAGTAAAGGGATTAATAGTGTTGTCACTCCTATTATTCCTGAGGCCATCACCATATCATAGCATGTACATATGGATGGCTGTAAGTCGTCAATAATTGAATTCATGGTTAATATTATTTAAGAAGCCAAAGTGTGACTTACATTCTTGAAATATAGTATTTTAATCCAAAAGAATACAGAATTTTTTTTTAACTGTATACTCCACTCAGATGTAAACTGTTGGAATGCAGGGATTTTTTTGTGTGTGTTCTTTGTTTGCTCAGTGCCTGACACATGATGGATGATCAGTAAATAATTATTAAATAAAACCATGAATGCAAGTTTTAATTATCTAACAGTGCTAAATAAATAGGACATTAAGAGAATGCCACATTTAATGCATGAGGGTTGTTTCCCCTTCTTCATCTACTGAATGAAGAAAAACCATAAAGTAATAAACTTTTGAAGTTAAAATAGCTTTGGACATTTTGAAGGCTAGCTCATATATAGTTGGAGTGAGGATCAGCAAGTTCAAGTGATTTGCCTGAAATCGCAGAGCAAGTTAGTGGAAGAGACAGAATTACAAGGGTGTCTTTCCTTCCAGAATACCCCCTGATGATTTTCTTTTTTAATTTAGAGTTTTGGGAATACAACATAGAGAATTATATATTTTTGGGAAAGACTATATAGTTCTTTTTTGAAAAAAAGATCAATGACAGCTTCAAAAGGAATATTGAGTCCAACCCTTTATTTTCTCTATTTATGCTATTTAAATTTTAGACCTGTCACCTCTGTGGTATTAGCTCTGTAATGTTGATACCAAGCATCTTATGCAGAATGACTAGACTGTAGTACTTGAATGCTTTTCATGAGGGTTTGTGCTAGCCCTTTTAAAGAAGAAAAGAAATATCTTTTTCTTTAGTTTGGAAAGGATGCGCTATTCAACTGAGGAGAGTAAGATCTTATGACCAAGATCATTTTAGCCAAAATGACTGAGATAGAAATACAGCTTTCCTCATTATTTTTGCATAGGTGAAGGAAAATGTAGTATATTTTCTTCACTTTTTTTGGAGTGGGGATGGAGCATTTAGGAAATACATTGTTTTCACTTACTTTAAATGGGAATTTTGTTAGCAGAATGAATTACTTCAATCTGTTTCTCTTATCTGATTCTTATTTCCTTGTGAGTCAGACATTTTTAGGAAGTGTAATCAGTAAGCTAAATATTCTAATACATGATTATTTTCACTACAGTACGTCTCAGGTTTCCTTTTTCATATATGCATTGTATCTGTACTTTGGCTCTTTGTTGTAGTTCCATTTATACTTGTGGATTATTAGATGTACAGAGGAGTAAATTTTAAATGTAAATTTCAACAGGTTACAGGAGAAAAAAGACTGCAGGATGGAAAAACTAGTCAGCTTTTTTCCTAGGGATCTTCTCTCTGTCAAGGAAACAGAGTGACTGGTCTTCCCACCACAGCGCACTTCTTGATCTCTTATAACTCTCAGTCACCACTTATACATTAAATATATGTGTAGTGATGTTTGTAATAGAGCTGTATTCAAATTGAGAACTTTCTTTTACAATGAACTGAACAATAACTGAAGTTATTGTGCTATAACTAATTATTATTAAAAATTCAGTCATAATTAAAAAAAATAAGCTCAGGATTTCTTAAACCATCTTCAACAGATACTTCCCCAAATACATTTCTAACGGCATATAATGCAGTTGCAACAGGAACTTTTGAAAGAATTGGTACATTTTCTTCTTTTTTTTTTTTTTTTGAGATGGAGTCTTGCTTTGTTGCCCAGGCGGGTGTGCAGTGGCATGATCTTGGCTCACTAAAGCCTCCACCTCCTGGGTTCAAGTGATTCTCCTGCCTCAGCCTCCTGAGTAGCTGGGACTACAGGCACCCATCACAATGCCTGGCTAATTTTTGTAGTTTTAGTAGAGATGGGGCTTCACCATGTTGGCCAGGCTGGTCTCGAACTCCTGACCTCAAGTGATCCACCCGCCACGGCCTCCCAGAGTGCTGGGATTACAGGCATGAGCCACCGTGCCTGGCCTGGACTTTGTTTTCTTACGAAACATTTTACAGTATGTATTCAACAGCCATGATTGTAGTTACTCTGTAAGGCTTTGTTAGTTTTAATAAATTTTGAGGGAAGGCTTGATATGTTTTAATCTTAAGACAGACATTTAAAACTCTTTAATTTGCAGCTTATTTTATAGCAAGGTAAAGGACTTTTTCTTTTCTTTTCTTTTCTTTCTTTCTTTCTTTCTTTTTTTTTTTTTTTTGAGACAGGATCTCATTCTATCACCTGTGCTGGAGTGCAGTGGTGCCCTCACAGCTCACTGCAGCCTTGAATTCCTGGGTTCAAACAATCCTCCCACTTCAGTCTCCTGAGTAACTGGTACTACAGGCATGTGCCATCATGCCCAGCTAATTAAAAAGATTTTTTCTGTAGAGACAGGGTCTCGCTTCCCAGGTTGGTCTTGAACTCCTGGCCTCAAGGGATCCTCCTGCCTGGGTTTCTCTAAGTCTGGGATTATAGATGTTAGCCACCCACCACTCCAGGCCTTTTTCTTGTTTTGATTACTGAAGTAGATTCTGTAACAGCATGTAAAATGTAAAAGAGCGTTTATGCTGCCAAAGGAATGTCAAACATTATCTTAACCCAATAAAGGGTTAGTAAAGGGGCGGAAAGACTGAAAGAAGCACAGGACTAGTATGGTCTGTTTGACTAATGAACTTCTTTTGAATGTTATCAATGAATGTGTTTCATTGATAACATTCCTGCCTCCTCAAGGCAGATTTAAAGTTTTTCTCCCTGTTGTGCTATCTCCTTTTCATGCTAAGTCAACCATTTCTTGTTAGTTGATATAAATGCAAGTTTGTTTAATTCTGTACTAGGCATGTTATCTACTCAGCTCCTTAACCTGACTTGTGTTTTTACAAGGGGTTGGCATTTTTGTGAAGGAATGCTTCAAGTTTTCACTTGGGAGGGACATTTTATTTTGGGGCTCTCAGGGTTACCCTCAATTATGTATATGGTAAGCAAAGAAGGCAGAAATAGATTTTAATGGAATATTAAAGATAGGATTGTATGACTTTAAACACAAATCCGTGAATATATCTGGAGTGATACAGAGTATATATTAACTTTGATTTTAAAATGAATTTAAAATGGAATACAAATTCACTTGCATGCACTAACTATAGTTCTTTATGACTTTTATAGCAATTGTATGGAAAGCAAACATAATAGAAACTATTCTATTATGAATTAAGCTGTGGTTATTTGCATTTAATGAATATAATGAGCTTCATTGATTTCTTATAATTCTATAGTGAGCCTCATGAAATAAAGAAAAAGGGTCAAATTTGTGACTATAGTTCCAGCGTGTATTTTAGAAATGGTAGAAAGCATAAGTATGTTATATGGCAATTGCCTTGGAAATGGCATATATTTTGTAAAAAATCGGGTCTTAAATAATGCATCACTACTAGAGTGCAAACGTGTATCCTTGTGTTCCTCTAAGGCTCCCTCCCTTTCAATGCATTTTTTGTTTTAGAGGACTTTGTGAAATAAATGCTCGATTAACAGTTATGACATTATTAAACTTAACCCCCCCATCACACATCAGAAATCCCCATGTAATAATGTTTGCAACAAATTTTTTATAAACAGAGACTTTTAACTGGCTCACTTTAAATAGTTATTGACCTTATTTTCTCCTTCTTTTGTACCTTTTACTTGCATTTTTTGAACTCTGCCCCTGAAACTAGCTCAACTCGTTTCTTAGCCAGCTTCTCCTGTCAAGCTTCCAGGCTCCTGCCCTCCTTTGAGTCTGAGAAGTGGTCCTGGGCCAACCTCGTTCTCGCTGTTGGTTTGCTTCTAAAATGATATAATTGACATAAAGGTGACCCAGGGAGACTCAGAATTTTCTAGCTTTACACTATGTGAATTGATATAAATATAGTGTTTATTTTCTTTCGCTTTCTCTTCGTTTCCTGATTTTTTTTTCTCATTCTTCTTTATGGAAATACTCTTCCTCTGCTAAAATTGTTTACTTTCTCTTGGGCTGGGGTGGGCCCTTCTGGCAGTAATTGCCTGGGGAAATAAATGGATTGGAAGTGAAAGAACCTGCCCTTCTTGGAAGCAGGCTGGCCTTTTGATAGGGTGTGGAAGTCAGGGACAAAGCTAGTGTCTGGATGCCTTCCCAGCAATGTGTGAGTGTGTTGCTTTAGCTTCTTCCACCACAGTCCAAAAATTTGTGTATTTAGAACCTGAGGATTATGTTTCACACATTTCTGTTGACTTTTACTTGGTTTTTTGATTTATCTTGCGTTATCAGGATAATGCTTTTCTCAGTGACTTCGGAAAAGCCTTTTTGTTTGTTGTTTGATATCCTGTTCAGTGTATATATTCTTTACAACTATAGGTTGTTATTGTTGTGTTTGTGTGTTTTTGCTTTTGATATAATAGAGAAAAGGCTAAAGAAGGTGACGGAAGGATAAAAGTTTCTTCTGTTTTCTTAGGACTTGATACATTCACTTCTTTCCATAGGGATTGTCTTTTGTGAAGAACCCTTGGATCAATTTCCTGTCCAGTCTTGGCCTAAATCCTTTTTAAAAGCAACAACAACAAAAGAGGAGAATTCACTTTCAGTTTACAGAATAGACCTCCTCTCTGTTTCCAGAGAACAGGCTAATGTGCCTCTTCTGTTTGACTGTTTTGTTCATTTAGGTCTGATAGCTTTCAAAAAGTACACTTGAGGGCTCTCTGTGTGTTTCTGTAGGAATCACATGTGTAAGATACAGGTGTGTAAGTCCTTCTCTGCTTGGCTGGGGGGAATGCGTTTGCAGGCAGAGTACTAATCATGATCCCCACAGTAAAGTAAAACTTGGGGAAAGAGTGGTACATGGTATGCTTTGATTGTTACTTGTCTGAGTAAGCACTTTATCAGCATATGTTTGGTGTGTCTGAACTATGAGATACCTCCTTCAAGGGAATTGTACAAAACATTTGTTATCACATTAATTGGAATAATAAAAGGTTTGCTTGCTAAAACACATCTAGTTCAAGCCACCCAGTGATCTTGACTTTTATAGTTAAAAGGGTGCTGCTGGGAGGGAAGATGCTTTTGAGCTCACTCCTTCTGTTTTACTGTGGACTTGCTGTCAAGCTATCCATGATTACAGACCCGTTTGCTAGGACCTTCTCTGATGAGGTTCTATATGCTTATTTTGTAAGACTCATGCACTTTTCTTCAATAAGTCACTGGATTTGTATGCGAGTGTGAGGCCTGGCCCTCTGAGTTGTGCCTTCCATGCATGTGACAGTGTGACACGACTCAAAATAGTTGAAGGAGTGGGTTTTGCATGCACAGCTACAGGAGCAGGTGGCTGCACAGATGAAGTGTAAGGAGCATTTGCTACCTTTGGACCACAAAAGGCTTAGGTAAAGGGCTTAGTGATTAAAGGGCTACCTCTAGGTTACATCTTGGGGTTTTTATTTAATGTTTGAAATGCCTTGTACATCTGGATTTCTCAGTGTAGGTGATTGGAAGAGCATGGATCGCTTTTATTTATTTTTAATTTCTTTTTTCTTTTTAATTTTTCTGGGTACATAGTATGTATACATATTTTTGGGTACATGAGATAATTTGCTACAGGCATGCAATGAGTAACAGTAATATCAGGGTAAATGGGGTATCCATTACCTTAAGCATTTATTTCTTTGTGTTACGAACATTCCAATTACATTCTCTTAGTTATTTTTAAATGTACAGTAAGTTATTGTTGACTGCAATCACCCTGTTCTATCAACTTCCAGATCTTATTCATTCTAACTATGTTTTTATACTCATTAACCATCCCTACCCCAACCTCACTACCATCTCCAACCTTTGGTAGCCATCCTCTACTCTCTGACTCTCTGTCTCCATGAGTTCATTTGTTTTTATTTTTAGCTCCCACAAATGAGTGAAAATATGCAAAATTTGTCCTTCTGTGCCTTATTTATTTCACTTAACATGATGTCCTCCAGTTTTACCCGTGTTGTTGCAAATGAAATGATCTCATTCTTTTCTTTTTTGAGACGGAGTCTCTCGCTCTCTCGCCCAGGCTGGAGTGCAGTGGCGTGATCTCAGCTCACTGCAACCTCCACCTCCCAGGTTCACGTGATTTTCCTCCTGTCTCAGCCTCCTGAGTATCTGGGATTACAGGCACCCACCACCATGCCTGGCTAATTTTTTTGTATTTTTAGTAGAGATGGAGTTTCACCATGTTGGCCAGGCTGGTTTCGAACTTCTGAACTCAAGTGATCTGCCCACCTTGGCATCCCAAAGTGCTAGGATTACAGGTGTGAGCCACTGTGCCCAGCCTGATCTCATTCTTTTTTATGGCTGAATACTACTTCATTGTGTATATGTACCACATTTTTGTTATCCATTTGTCTGTTGATGGACACTTAGGTTGATTGAAAATCTTGGCTATTGTGACTAGTGCTGCAATAAACATGGGAGTGCAATATGGGATGCCTTTATGTCTTGCTGGAGAATGCATGCCCCGAGGACAGCAAGGCTGGTCGTTGAAATTACTCTTCTGTAATTGATCTTTGAGCTGTACTCTCCGCCCCTCCATTGGTCATGCTTGTAAGGGATGGAGAGAAATATGCTTACTTCTATGCTGGCATAAGAATCAAAACCCTGAGAAGTTCTAAACTAATGGAGAGCATGGGGATTAGAAAGGTAATTGAGGTTTCTATATAAGAAACCAGAAAGATAGGAGAGTTTTTGTAAACATAAAGGTGTTACAGGAAGGGGGTCCCCATCCAGATGCCTAGAGAGGGTTCTTGGATCTCACACAAGAAAGAGTTAAGGGTGAGTCCATAAAGTGAAAGTGAAGGAATAAAAGAATGACTACTCCATAGACACAGGGCTGCTGGTTGCCCATTTTTATGGTTATTTCTTGATTATATGCTAAACAAGGGGTGGCTTATTTTACCCAGCTCCTATTCAAGATGGAGTTCCTCTGGTTCACATGCCTCTGACAAAGGGACCCAGGGCTTATTCCACAGAGGAGTGATAAATGTATTTGCATGGAATCTTTTTCTTTTTCTTTTTTTTTTAAGACAGGGCTTTGCTCTGTCGCCCAGGCTGGAGTGCAGTGGTATGATCATGGCTCATTGAAGCCTTGACCTCCTGGGCACACATGATTCCTCCCACTTTGGCCTCTTGAATAGCTGAAACTAGAGGTGTGCGCCACCATGCCCAGCTAATTTTTAAATTTTCTTTAATAGAGATGGAGTCTTGCTTTGTTGCCCAAGCTGGTCTTGAACTCCTGATATCAAAGAATCCTCCTGCCTTGGCCTCCCAAATTGCTGGGATTACAGGTATAAGCCACTGGTCCAGCCCATTTGCATGATTCTTACTTGTGCTAAATTTGTATTTTGATAAGTAAGGCTTCTGGAAGAGAGAAGACAGGAAGATGAGGAGGAGAGTGAGTACTTTTTAAAGAGATTTCAGAGGCCAGGAAGTGCGATCTGGTTCTGGAATAAATTTGCTTGTGCATAGTTGCCTTGCCTATGAATGGGAGGAGGTAGAAGTGGTGGATGCACTCAGGGACTTACATGAAATAGGATGTGAGGAGTTGTTCTTTGTTAAAAGTCACTGTCTATAATGGGAGCCCTACAAGGACATCTAAGAATTCAGCTGAGCCAGATAAGTTGCAGCAGTCAGGTACAAACAAAGGTCAGCAAACTTTGAGAAGTGGCAGATTTAGTTTTTGTTTGCTAGCAGTAAGTACATTTTGTTGTGTAGCAATTACATCTGTCAGTTCTAGGCAAAATTTTCCCAAGTACCTATTACTCTTGGGAGTTTTAGACCCAAATATTCATCTGTGCTGTTTTCTGAGTAGATGTTCTGTCAAGATCTCAAATTTTCTTAGTTGCAAGCTGAGCTTCTCTTCTTCCTTAAACCTGCTTCTCTTTCTAGATCTTAATATTGAAATCTTGGGGCCATTTTCCAGCTGCCCGAACTAAAACCACTTATTGTGTTCAGTATCTTCCTGCTGCCTCCTGTAATTGGTTGTCAGGTCTTGTCATGCTCTCTAATTGAGTGCTGTCCTTAGAGAGTTGTGCAAAACATCAGTCTCTAGATTTGCACTCTTTAATGTTGCCTTAAACCAGGCTCTTCTCTCACACGGGATCTATTTCATTGCCCTCTAATTGGTCTCTCTGTCTTCGTAAGCTTCAACACAAAAATCTACTTGAATAGTCTTTACAGAACGTTAGACAAAACATCTTACTTCCTTAATCTACAGCCTCTACTCCCCGTTGCCAACAGGATATCATATAAATATTTTACTTCACGTGTACACAGTCTTCCTCTCTCTTCCCTCTGGACTTCTTTTTAAACCCCGTTTCTAGCTGTACATCATCTCCAGCCAAACGAGATAACTATTTGTATGCCTAGAACGTACCATGATGCTCCCCTTTCTCCGCCAATTGTCTTTCTCTATAACGTTCCCTACTCACTCCCCTCCAAATTCTTTTCCCCTTCAAGACCCTTCTCCAAAATCCTGTCTTCACTGAAGCCTTCTTTAATTCTTTTAGTCAGAGTCAATTTCTTGCAACATTAAAATGATATAGCACCTTGCTTTTTTTTTCTATCAGACTATAACACTCAGTATAGCACAACTAGTTATAAGACAGAGTGCAGAGTTACAAGACACACTTTGATATTTAATCCTACAGATAGATTAATTGCTTGTGGGCAGTTAGTTGATAAACTCACAGATATATTTAGTTGAGCACCATTTGTTTAGGTTTTGCCAACTGAGCTGGTGTTCTCCTTGCAAGAATTAGAGCTAGCTCTGGTCTATGTCAATGCAGCAGCTGGTCCTGAGTAAGCATATATGTGATTTAATTAAAAGGCTATAAAACATGGATTTGAAGCTATGATAAATAAGCTAATTCTATTTTTAAAAATTTTTTCACCTCTGGTTTCCTTGAACATTTATTGCAGAAGTTAGTAAAGATTTGTGTATATTTTTGGTCCCCTTCTTTGCTAGTTTTCTAGTAAAGCTGTTACTTAGAAGGAAATAATCTTTTTTTTTTGTTTGTAATCATTGTGAAAACGTTTCTCCTTACAATGGTAAATGGGTACATGTTGTCCACAGCATTTGGTTTATATAGTTCTAAATTTCATTCTTTCAGCATTAAAACAAAGTTCTTTTTTAAATTTTTTATTTTTTGAGACAGGGTCTTACTCTGTCACCCAGACTGGAGTGCAGTGATGCAATCTCAGCTCACTGCAGTCTCCGCCTCCCAGGCTCAAGGGATTCTCTTGCCTCAGGCTCCCGAGTAGCTGGGATTACAGGCGCATGCCTCTACTGCCTGGCTAATTTTTGTATTTTTAGTAGAGACAAGGTTTCAGCATGTTGGCCAGGCTGGTCTTGAACTCCTGACCTCAAATGATCTACCCACCTCAGCCTCCCAAAGTGCTGGGATTACAGATGTGAGCCACCGTGCCCGGCCCTAAAACAAAGGTCTTACATTACCTGGCAGAAGATTACTAGTAGATACTTTGCTAGAGACTTCTTCATTGCCTTGGAGATTAACCCAAATGCCAAGGGACTGAACATTTGGGTGATTGTTTGAGAACAGGGCCTTCTTTTGGGAGTGACAACAAAATATGGTATAGCTTTTGGGGAGAAGTTGCCTTTTGAGACCAAAGGCAGGACAGAACCACCAGGGCTCAAGAACATAAACTCAGTCTTGTTTTCTCACTTAGTAGGCAGTGACTTTGGGGAAATCCCCCATTTCCTCTGAGCTACCACTGCCCCTTTTATGAAATTAGATGTTGTGAGGGTGAAATGAGCTGATGTGTATAAAGAATTAAAAGCACAGTACCTGTTACCTAGTAAATAATAAATGGTGGTGATTATTATTGTAACATTCATAACAATAACAACACTCATAATGATAATCTTAGGAAAGTCAAGTGAAACTGGCTGATTCTTGCCTTTGACTTTGAGTTAGCCAGATGACCGTACAGAAGGATTTGATCACAGTAGAAATAATGAGCCCCCAAGCATACATTATTTTTTTAAATTATGGAAAAAGGAAAACTCTTTATTGATTATAGTTGATATTATTGCTAACTCTGCAAGATGACATGATAATGTAGTTTTTTGATAGTATTAGTGGCTCATTGGGAAAATGCATGAAAATATCTTCCTTTGCAAGTTTTGGTCTCTGACAAATCAAATTAAAACAATACTATCAGGTAGGCAGGGAACATAGGGACCCACACATTTGAAAATACTAGCTTCAAACTTAACTGGCTGAATGAACACCTCTGAGAATGAAACATTTTCATTGACTGTGTTGTATATAACTTCCCTGAGTTGGCCATGTTGATGTGTGGTATCCTTTGTGAGGTCAACAATGACATTATGAACAAGACAGAAGCAATGATAAGTCAATCAGTCACAACACTCATATCCTAGGGACCACCACACTGCTATGAGTCAGGCATGTGCATTGTTTAAGGTAAGTAGTAAATAGAACTAGGACTTTATTCTCTGTCTCCAGTTGTCAGAGGAACCCAGTTAGCCTTGAGATAGCATGCTATCTCTTGGCTGCTAGGGCTTACATTGTTGTGTGATAGGCACCCATGTGAATGTTTACAACAGTACATTGATTGGTGATAGTGAGCTATGACAAATGGGTACCTGCTAAGTTAGGGTTTTTACTATCCCAGCAACCTAGGATATAAGGTTTTGCCTAGGGTTGACTGAATGATGAATGGTGGCCCCTAGCCAGCATACACCAACTTTCCTGCATAATTTGGGAAAGAGAAGATGGTTGATATAGCAAAGGGACAGTAAAGAAGAGACCTCCAGCAGCAGAGTACATATGCTTGTGAAATATTTTCCTAGTAAGAATCAATAAAATTTTTTTTAGAGACAGAGTCTTGTTCTGTCTCCCAGGCTGGAGTGCAGTGGCACAATTGCAGCTCACTGCAAGCTCAAACTCCTGGGCTCTAATCCTGGGAAGAATCTTAATTAAAAAGATAAAGTTTAGAATTTAGGAGTTTGTCAGGAAGAATGAGATCAGAAGAAAAAAATTTTAAAAATGCCACCACATATCAGTATATAATTTATAGTATCCTAAAATGAGTTTTCTATAGAATCATAGTTATCAACTATATTGCAATTCTTTATTTAGGATAGTATGATAATAGATACAGTTTATTCAGTATGGACCCAAATATTTAACCGTATCATAATTTATGTTGAGATACTGTTTTTTTAGTATCCTAAGTTAAAACTAACTTCATAATAAATTGTTTTCTTGAGTTGTGAGCTATCAGTAGAATGTAACATGTGTTGTCCAGACAGGCCAGTGCTCCACCCCTACAAGGAAATAGGGTAGTGGCTTCCCTGTTTCCCTGCTTTTGTGAATGTAAAGTCTTAGGCCGGTCAAATTACTCAACTCTAGAATTTTTTTTAGTTGATCACACAGGATTATCTTTTTACATTTAACAGTAAAAGCGGACAAAAGGATTTTTGATGGAATTTTCATTTTTATGCAATCTTCTTAGTTTCTGAAAGAGTTAAAGAATAATTTTTAAGTCCTCATCAAAACTTTAGAAAATTCCATTATCAGTCCAGTAGTGGAAAACAAGTGAGAGGAAAGAAAGTTAAGAGCTAAGACAATGCAGAACTTGAGAAATATTCAGTGGAGCAGAGTGTGGGGTGGCTCATGTTTGTAATCCTAGCACTTTGGGAAGCCAAGGTAGGAGATTGCTTGAGTCCAGTTTGGGCAACATAGCAAGACCTTGTCTCTACAGAAAAAAAAAAAAAAAAGAAGAAAGAAAGAAAAAAAAATAGCCATGCATGGCGGCATGCACTTGGTAGTATCAGCTACTTGGGAGAATCACTTGCCCAGGAGTTTGATTTTATAGTTTGCTATGATTGAGCCACTGCACTCTGGCCTGGGTGACAGAGCCAGACTCGGTCTCTACAAAAAGAGAGAAAGAAAAAAATATAAATACAGAGAGCACAAATATACAGTGAGTGCTTGATCTGGAGGGTTTTCTCTTAAAATTTTGGTGTCATACAACTCTGGCTAGAAGAAAACTTTTTCTGTTAAGTTCCCCTAATGAAAGGAATTACAGCTGGTTAAATTGGTCAGTTTGTGAAAGCCTTAAGGCATAATACCTCTGACTTCTTATCTGTAAAGTATACTCTTTGTTTTTGAGACGGAGTCTAGCTCTGTCACCCAGGTTGGAGTGCAGTGGCATGATCTCGGCTCACTGCAACCTCTGCCTCCTGGGTTCAGGCGATTCTCCTGCCTCAGCCTCCCGAGTAGCTGGGATCACAGGCGTCCACCACCACGGCCTCCCAAAGTGCTGGGATTACAAGTGTGAGCCACCACGCCCAGCCGACTCTTTCAATAATAGAAATATAACACTGCTGGCTTTTGGCTGTAGTGAAAACTTCATTAGAAAGGGAAAAACTTGGGAAGGGAGTCTTACCACAATTTGAATTAAACACTTGCCAAAGAACCTGAAGCAAGCTGATGTTTATTGTCTTGTTGAGTGACCCAAGACTTCTTTCTGCTGGTTCTCCTTGAGGAGAGGATTAGGTGTTAAACAAATTTACAAGTATAGCGTGCAGTTTTGTTAAATACCCAATGACATTTCTTTTCACAGTTCTTTTGACTTTATACTGTTTAAATATCCTCAGTTGTCTCTTAATTTGCTTTTCTTTCTTTAATTCCTGTCGAACCAGAAAGTAACTTTTATGTGATCAATTCCCTTGTCTAGAATTTTTTGGCTATTTATTTTGAGTTGCAGTATACACATTGGTTTGTTAGTAATTTCCTTATTTTATGTTTTCTTTTCTAGTTTAACATGGTTTCATAATCTACACAGTGTCTTATTATTGGGATGGTTATGCGATAACTATCCCAATTAACTTCTTTTTGTTTCTTATTTTTCTTTGTAGGCTAAGAAATGGCATTTCAAAAGGCAGTGAAAGGGACGATTCTTGTTGGAGGAGGTGCTCTTGCAACTGTTTTAGGACTTTCTCAGTTTGCTCATTACAGAAGGAAACAAGTAAGTAACTGTACTTGTGTTGATTACAGTATGCAACTTAAATCTGCTAAAGAGCTGTCTATGGGGAATGTGTGCACTAACGGTTTTGTTTAGAAATTACTTGTGAAGTTTCTCAGTTTGATCTGAAAGATACTAATTTAGAACAGTGCCTTAATGATCCTGGAGAACTGTGTGTATCTCCTTTTTTAAAAAGTGAATTTCTTTTTCAGGAAGCATTATTTAGCCTGTGTTTTGGCTCTTTGGTTTTTAAAAGACTGCTTCATTTATGAGTGCCAGGATTTCTTCATTTAGACTTTCCTTGTCTAATTCATCGAAATGTCTGGATACCTTCTATGTTCCTGCCAAAAGTTTGTCTTATTAGAAGGCAGGCAGCTGAGAAAGGAAATGGAAAAGAAAAGGCCCAACTGAATCCTGGTTTTATTTCTTCAAGGTTTAGTTACTTATGAAGTATTACTTTGTGTTAGGTAAAAATTTAAATGAAGGAAAGCCAGGAAAATGAGATTGGTAAGAAGTTTCCAAATATTATGAAGTGTTCAGTTTCTTTTCTTTTTTTTTCTCTTTACCTTACAACTGTGACTTCCCATAGTTCAAACTGATGCCTGGAAATAATTTTGCTGAATGGCTTTGTTCTTTTCAGGCTTGAAATGCTGGCAACCACCATAGTAGTTAGTATCAGTCTCTTGTTCCCCCGTCCCATGTCATTAGGACATTTTGTGATGCTAGCTGTGTAGTGCATTTCTTTCTCAAAGATGAAGGTGAAGGAATTTGGCAAACAATTTGTAACTGAGTGATTCATTTTTCACATTTTTGTGGCTGCCTTTAAGCCATGGTTTGTCTTATACTTCTTGTTTCTGTTTCTTTGTGCTACAAGGTGGTGGAGCCAGGTGCATTGCTTGCAATCCCATATCCTGAATGAGGATCACTTTAAAAACACATATTATGGCCAGGTTCACTGACTCAAACCTGTAATCCCAGCACTTTGGGAGGCCAGGGCAGGCAGATCCCTTGAGCCCAGAAGTTTGAGACCAGCCTGGACAATATGGTGAAACCCTGTCTCTACAAAAAAAATACAAAAATTAGCCGGGTGTGATGGTGTACACTTGTAGTCCCAGCTACTCTGGAGGCTGAGGTGGGAGGACTGCTTGAGCCTGGAAGGTGGAGGCTGTAGTGAGCTGAGGTCATGCCACTGTACTTCAGCCTGGGTGACAAAGTGAGACCCTGTCTCAATCAATCAATAAAATGCATAAATAAAAACACATATTAGGAAGAATTAGTATGCTGGCCTATCATTAAAAAACCCAACAAGCCAATTTTTATGTGATTCTTGCTAAAGATGGGTGATATCGAAAGTCTTTTGATTAGCAATAGTCTTTTGATTAGTGTTAGTCTTTTTCTGCATTCTGAACTGTGAGGACATCACTCTCAATGCATGTATGTTGCAGTTTTTATTTTTTTAATTGACACATAATCATTATACATATTGATTGGGTTCATAGTGGAGTTTTGATACATACAATGGTACTAGTAATTCACTGACTTGGTATTGAAACTCTTCCTCATCCATTGATCATGCTTGATGTACTATTTCTTTTAAAAGATTGCCTTGGTTCCTTAAAAGCAAGTGTGAAAAGATGTGGCTTCTGCTGAGGCTATTTCAGAAGTGCACTTCTGTTTGGGACATGGGCATTAAGGGATTAGATTACTTCTACCATCTTTACTGGTGCTATCTGAAATGATACTGAAAAATGCCGATGCCAAAGTTCACGATATCTAATATGATGAGTTGTTGCTAAATTTATATGTGGTTTATATCTTTTAACCACAGTAAGCATGTTCTACTTCAGAGTTTATAGCTTAAATTTGTACCTAGGTAACACTGTTTTATCCCTTTTTTTGGTTTGATTTCTCTCTAATAATTGATCTTAAAGAATAGAATAAACAGAAGAGACTCTGGCCCCAAGAAGTCAAGTTATAGGTGGATTTTATTCAGTAAAATCAAGGCAAAATAAAGACCTATTGATTCCTGGGACATTTTGTCATTTTATCTTTCCTGAGTTAGACATCCTGACCACCCTAATAGCCAAATGAAATGGATAGCAGCAGCTTGAAGTCATTTATAATTTTAACCTGACAAGTTCTGTTGAAAAAGATTACTACAGGCATATGCAATCAATGAGTTGCATAAGAAATCCAACTATGTGCATTTCTTTTCTGGTGATTCCTGTCCCTTTAAGATACTGCCATTAGCATGTATTTGGGGGATAGCAGGTGCGATGTAGCCATAGGGAGTGGCAAAAAATAATAATAATAATAAAAAATAAAAGCAAGAATGAGAAGAGGAAACAACCTATTCCAGACATTGACATAAAATGACCACAGGCCTCCATTAACTCAGCTGTCCTCTCTCAGAAAATATCTGCCAATCAGAGCCATTCTAGCGGGGGGGAATTTTCCTGACTTCAATAGTCAAAAAAAATCTGCCCTTTGAGATACATTAATTGGCTACACTTTTGTTTGTAGAAGCTGGGGCCTTAAATGTGACTAGGTATGCTCCATTTTTCTGCAGAGTGATGCTTAAAGTATTGGCTTGTTACAGGTATATTTACCTACTGTATTTTTGTATTTTTTCTAGTTTCCTAAGAAGATTCCAACTGATAAACTGCCGTTTATTAAGAATAAGTTCGTTTTGAAACCCCAAGTTCCTGATGTCCTAAAGAGCCACCTATTGACTTTGGTTCTGGCACATTTTTCTGTGTTCTTGCATGCTCTGTCTTCCTGGCCCCTGGCTTGTGCCATTTGGTACTCCCAGGACAAAGCTTCTTCCCTGAAATAAAAGCAGGGGCTATATTCTAAATACAAATGGATTGAATATAAAAGTTGGTACATTGTTAAAACATGTTTGGTGATAGAGGGTAGTACTATGAGTGTTTAGGTGCCAGGTCAGCTCCTGAAAACCTTTGAGTCAATTCTATAGTTAAATTACCTTATATATGTAAAGAAAACAATTGTATGTTCTTTAAAAATTAATTAAACATAAGACAGATTGAAATTGAATAAGATGTGGTTTCACTTACCTTTAATGCAGTTGCCTGAATCAGAGCCATTGTAGGTGGGACAATAGAGGCCTCCATGGAGACTGGTGTTTCTGGGAGCAGGTTAGGGGTTAGAGGTGGTAGCAATGATGCTTTTGTCTCGCTCTACTTCATAGTATGGCTTTTCTTCATACAAGCATATTAACAATGCTATTACTTAGGTTTATCAATGATGAATAGTGCCCACTGTTGAGCCAAGTGAACTCTAGAGGTTTATTATTTTTATTTTCTAAGGGAAACAGGTCAGATTTAGAAGAGATAGAGGAATGTGAGGGTTGTTATAGCCTAAGGAGAGGGCAATTATTATTATTATTCTTTTGGAGCTGGGCAGCCTAAATCTTCAATTCCAACCAAGGAAGTTGATGAGGAAAGGAGATGAAGGTTGGCTGACTTCTTTTGCTTGTGTCCACCTGCAGGGAAGGTTTGTGGCCACAGATAACATCCACATTCCAGGCCTTCCTCAGTTAAGCATCTGAGGGCTTTTAGCGTGGTCTTAGAGTGGCTTCCTCTTCATTTTCTTGTCCCCTTTTCTTTATTTTCCACCCATAAGCAGGTGACAGTTTCCACAAAGGGAGCTTGAGTTTTCTTCTCCCCAGACCAGCTGTATGCCAAGGAACAAGGGTCTTAGTACTGCGATATAAGCATTTTACCACTCAAAGAAACCAACCCCACTGGGAATGGAGCAAGCAGACACTCTGTGGTGGTGTGGAGATTTTTTAGATCAAGTTGATTGTGATTCACTATTTAGTATAGGTTGGTTTAATAATACACTTTTAATTGGATGAAACTTGGAGGTCATCTTATCCAGTCTAAGGTCTAGTGAAAGGAAGTAGCACTTCATAGAGGAGTCTCCTTTTTCTAATTCCAGGCTGGTGGGAGAATGGAGTAGATGAAGAGGGAAATTTAAATTAGGAAAAGGGGTCATGGGATACTTTTAGAACAAGTAAACCTTTTTGAGCAACAGCAGTAGAGAGCATTAAAGTCAGGGCTCCATGAGGAGTCCTCAGGAAGATGGGAAGGTTGGGATGGGAGTGGCCAGGATGAAACAAGAATAGAGTGGGAAGGAGTACAGGGATTTCACACAGGGCTACCCTAGTCTTTTTTCTTTTCATTATAGCCCAACGGCACTGTTTAACACTTTTTTTTTAAGTTAACATTTATTTCATACCTTCTAGGTCCTAACTGGAAAAACTGATGTGATGATGTAGGCTTTTCTTTAACCTCAGTGATGTGGTTGATATGACAAAAATCTATTCAGGTCAGAAGAGTGGTCTTTCTCACATAACACATTCTAGGTTTGTTCCTTCCATGACCTGGTCTGAAGGTGTGGTGGCTTTGTGAGCCGAGGTAAAACTTGAGAACCACTGAGAGCTTTCTCAAAGCCCGGATGTGAAAATTTTTTTCCCCTCTGCACCATAAATAGGCAAGGAGTGGGCTTCAGAATATGAAAATCAAGATCTCTCTCTCTCTTTTTTTTTTTTTTTCCCTGAGATGGAGTTTCACTCTTGTTGCCCAGGCTGGAGTGCCAGGGGCATGATCTCAGCTCATTGCAACCTCTGCCTCCTGGGTTCAAGCGATTCTCCTGCCTCAGCCTCCCAAGTAGCTGGGATTACAAGCACCCTGATTCTAAGAAGATCATTCCTCCCAAGGTCTCTTTTTAATGGGAGGAATTATCTTCTTAGAATCAGGGAAGTAAGAAATTCTCATTGATTGGTGTGCCATTCATAAGCAACGGAACAAAAAGGCCAAGAGCGTTATCTTTAGAGCAGTCTCTGCAGACTGCCTGCATCTAACACCTAGCTGTACTTTTCTTTTTTGAGGTATGTTTCCTTACCGTTATTTATTTACATATTTATCCCTTTATTTTTGTTTGACATGTCATAATTGTACATATTTATGGAATGCAGAATGATATTTCTGTGCACGTATACAACATGTAACGATCAAATCAGGGTAATTAGCATATCCATTACCTCAAACGTTGATCATGTCTTTGTGTTGTGAACATTAAAAATCCTCTCTTCTAGCTTTTTTGAAAATATACACTAAATTATTGTTAACCATATTCAGCATATAGTGTTACAAAGCCCTAGAACTTATTCCATCTAGCTGTAACTTTGTGTGTATTAACCAACCTCTCCCTGTCTTCCCGCTCCCCTCCCCTTTCCAGCTTTTAATACCAACAGTTCTACTCTCTATTTCTATGAGCTCAATTTATTTTAGCTCCTAGATATGAGTCAGAAGATGAAGTATTTATCTTTCTGTGCCTGACTTATTTCACTTAACATAATGTCCTCCAGGCTCATCTGTGTTGTTGCAAATGACAGGATTTCATTCTTTTTCTTTTTTTTTTTTTTTAAATAGAGATGGGGTATTGCCATGTTGCTCAGGCTGGTCTTGAACTCCTGAGCTCAAGTTCACCCACCTCGGCCTCCCAAAGTGCTGGGGATCACAGACGTGAGTCATTGTGCCCGGCCTATTTCATTCTTTTTAATAACTGAATAGTATTCCATCGTGTATATATATACCACATTTTCTTTATCCAGTCATCTGTTGATGGACATTTAGGTTGATTCCATATCTTGGCTATTGTGAACAGCTAGTTCTGTATCTTTATAGCTGAGTGACTATAGGTGATTTTCTTAAATTCTCTCAGCCTCATTTTCTCCCTTCTATAAAATAGGGATAACAGTGGTACTTCCTGCACAGGTTTATTAAAAAGCAGTGAAGCCTGGGAGAGTTCCTGGAACATAGGAAGCTTTCAAAAAGTGTTACCTCTTATGAGATTCCCAAGGGATATGAATATAAAGTGCGATTGTAGTCAGCAAGCAAGTTGCTCTTGGCACTAGAGATCTTGCATTCACGGATACTTTGTTAAAACTTTTGGGATTAGTAGCAAATGGTATATCCTTCATTTTAGGTTATAGAAGAATGGCTCAAAGACAGGTGTACCAACACTCTTCTGTTTTCCTTTCTCCTTGCTTCCGGATCTGAGGATGAGCAAAATATCAACACCAATTGTTGAGTTAACCTCTCTAACTGTTATAATAAGTTCCTAGAATTTCCCACTGTTTCTTTCTTTTTTTCTATGTAGGCTTATATGAATTATGGCATACTTGATTTATATAACTGATATGTTGCTAAAAGTTACAAGAATATAGTTCCTTTGATAAATTAATATCAGTGCCATTTATTGGAATTCTGTGGTGAAACATTCTTTAAAAACAGGCAATATCAGGGAAAAAAGCTCTAACTTTTTTTGGGGGGGATAAATCTGAATTTTCATGTATCATTGTAGCTTGAAATGGAATGCAATTAAACTAATTTCTTCTTTCCCAAAGTCAGTGATGTTCGAGCATGTTGATATTATAATAGGTGTTGATGACAGGATCTTCGTGATTTGCAAAATAGCCTCTCACTTTGTAAGAGACATCAATTCTCTATGCTTGTGAGTGGCTTAGGAAATACTATAGTTCACTCTGTTATATGTGTTAATTAAGGGAATATGAAAAAAAAACCCTGATAACAGTGATGTGTTAGGTGAGTTGAAATACAGGTAAGCCTATACTACCTTTGTTAGTGTCAGCAAAACCCAGGAGGAAAAATATTTATGCTAATGAGAGGCAAAGTGATGCATGGATAATTAAAATCAGCAGGAATTTTGAGAACGTTGTTTTAACTTGTAATTGCAATCTCTCCCTCTCCATACCTTATTTGTAAGAGCTCTAACGAAGTAGTGCTTTTTGATTAGTAGTACCAATGACTCAAAAGTTTTAAAGGCAGTAGCAAAAGATAAGATTGGATAAGAAGCAAAAAACAAAACAACAAAAAAACAAAAATAACAAAAAAGAATGATCAACTCTAGTCAAAATAAGATCTACTTTAGGATTTATTTGAATAGACCCCAAATAAAGCAACATTTAGCTTCCTGAATGTGTCTGTTATGTGAATGTGGCTGGGTTTTGGTGAACCTGTTGTAGCGTGTGTGGATTATAAAAAATTTCAGAATTCCAATTTCTTCATAAAGTAAAGATAATGTAACTTTACTCACAGGCTTTTTTCTCTGCCAAGCACTAAGTCAATACATACAAATCAGTGATCACAGTACCTGGCACATAGCAGGTCTTCAGTATCTGCTTTACTTCTTTCTCTTTCCCTGAGGTAGGATATGAACATTTGAAATAGACCTAGCCTTGTCAGGCATAATAAGAAAGATATAACATCAGAGTTTAAAAAAAATAGCTGAACTTTTGGTTGGCACACTTTTGCTTATATTGATGACTAAACAGATAAACTGGTAGAGGGTAGAGAAACTTGAAGTTCAAATGAGTATTTGTTGAAGAGAAATCAAAATCATAAGCATAGTATCTAAGATATGATGTCAGTTAGGAAACAATTTAATCTTGTGGCATCTGCAGGAAAAAAAGAAAATAAAGAAACAATTTAAATTACAAACATTCCACCTTAGCATTGCTTTTCAGCAGTTTCTTTGTTTGAATATAATAATTTGTTTATCTTTTGAACACCCTTAACATTTTTGATCATTTAACCTCAATTAGAAACATTCTTTAGGTTCTTGAACTAAGGAGGATCTGTGGGTTTGAAATTAGTGTAACTCTTCCTGAAGGTTGATGTAGCTGTAACTGAAACTATCACATGACACATTTGCTTGCTTGCCCTTTTTTTTTTTTTTTTTTTTTTACCAGATTGCTTTTAACTTTGTAAGTCAATTCAGGCTACTAGACTTTCTTGTTCTCCCACAGTAAACAATATTCTATCTGCAGAGGCATTTTGCACAGGTTTGTAAGCAATCTTTCCATTCCCCTCCCCGACTTTTTTTTTGAGACAGTGTCTCACTCTGTCACCCAGGCTGGAGTGCAGTGGCGGGATCTCGGCTCACTGCAACCTCTGCCTCCCGGGTTCAAGCAATTCTTCTTGCTTCATCCCCCCAACTAGCTGGGGTTACAGTCGCCCGCCACCACAGCCGGCTAATTTTTGTATTTTTTAGTAGAGATGGGGTTTCGCCATGTTGGCCAGGCTGGTCTTGAACGCCTGACCTAGGGTGATCCGCCCGCCTCGGCCTCCCAAAGAGCTGGGATTACAGGCGTGAGCCCAGTCCCAATCTTTGTCTTTAAAAAAGCCTTAGGAAATGCTATAAAAACGAATGTTCCTAAATAGTCTTTGTTTTTTTTCCTGTACCTGTTGATGGCAGAATAATGTTGCTTTTTAAAAATTCTTTCCTTGATGGCCAGGTGAGGTGGCTCATGCCTGTAATCCCAGCACTTTGGGAGGCTGAGGCAGGCGGTTCACCTGAAGTCAGAAGTTTGAGACCAGCTTGGCTAACATGGCAAAGCCCCATCTTTACTAAAAATATAAAAATTAGCCAGGCATGGTGGTGGACGCCTATAATCCCAGCTACTCAGGAGGCTGAGACAGGAGAATTGCTTGAACCTGGGAGGTGGAGGTTGTAGTGAGCCGAGATCGCACCACTGCACTCCAGCCTGGGCAACACAGTGAGACTGCATCTCAAAACAAACAAATAAACAAACAAAAACAAAACCCAATTCTTTCCTTGAGCATAACTGAAACTCTGTACCCTTTGTTCAACATCTGCTCGCCCACCTTCTGCTTACCACTATTTTACTCTCTGCTTCTATGAGTTCGACTATTTTAACTCTCATGTATAAGTGAGATCATACAGTATTTGTCTTTCAGTGTCTGGCTTATTTCATTTAGCATAATGTCCTCCAGGGCTATCCATGTTGTCAGCAATGTCAGGACTTCCTTCTTCTTTAAGGCTGAATAATATACCATTTTATGTATATACTACATTTCTTTATTCATCCATCTGTTTAGGTTGTTTCCATATCTTGGCTGTTGTGAATACATTCTGCATAGGATATCTAACACTGTAGTTCCCACCTAAATGTTAAAATCAACTAAAATGGCCATTTCTGATGGTGGAAGAAGGAACTCATGGTTGAGTCATAAGCTACCTGTTTGCTTAAAGAGCCATCAGCGTTATGTCAAATGTGAAGGTAGAAATGTCTCTGCACCATGGCTTTCTAGGGCTTGCATTTGATGATCTGTCCTTCTGAGGTGTTGTCTGTATGGATTTATTTCCTAATTTTTATTTTTGTAAATGATGATGCCTCATCCATTCATAGTCCATTCTCTATTGTGTATGGACTGTATGCAATGTAGACGAGTTGTAAATCTTGGGTTGTAAAACTAAGCACATGTCAAACTTGTGTATTAATTGAAGTAAGCTAATTGGTATAATAACCAATCCTCAAAGCTCAGTGGCTTATCATAATGCACGTTTATTTGTTGCTCACGTTATAGTTCAATGTGGATAGGTGGGGAACCTATTTCCTGCAATTACCCAGGAACCTATGTCTCTTTATTCTAGTGGGTCTGCCATGCTATAGGGGTCTCACCCTACTGGATCATTTCTACTCCACTATATGGGAGTGTTCTCTGGAAGAAGAGAAAAAGTTTTGTTAAGCATTTAGCCATTACATATGTGTCTTGAATTTAGTTTCTAATCTGGTGGACAAATGAGCTATATTTCTTTCGATGAGAATTTTATTGTTAGGGTTATGCCAAAGACTGTATCATTCATTTGCCTCTCTTATTTAGAACTCTTTGCATGGATTCCTGGAAGAACTGTTTTTCTCTTAGAAATACAACTAAATTTGTGGGAATGTGTCTGATATCTAAAGCTTGATGAGGATTCTGAATAATCTGTATTTTAGATAAGGCCAGTTGAAACTATTCTTAACTACTCTATATGGTTAACTGTTTTTTCAGAGACATGTTTCATCAAAGCACTAAAATTATGCAGACAGAGCTGGAAATGTTCTCTGAAGAGCATCCTATCATCTTCCTTATAATTTTGGTTTTTATTTAACACTTAGCCCCCAAAGTGGGGCCATGGCAATATCTTTGAGTTATAACTCACATCAGGCCTTCGAGGAGTTTGTGATGCTATTTTGTTGCTGGCATACAAAATCAGTGAGGTTAACTGTACTTCTATAGGTCACTCAGTGAGTCAACGACTGAGCTATGATTAACGTTGACAGCTGGTGAGCTGCTAGGCTGTTGCTAACTGAGCAACATTGACATTCATTTTGATTTGACTTTGCATTTCATTTTCAACTATCTATTCATTTTAAGGCCTCTTTAAAAACTTTTTAGGGATGTTGTAGACGGAGGAAACTTTCTATAAATGCTTTGGGGAGAGTCCTTTAGCTTCCCTCTCCCCATTCCCCATCTTTCAGCTTAATAGTTAAATTATGTTTATGCTAGGAAAGCATCTTCTAGGTAGTTTTAGAAATAGATGATTTAAATAGAAGTTAAGCGATTCCAATTTTGCTTTATTTGTTTTGTAATTTGTGATTTCAACAAAGAATTTCTGTAAACTAATTGTACGATAGTGAGTACCGACTAGAAAAATCATATTTATATTTGATGAAATAATTCACAGAGAAATGATGAGTATGCATTATAAATTTGGCCAAAATGTATTTTTGAACATAGGTTAAAGTGTAGCTGAAGGCCATCTAGATTATAAAGCTTGGAACCGGCTGGTTGGCTCAGTTGGGCATCATTTTATTCACCTGAGAGGGATGGGGAAAGAGTGAGCCCTCTTTCACTTCTGGATCTACTTCCAGATGCTTTAGGGAGATTATTAAGAAAAAGTGCTGGCTGGGTGCATTGGCTCATGCCTGTAATCCCAACACTTTAGGATGCCAAGGCGGGCAGATCACCTGAGGTCAGGAGCTTGAGGCCAGCTTGACCAACGTGGCAAAACCCCACCTCTACTAAAAATACAAAAATTAGCCAGGTGTGGTGGGGCGGGGGGTGCCTGTAATCCCAGCTACTGGGGAGGCTAAGGCAGGAGAATCGCACAAACCCGGGAGATGGAAGTTGTGCCTTGGAGCTAAGGTCGTGCCACTGCACTCCAGCCTGGGCAACACACTGAGACTCTGTCTCAAATTAAAAAAAAAAAAAGTGCTATTTCATAGAATTCTGTGTGACAGCTTAACTGCCCAATGTGGTTGGCTTTAGGCGAGGCAGATGCCCTAGGACTTCTGATCTCACTAACTGCCATCAACAGTTCTGCACTGCTGATGCCAGAAAGGCAGGCAGATCTAGAGGCCCAAGTGACCTATACATGTAGGCAAAGATGACCTAACAGAGCTGAGGACATGAGATTTGGAGTCAAACCTGGGATCAAATTTTGATTCTTTGAATTACTTGCTCAAGGGATAACTAAAGATTTCCTCACTGGTCAAAAGATTCCTCTTTTCTATGGAAAGTGTGAGTGACACCTAAGGAGCTAATGTTAGGGGTGTGAGCTGGCAGCTTCTAGGCAAGTAATGGTTCTATTTCTTCTTCCTTCTCTATCTACCCGAACCTCAGACTTACTCTCCAGGTCCTCTGACTTTCAGTGAGCCATCAGAGTTGAAAAGCAAGCATATATTCTGTTTTAAAAATATTTGAAAACCTATCTCCCAAATCTCAGCTCATATAGTCAATTACGTTGTTAACTTATTTGAAGTACATATATTCAGACAGAGCCAAGGGGTTTTCCTCAATTTTTAGCTATAAAAAGTTTGATAATTTAAGTGTTTGGATATTTTCTAATTGCTATTAAAAGAACTTCTGTGTGATTTCTCAAAGGAATCACAGTCACTTAAAATCTGGACAGTACCTTCAAGGGGAACTAGACCTTCATTCTCAGCTACCCCAGAAGGATGGGCTCCTTTTTTTTTCTTTTGTGTGGACCCCAGTGGAGATGACAGTGTAACCATTGGCAACTCTATCTACAGAGTGATCATGAATCCCTCACCGAATATGTTTACACTGAGAAATGTTGCTTACTCTCATGTAAGTGCAAGAAAAAAAATGTCAGTTTTTAGAATCACAAAGTGATTCAGGAAGTGAATAAAGGCCATTAAAACATCTTAAGATTCACTGTGAGGAGATGCTTGTTGGATTTTCCTTTTAGGAATATATAAATATGGTTAGTCTTTTTTAGTGACAAAAAGCAGGAAGCAGTTTCCCTTAAATCTTACGATTCCATCGATCGACTCATATATTATGGGAGAGAGTGACGGTTGCAGTCTGAGGTGATTTGCATGAGACCCTACTTTATACTCCAATTATTACTGTACATGATTACAGGACAACCTGGTTGTTAATTGCCTGTGGTCTTTAAATATGCACTTCTTTCAGAAATAGACACTAATTATTAGATCTTGTTTTTGGTCTCACCCGAAGTTGTAAATGTCTAGGATTTTTTTTTTTTTAATTTGCAAGTCTAATGATATACAGACATAGTAAAACTGATCTCATTCTGAATCCTGTTCAGGGTGAACATTCTCTGGGATGTAAACTATCAAAGACTGTGAACTTGGCTTTCAGTTCTTTGTAGGTGTTCATGTGAGTCTCTTGACAAAACCTGTATGTTTGCTATCAGAATGCTGAAGGAATTTTATCTTTCTAAAATATAGATGAAAATTAGTAAACAAGTTGAAAAAAACTACTTCTCCCATAATAAAATATAATAGAAATAACATCAAAGTATTATTACGTATTAGATATTCTCCCAATTCCACCAAGATAAAAATTTTGTGTTTGGGAGCTGTGGTTGGAATTATGCTAGGAAAAAGGCAGTTTGTTTTGTGTGTTGGGCTCTCCAATGGCTGAATTAGGGAATTGATCCTGAATTTGATAGAGCTGGAGTTGTTCCTGTCTTTAAGCCAAGGTTGGTGAACTCATGTGTCTACAGGGGATAGAGTGATGAGGTACAAGTGTGAAGCCAGTGAGCAGGAATCCTGGACTAACAAGAGTGCACAAGCCTTGCCTAAGGATGGCAGCTGCTACTCAGTTTTAGCAGATTTATCTCAGATAGAAATTCTGATTTAGATGTGAAATATAGCAATTTAAAAATATTGGATGTATGATTTGGTTTTTAAGAAAGTAGTGTGCTAAGCAGAGAAAACATTCTAGTGCGACTTCTAGTTTTAACACATGCTCTTCCCACTTCCTTTCCTGGTTTTTGTCACCCAGCTAATGCCTATTACTTTTTCTCTACTTGATTTAGCTACATGTTCCAAGAAGCCTTCTTGGGTCTGTATAAGAGGTGCCTCCTGTGGCTCTTGTAGCCTCTTTTCTATGCCTATATCCACTTTTAAACAATGTTATAATTGCTTCTTTATCTTTTTGTTTTGTTCCCTGGGCTATAGAATCCTTGAAGGCCTCCACAAAATACGGATTGGATGAATAAGTTTGATGAATAAATGATGGTGGACCCAGGGTTTTCTCAGGACATAGAGTTTTTTCCTTCCTTCTTCCTTCCTTCCTTCCTTCCTTCCTCCCTCCCTCCCTTCCCTCCTCTCCCCTCCCCTCCCCTTCCTTCCTCCCTTCCCCTTCCCTCCTTCCTCCCCTCCCCTTCCCTCTTTCCTGTTTCTTCCCCTCCCCTCCCTTCCTCTTCCCTCCCTTCCTTCCTTCCTTCCCTTCCCCTCCCCTCCTTTCTTCACTACCCTCCTTCCTTCTCTCCCCTCCCCTCCTTTCTTCCCTCCCACTACCCCCTCTCCCTGATGCAGGGTTTTGGTCTCCCAGTTAATATAGGGCCTATGGCCATTCCAAGGCTTCTCCTAGAACCTCCAGATCAATCCTTCAATAAAATCTGTATCCCAAATTCCTGTGTAATCAAACTGCCTTAGAAAGGAGGGTGAACAAAGGGAGGGCAGGTCGAGGAAGATTTGGAACCCAAAGCCCTCTTGTCTTAAAGTGTGTTGTTACCTGTTTTATTCTTGCTGCTTTTCTCCTTTTTATTTCCCCTCAATCAACATATTCTAGGAAAGGTAGAGTGCAGATGTGTTTTTATGACTCAAAACCATATGAAGCCAAAATGAGTCTTTTTCCTGTCATAATTATAAGTAGGGCCTTAGGCTGTGTTTACTGCCTCTAAAATAAACGTGGTACTTAGCTTCTCAGTTGCAACACTTCCCAGCTTTTATGAAAAAAAAAAAACAAAAATAAAATGTTATTTTAAAAAGTAGTGTCAGAAAGTAAATAAATTACCCTTAATAGTGCTGTATGTTTTAAAAAAATATTTTGGAGGGACTGTTCAGTAAAACCTTCAAAACAAAACTACACCAAACAAACTACTTTCTAGATTTGGCAGCTGGTCATATCTCACTCTATTATAACTAGTCAGTCTACTTTTTAAATTTTTTTCTCAAATTATGTGTGGTGTCAGAGTGGTATAGTAGTGTAACACCTAGTCTCTGTTGCCAGGCTAAGTTCAGTTTTCAGCTCTACCATGAACCTGCTGTGTACTTAGGGACCAATTGCTTAACTTCTGTATGTCTCAGATAGTTCTGTAAAATGAAGATCTTAGTAGTACCTAACTCATATAGTTATTGTGAGGATTAAATGAGTAGAAAAAAAGCAAAACCCTTAAAATAATGTCTGGCACATAAATGCTCTTTACATAATTCACTTATTTTTTTAAGTCAAGTGTATTGAGGTATAATTTGTAGTATAAAGTGCAGTAAAATTTACCCTTTATAATTTACAATTCTATGAGTTTTGATAAGTTTATAAAATTTACCCTTTATAATTTACAATTCTATGAGTTTTGATACAGTTATGTAATGAGCACTGTGATCAAGATGTAGAACATTCCTATCAGCCTCACCATTCTTTCATGCCCTTTGTAGTCAGTCCTTGTACCCCCATTCCCAGACCCTGGCAACCACTGATCTGTTTTCAGATTCTGTGCTTTGCTTGTACAGAACATGATATAAACAGAAGCACTGGAATCATGTAGTATGTAGACTTCTGAATCTGGCTTCTTAGGCTTAGTACAGGGATTAGTAGACTTTTCTGTAAAGAGGCAGAGAGTAAATGTTTAAGGCTTGCAGTCCATATAGTCTCTGATGCAACTATTCAGCTCTGCTATTATAGTCATGGACAACACATAAATGATTGGATGTGGCTATCTTCCAGTGAAACTTTGTTTACAACAACAGAGAGCAGCCAGATTTGGGCTGAAGACCATAATTTGCTGACCCCTGATTTAGAATATTGCATTTGAGGTTCATTCGTGTTGCTGTGTGTAGCAGTAGCTTGTTCTCTTTTATTTCCATTTATTATTCCTTTGCATACACAGTTTGTTTAGTCATTCACCAGGTAAAGGATGTTTTAGTTTTTTTTTCCAGTTGAGGACGATTATGAATAAAGCCATTGTAAATTTTTGCCTACAGACTTCTGTATGAACACAGATTTTCATTTCTTTTGGGTAACTATCCAGGAGAGGAATTGCTTGGTTGTGTAGTGTGTGTTTACCTTTATAAGACACTCCTGGCCAGGCACGGTGGCTCATACCTGTAATCCCAGCACTTTGGGAGCCCAAGGCTGGTGGATCACGAGGGCAGGAGTTCAAGACCAGCCTGGCCAAGATAGTGAAACCTGTCGCTACTAAAACTATAAAAATTAGCCAGGCGTGGTGGCAGGCACCTATAATCCCAGCTACTCAGGAGGCTGAGGCAGGAGAATCGCTTGAACCCGGGTGGCAGAGGTTAGAGCGAGCCGAGATTGTGCCACTGCACTCCAGCTTGAGTGACAGAGTGAGACTCCATCTAAAAAAAAAAAAAAAAAAAAAGACACTCCCAAACTGTTTTCCAAAATAGCTGTATAATTTTGCATTTCTATAAGCAGTGTAAGAGAGTTTCAATTGTGTTGCATCCTCACCAGCACTTGGTATTGCCCTCCCTACCTTTTTTTTTTTTTTTTTTTGAGACAGAATATCCTCTGTCACCTAGGCTAGAGTGCAGTGGTGTGATCTCGGCTCACTGCAGCCTCCTTCTCCTGGATTCAAGAGATTCTCCTATCTCAGCCTCCTGAGTAGCTGGAACTATAGGCATGTGCCACCATGCCCGGCTAATTTTTGTATTTTTAGTAGAGATGGGTTTTGCCACATTGGCCAGGCTGATCTTGAACTCCTGACCTCAGGTGATCCTCCTGCTTTGGCCTCCCAAAGTGCTAGGAGTGAGCCACTGCACCTGGCCTTTTTTTTTTTTTTTCTTTTTTTTAAATTTTAGCCATTGTAAAAGACCATGAAGATTCTTGGAAACCTGAGTAGAGCTATATTCAGTTGGAAGCTCTTGAAGGGTTTTATACATGGAAATGACATTATTTGGGTTTTTAAATGATCACTCCAGTTGTAATATAGAAAATGATATGGAAGGAGGCTGGGTAAATGTGTGAAGGCCTTTGGGAGAATATCATGTTAGTATAGGGGAGAGGGAAGATACCTTGATTTGAGAGGTAGCAGTGGAGATGAAGTGACTAGATATGGAAATGTTTTAGAAGATGGAATTGATAAACTCAGTGATTGAGCAGATATAGGACTTAAGAGACGGGGAGCTCTCAAGGTTGTTTCCATATTTCTGGCAGCAGCAACTACATTTATAATGACACCCTTACTGAGATGAGGAACATTGACAGAGAAAAAGGTTTGAGAAGATAAAGTAATTGGGTCAATTTTGAGATATATGTAAGACATCCAAATGGAGGTCTCAAGTAGGCAGTGTGAGATCTGGGTTCCTGAATGGTGGAACAAAATTAGAAATTATTGTGGTATAAAGGATATTTGATGATATGGGGTACATAAGATTTTCTCTGTCTCTCTTACTGTCTGTTGAGTTTAGTGATTTGAGGAGAGTGAATTGGATAGACCTAAGAGGAAATTTGGTGTTTAATTTTGGGCAGTAGAGTGACATACAAAGGAAGCTAAGAGAGAGTGGTTCAAAGAGGCTGGAGAGAGAGAGAGTTGTCCCCCAGATGCCCAGGTGAGTGAACAATCATTTGTGCATTTATTGGATTTGGTGGCATAGTTGGCATTTAGTCAGTTTTGTGGTTGTTGGTAGTAGTGGTTGGATGTATGTGAAAATTCAAATTAGAGTGAGTGTGAGGAGTAAGGAGTGAGGCAGTAGAAAAAAAACAAGATTTACAGGTCTATCAGGAATTTTTAGGATAGTTGTTAGAGATATATGTTAGAGGTGTTTATTATCGTTGAGACTGAGATAGGTTAGAGCTTGGTGATGAGAAGGACAAGGGAGGGAGTGAATATAGGAGAAACTGTTGTTAATGGAATGAGATCCTCACACACTAGTGATGCCTTTCAGATCCAGCAAACTTGATGAAGGGAAAACTCAGTCAAGATTAATGTTCACAGTTAGAGTAGAATAGAGGACTTTTAGTATTACCAAGTTCTAATGAACTATATCATAATATGGTCTTTAAACTTATTTCTCAAGTATTTCTCGAAAACTTACCAAGCAGAAAATGTCAGCAATCTTTCTGATGTGTGAAAATGCTCTGGCGGTTTAGTCACTTGTCAGTCTCATGTCCAAGTCCTACCCATCTGTCCTGGCGCAATTGAAACCCTCAAATGAAAGACTCTCCCTCCCTCATCTGAATGGCCATAGCCTGGTGTTTTTTTCCCTCTAGGGTGGCATTTATTCTTTCTATGTACTTGTTATATATATGTGTGTGTGTGTGTGTGTGTGTATGTGTGTGTGTGTGTGTGTATATATATATATATATACATATATATATATATATATATACATATTATTTTTTTTCCTCATTAGATGGAGGGCAAAGACCATAATTGAAATATGTTATGTTCTCTGTAGTACCTACTGGTTACATTTATTTAGTTAACAAACTAAATGTATATAAAGGTAAAAAATAGGCACATGGTTATTAGCAGATAATTAAAAGAAGCTATATGAAAAATAAGATTTTTGTGGTTTGGTGTCAGAATTTGTAGCCTGATAATAAGTTTTTGTTTTCATGAAATTTAGTAAAACATGTTTTGAAAGTTCCTAATTATATGTGACTAAAAGATCAAATTATTTAACAGAGTGATAACAGCAACAACTCTGGTGGTTACTTTGTCATTTACCAGTGACTTTCAGATTATTATTCCATTCAGACTGAGGATAATCCAAAGATACAAGGAGAAATCACAGGGGTTTTTGTCACCATTTTACAAGGGAAGAAACCAGAGATAATGAGTCAACAGTTACATTGCTGGTAACCAGGTGCTAAATCCCAGGCTGGGATCTTCTGATTCTAATCTGGCTTTCTTTCAGTTTACCCAATGGCTTCTAGATTTACTTTCATAGAAATCCAATTGGCCTGATAATAATTAAATGCAACTGCAGGGGGTAAGTGGGTTTCCTTTATTTGAATGAATTTAAAAAATCACTTATTTTGGGTGATTAGGATAATCTCTTGGTAACACCTGAGATTACCTCCTCTTGCACATGCTTTGGCCTGTTGGCCTAGAGCTTCAAATGGGGCTCCTGCAGCAGAATGGGAAAAACACCACCATCATGGATTGCAATGATGCTGTGATTTGAAGAAAAGAAAATGGAAGTCACATATCTGTGGAATACTAATAGAGCAATGCTGGCCAGTACTGTTTGCTATAGTGAACAAACCTAGTATTAGCATTTTGGGAAAAAACCAGACACCATTTTCCTGGGTTTTTGACTCTGCCTTCTGGCAACTACTTATTTTTAAAGTCCAGGATCATTTTTTATTTAGGATGAAAAGCTACATTCTTTAAGAAACTAGAAATATGGAAGGTCATTACTTTTTAGGAGGACTATGTCAAGGCCTTTAATTATATTATTGTTGAAGTTTCATAAAAACTGTAATAATGGGCTGGGTGCAGTGGCTCATGCCTGTAATCTCAGCACTTTGGAAGGCCGAGGCAGATGGATTGCTTGATTGATTCTAGGAGTTTGAGACCACGCTGGGCAACATGGTGAAACCCCATCTCTGCAAAAAATATGAAAATCAGCTAGGCTTGGTGGTGCACACCTGTAGTCCCAGCTACTCTGTAGGCTGAGGTGGCAGAATCACCTGAACCTGGGGAGGCTGAGGTTGCAGTAAGCTGTGATAGTGCCACTGCACTCCAGGCTGGGCAACAGAATGAAGCCCCATATCAAAAAAGTCCAACAAACTGTAATGGTATATTTATATTACTTTCAATATATAAAATCTATGGTTTTATATTAAAATATTTAGTATGGAAGTCTTTGACTAAATTTTTCTGAAAAATATAATTCTCATTAAACATAGCTCATTATTTAGTACCTTCTATTAAATAAATTCTTTTTAATTGTACTGACTTTAACTTACGTACCCCCAAACTCTAGAATATAGTTTTGTCAGGAGAACTGAGGAATGAAGAATGTATACTTCTGAGAAAGTGTGGAAAGACATGAAGTCTTTTTTCCTCCTCCTTCACCACTTTAATATGTTATCTGAATGAATTGCTAGTACTGGGTAAAAAAATCTCCTTATGTTCCCTTATAAATTGCCTTAGATAAGGTATTTGGGAATTGCTGTACAGTGTTGTGAATAATTGAACTTGGCTGTATATGAAGCAGTTGAGACATCGAATCTGAAACCAGGTGTCCTATGGCTAAATAGTTGTGATTCATGAAAAGAAATACACCGAGAAATGTAAGGATTGTTTTCCCCCAAGGCAGTTGGTCCTATAACTCTATGTGGACTGTGGACTCTCTTTAGCTCTTATATTCCTTATTTCTATTAGAAATTTCCTTTTAGTATATTGTAAAATTTGTTAAATTGACATTCCAAATGGACAACTGAAAGTGATCTGCTTTTACATCAGATGAACCTGGCCTATGTTAAAGCAGCAGACTGCATTTCAGAACCAGTTAACAGGGAGCCTCCTTCCAGAGAAGCTCAGCTACTGACTTTGCAAAATACATCTGAATTTGATATCCTTGTTATTGGAGGAGGAGCAACAGGAAGTGGCTGTGCGCTAGATGCTGTCACCAGAGGTAAGTCTTTTTTTTTTTTTTTTTTTTTAATTTTAAGTTCTGGGGTACATGTGCAGGATGTACAGGTTTGTTACATAGGTAAGTGTGTGCCATGGTGGTTTGCTGCACCTATCAACCCATCACCTAGGTACAAGCTCAGCATGCATTAGCTATTTATCCTGATGCTCTCCCTCCCCCTGCCCCACCCCAAAGGCCCCAGTGTGTGTTGTTCCCCTCCATGTGTCCATGTGTTCCCATTGTTCAGCTCAGAGGTAAGTCTTGATGTGGATAACACTTCGTCCTTTCTCCCAGTAAATACACAATATGCAGTCTATAGTAGTGAGGACACATTTCTCTCTTGTTTACAGATTTTCCATCCTTAATGAAGCACCTTCACAGTTTTTGAAATATAGGCACTGCACAACTTTAAAATGAAATATAACTCATTTCACTTCAATGAATTTATTTAAAAAGAAAACTTTATATTTTATGAGTTTATATTTTATGAGTTTATTAATTTGTTCTGGTTTTTTTTAAAGCACATATTTATATTTATATAAAATAAAAACATTTTTATATCACTTCAAATCACATATCAGTCAATGGTAGAAAAATTTATTAAACTGAAGTAATTTATTAAAATAATTATCTTTGTTCATGTATCTCTTAAAATCATCTCTTCCAGTGAAATATGGACTGCAGTTTGCGAAACTTTAGTTCATGCGAATAAATAATGGAAAATATCGCTAATCTATAGTTCTGTCTCAGTCATTCTGTCTATTAGTGGAAAGGCATGATGAAAATGGAAACGAGACATGTAATGAAAGAAATTTTAGTATAGAACACCAATGCTCTTGGATATGTTGTGTTTAATAAAATACTATGTTTGTTTTGCCTTTGGGTATTAGCATGGAATTTGGAGTCAGGGAAATCTGGGTACTTATCCTGGCTTAACTTCTTTAACAGATGTGTATGTGTTGGGGGACAGGGGGCAAAGCACTTAATTTGTCTAAGGTTCCTTGTCTTCCAAATGAGGAAAAAATACCTTCTCTGAATGATTGTTGTGAGAGTTACATGTTAATCATGAAGAGACTTAGAACGGTGCTTGTCACACAAAGTAGCAGCTCAGTAAATTATAGATAGTATTGTAGCTGCTATTACTAACATGAATGTAAAAGACTTTCAGAACCAATTGTCTTGGAGAAGGACTCCACTGTGGTATCCTCAGATGTCTCGAATTGGGTAGGATACTGCTGCAAGGAATTTTGACTGTGCATTATTTTGGTTGCTATATAAAGTTCAATATTTATTATATTTTAACACTGAATGGGAATGATTTATTAGATGGAATAATTCTTCTCAGATCAATTAAATTACTACTGCAACCACTCTTGATTTAGTTACTTTATGTACCTGGCAGAATCTACTCTTATGGAAATGAAATGAATTTAATGAGGTCTACACACACACACACACAAAAGTACCCTAGATGACTGATTTCACAGGACCCACACTCAGGTTTTGGTCCATGCACACCTCACAGCCTAAGTCGTTTTTGTCAATGCTAAATAATGGCAAGTTCAAAATACAGGCACAGGAAGTCTACTCTGTTACAAAGTTGACCCCAATTTTCATAAAATTTTCTGTCTCCAACCATGAAATATAATTTGAGCCAGATTTACCTTGATACACTAAGGCCTAAAGGAAGAACAGTTTGAGAATAGTTTTTGAGAACAGATAATTTGAATTCAGCTTTTTTCCCCTTGAAGGCCTGGGAAAGAAGGTGGAAAGAGGGGACACATTCCCAACATAATGGGAGGTCTTGTTTGGAACTACCCCTCCAAGAAATTAGAATTTACTAGGTGATAATTTTTTATATCAAAGAGGATCATTTCCCCAGTAGGATTCAGGAAAGTGTATTTCTTGGTATCTGCAGGCATTTTCATGCTATGCACTAAAATATATAGCCATTCTTTTTATTTTAGTTTTACAAATATATGCTGAGTGCCTGCTGTCTGCATGGCGATATGCAAGGTGCTACAATAAGCATACAAAGATGATTGATAGAGTTGGTACTGTTAGCGTGCCCACAGTTCTATAGTGCTTGTTTGCACAGACCACATTACATGATAGAGAATATGGGAGCCTTTTAAAAGGCTCAGGGCCATTACGGACACTGAAACATGAGGGTAGTCATATCTACATAGAATGGTCAGGAGTGGGAAACTTTACTTATGCTATTTGGCATAGGTAACATTTTAATAGGCAAACATTGCTTGCTCAAAGTGTTCCAGTCTGAGAAAATGTGCAGGAGGAACAGCGTGGAATCAGTGTATGTGGGAGAGAGCATGTGTTGTAATTTGGAGCATTGAAGCTATATATGAGAGAACATGAGAGAAGAGTGGAAAGGCAGGGCTGGGTCTGGTATGCTAGGGGAAAGCCTTTGGGCTTTATTGAATAGATCACTTGGAGATACTGCCTTAGATTTGGTGATGGGGAATGGATACACGATACTGAAGGAACAGTCATAAGCATAGGCTTTCAAGAGATGTGGAGAAAAAGAAAATAGAAAGGAGGTAACTTGATGGTGTGGTAGGATATAAAGAAGGGAGACAGTTTGTTTCACGGATTTTTTTCCTTTTTTCTTTTTATAAAGATAAGAGTAATCTGAATATTTCTGTAGACTCAGGGGAGAAAAGTCAGTGCTAGGGGAGAAGAACCTTAATATGCAAGTATTAGGTTGTCATTACTTTTAAATGTCATGTACCAACCTAATAGTAGAAGGCAAACATAAGGAACAAGGTCTTGTGAAAATACAAGGAAAGGGATATCAGAGATATATCTTGGTTTTAGCAGGAAGGTAAGAGACTTGTTTCTCAGGGATAGAAACAAAGGGTAAATTCTAAGACATAAAGAGTTTGTGTGAGTATGAAGAGCTACTCTTAAACAAATACGAGGTGAGATGTTCTACTTATGGGTGGGAGTAAGGGATGTCATTGCAGAGAATGTGACAGGAAAATAGGGGTTTCTTTGCTGTTAGAAAATTTTAATTTATTATCCACATGAGACATTTATGTGTGTATATATGTGTGTGTTTGTGTGTCCAGTATTACTGAGAGTAGAGGTACAGAAAATAGAAAGTCACATAGAATCTGGAGTTGAGAACTGAGTGGATATCAATGATGAAAAGAAAAAATGAGACAAGATTCTATGAAAGCAGAGGAAATTGTTGAAATGTAGGCCTGGAGCTGATAAGGGGTCATGAAGTTACAAAGCCAGGCTTCCCTGGAAGAGTTAAAGGTCAGATTGCAAGACTTCAAGTGCAGTAATAATAAGGCAATCACTAAGTGACTTTTATTCTTTTTCACCTTCTGAAAAGTCTTACTATGTTTGCCTTTGTGCACTTTGTATATTTATAGTTTTTAAAAAAATAGACAAGATTGTATTTCTTTTTTGCAGTGTGTTTCTTTCAAATAGTGTGTTTATATCAATCTTTACATTTATATAGTATTCATGATTTTTAATGGCAAAATTCCATTTTATTTATTTTCATTTAATAACTTTATGGAAAAACTCATTGCAATGTTGTTCTTATTAATTATTCTTTAGGTTGTTTTTGGGTGGGTTTTTTTTTTCTATTTAAAACAATGCTATTTGTCAATCAAGTTCTGAACCAGCTCTGAGAATAGTAAGACTAGTAAGATGTGGCCTTGATTTCAAGGAACAACTTAGCAGTTTATTACTATTTATTGAACAAATAAACTTTTTCTTCTGGCAGTGAAGGGCATTCTGTAGTGATCAAGGTATTAGCTAGTATATTAGCAGATGATTGTGGGTGATGATAGTTGTGGTGGTGATGATAAGGATGACGATTTTGAATAGTTAAGAGTTTCCAGAGCCTGAAAGTTGATCAGGTTTTTAATTTTTACAGTTAACAGTAGCTAAGAAAATGATGTATTTTTAATATATCTTGACATATTAATTGTGGTCTTAAAATAATTGCCTGTCTTATTTTATATATGTGGAATTATGATTTATAAAAAGGATGGGCAAACTTTAGCTTGTATTTCTCTTATTATGCTGGTAGCCCTCTGGGAGTAGCATTTATAATTAAAATTTATAAAGAGATGGCTGAAGGTAATCTATATTTATCCTTTTACTACAATTCCTGATCATATCAGTGGCCCTCTGAAGTGTGAAATAATCATGGGCATTTGGTTAATGAATTGTGCATTGTTGCTGTTCATTCATGGAATTTCCTCTTTTATCATATTTGATGCTTCACTTAACAACAAATTTTGCTTTCTCTGCATTTGATATGTTTTTACCAAATTATTCCTGATTGTATCCATTAATCTTTAGTCACATTTGACAAAAATAAATTACTGTGATCTTTTAAAGTTACCAGTAATAATTAGATTTTTCAGGACATCAAAGTTTTGGTGGGAACCACTAGATGTTAAAGGACTTGTACAAAAATGTTTGCATGAGCTTTTTGATAAAATACTGTGCCCAAATGCAATTTTAGTAATGGATAAACAAAGACTATAGAGGAAAGACAAAAAGTCATGGAGTCTTCATAATGAACATTTATTTGCATTCTTATCATCTGCATTTTCTTGGGAATCAATTTTCATTTGTTTCATTTGGGAATATTATTTTATAAACACAATATGCAGACTTCTCCTCACGTTCTCCTGCAGGTCTCTAGGATCAATAGAAATTGCTTCACTCTTTAACACCTCTGTGTCCTGTTCTAGGACAGAAGCATGTCCCAAAAGCCCAGTTGTGGGCACTTTGCTCCCAAAGGAAGCTGGAAAAGGAGAATCTGTTAAATATATTCACTCCCACAGGTTCTTCAAGGTGTTCTCTTTAGCTTTTTATGTTCTTTTATGCAACTTTACCTGTATGTATCTGGGATTATCTAGTACATTTTTGGTTTAAAATCTGATGTATTTGCATTCTTGGTGGGCCTGTAGAAAATGAAATAAGATCTGATGTATAAAATTTAACTTTTATGTCTTCAGTTCAAATTCCAGAGAAGACTGCCTCTTTCTGGAGGAAAATATTAATTGTAGTTCTCTTGTTTACAAATGGAGACTTTTATAAATGGTATTTGGCTAGCAATTCTTGAATTCCCACTATAATTCCTAAGGCAATATAGCGCAGTGATTAAGGACACATATTATGGAATTAGAATGAACTTGGGTCATGTCTTGGCTTCATTGCTTACTACCTCTGTGACCTTCGACAAGTGGCTTAACCTTACAGACAGCCTTAAGTTTCTCAGGCATAAATGGAGGATAATAATAACATTCTTCTCTATAAATAAACATTTGGGAAAGGAAGGAGGTGTGTAAATTGCAGGATAAATGCAGAAAAGGGAGAGCCTTGGAGATAGTGCATTCTGAGAATTATGGTCTCCACCCATCCACCATGAAGGTAGGAGAAAATTCTACTTCAGAAGGTAGAATTGCAGGAAGTGAAAGTTTGCTCTTTGCTGGACACAGCTAATTAGACTAGATTGCAAATTTCTCTTAAAATTAATCTGGAAATTTAACATAATTTTAATTAATGTAGTGCTTTCCTTTGGCCAGGGTCAGGGGAATCGACTTAAGAAACTGTAAAACTTAAGAAGAGAACTACGCCTGTGAGATTTACTAGACTGATTTTGAAAAAGACTACTGATAAGGGAAGTAGAGACCTATCAGATACTAAAGTGTATTCTAAAACTACTGTAATTAAAATAATCTGGTAAAGGAATAGAGAATCAGTCATGGAGTCTATAAATTAGTCTATCAGTCTTTAAATACGTGAAGTTTAGAATATGGTAAAGGCAGCATTTCAAAACTGTCATCATTAGTTACTTAATAAATGATGTTGGGGTATCCACTCCCCCCAATTTATATATATGCGTGTGTGTGTGTGTGTGTGTGTGTGTGTGTCTGTGTCTGTGTATGTATGCATGCATATATATTCTGTTTTATCATATTCCATGTGAATCAAGGATGTAACATTAAAACATCATAAAACTATTAGAAGCAGGTATATGTAAATTTTTTTTTTAAATGGAGTAGGAAAGGTGTTTTCAAGTATGACAGCACAAAGCCATAAAGGAAAAGCCTGCTTTTGATTTTATAAAAATTAAAATGTATCCATGGCAAAAGATGTAAAAGCAAAAAGGTGAAATTTGGGAAATATTTACAAAATAGCAAACAGACAGGGTTTATCTCAGGTTTTTTTTTCAAGTTTTGTTTTGTTTTGTTTTTGGAGACAGAGTCTCACTCTATTACCCAGGCTGGAGTGCAGTGGCTCCATCATAGCTCACTGCAGACTCAACCTCCTGGGTTCAAGAGACCCTACCACCTCAGCCTCCTGAGTAGCTGGATCTAAAAGTGTGTGCCACCAGGCCTGATGAGTTTTTAAATTTTTTGTAGAGATGAGGTCTTGCTGCATTGCCAGGCTGGTCTAGAACTCCTGAGATCAAGTGGTTCTCCCACCTTGGCCTCCCAAAGTGTTGGGATTACAGGCATGAGCCTCTGTGCCTGGCCATTCTACACTTTTCTAAATCCTTTTGTTATGTTATATCTGTGATAAATAGTATATAGCTAGATTATATTTATTTGTTTTCTTTTTACACTTAATAGACTATGTCTTTTAATCAGTAAATGGAATCCATTTACATTTTTTTGATTCCATGTGCATTTGCTTTGTATTTTTTTTAATCTTTCATGCTTTTTATTTTGCTTCTTTTCCCCCTTTTCTGCCCTTATTAGATCAGTTTTGTTTCATGCTCTTTTTCCATACCCTCAACTCTGTAAGTATAGTAATGACCATGAGAGACTTTTCTTGGAACCAAAAGACTCCTGCCCTTGTTGATTTTGGGGACCTTGCAGACTAGCTGCTGAGACAAGTGGTGCCTTGGCTGTGGTGCTGGTGCCAAGGCTGTGTCTGTCTTTCTGCTTCCTGGGCCCAGAGAGTGGTCAAGAGAAGCTTGTCAACCTCCTTGCACAAGAGGCAGAGACTTTCTTCAGTCCCAGCAATCAAATGCTCCTCTGGCTTTTTTACCTTTCCTTGTAATGGATATTTATATTCCTCTTACCCTTTTGGAACTGAGATCTTGATTGCCTTTGCCCATTTTTAGACCTTGAACCTAGCAAGAGAGAAGCTTTTCGTCTAAACATTCTGCTCTGAGTTTCTGTTACATTTCAAGTCCATTGAGTTTTAATCTTATTTTTGAGTCAATTATGTCCTTTAAAATATATGCATATATAATTTTCTGTGTTTTTAAGAAGAAGAAGAGTTCAAAGGCTGAGCTTACAATGTCATACTGGTCAGAATCTTATTTATAACAATATTTATAATGGCAAAAAATTGGAGTCTGGCTTAATAAATTGGATATTCAGTTATTGAAAAGAGATAGATGTATAAGTATTTACAGGGAAAATGGCTAAGATGTGTTACAAATTTTAAAAAAGCAAGTTGTGAAGAATGAGTGCTAATTTTTATTTGTTTTTAAAGCGAGATGGTATCAGATAGTGTTCTTTAGTAAGCATAGAAAAGTTTCTGATAAAATATATAAGACAGTTTTAATAGTTAACATTGTTTACCTGTGGATTTTGTAACTAGGAAACCAGGAGGCCATTAGTATAGTTTTTTACATCATTATCTTTTTTTGCCTTTCTATATTATTTGGATATTCTTCCTCTCTTTGAACATTGGATATGTTTGATAATACCAAAGTAAAAATAAAACGCAACAGCAGCAACTCTCTTATTCCTCAAAATTGTGTTATTGCTATTGTTACAGCCTAGTACAGTTTTGAGACTCCATAATCATGTGTGTACTTAACAAACATTAAAGTATGTTAATGATGTGTTCTAACAACATCATATCTCTATTAATCTGTTTTCTAATATATCTGTTTTCTAATATAAACATAGAAATAGATAAATAACCAATTCAATATCATATATTTATATAAAATGCTAATATTCACTTTTGGAAAATACCAGGCCAAAGCATAGTATCATGATCGTGAGGATTAACAAGTCAGGATTACTTTGCAGCTTTACAAGAGGATAATATTTTAGAGGAATTGATCCTTCCCATAAAATGTTCAGCCTTCGGGTTAGTCCCTTTTCTTATTAATGGCAATGGCTGTCTGAAATCCAAAGTTAAGTGCCCAAAGCTTTTCTAAAGAAAGATAAACTCACCTTTAAAAAAAAAAAAAAACTATATTATTTTTCCTACATGCAGCATGTGGCTTTAATACCTGTTCTTATGGTGCTAACATACAAAGCATCTTAAATTTTTTGATTTTTTGTGCTATTATCTTGGTGTCTCTGATACTTATTTCAGAGTGATTATTCTCACCTTTCTATTTAGAAATATCTTAATAGTGACATTTCTTAAAATTTATTCTAATGATATAATTAAAGATACAAGGAGTTTAAATGAAAATATAATCTTGCAGCACTATCTGTAATAGTGAAACAATGAGATAATCCAAATATTCAAAAATAAGAAATTGAATAAATTATTAAAATTAATAGAATATTATCCACATGTTAAAAATGAAATTATAGAAAAATATTTATTGACATGGGTAAATGTTTACAATAAACAGTGTTAAATGAAAAAAATTAAATCAAATATACCATATGATCCTATTTTTACAAAAATGTACTTATGTGATTATATACGTGCATAGAAAATGTGAACGTTTAAATACCCAAATGTCAACTGTGGTTATCTCTGAGTGGTGTGATTACAGGAGAGTTTTATTTTGTTCTCTTTGCTTCTCTGCATTTATTATATTGAGCATGTTTTCATGCATAATAAGATAATCAGTAAAAGGTATTAAAATATACTTCTGTTCTATTTCATGTTGTGAAAGTTAAATGTCGTACCATTTTTCCTCTTAGATTGTAATTATCCTTCTATATTCATCCAACTGTTTTGATCCATGAATTGGTTTAGTTGGAAGTAATTAGACATTCTCACTCAGGTCAGAAAAGACAAAGCTGTAAAGAGCTGTGTTAGTTCATAACTCTTCCCCCACCTAGAAGATACAATTTCAGCTTGCTAACAGATGAGATGGTAAATGGAATATAGATTTCAAGTTGACTTTATTCTTCTACTCTAACTAATCTTGTTATTCTGCCTAAGATTTCAGGTAATGTTACTCCAAATATTAATATTTTATTACTGTCGCAAAATTCCCCAGACTACCTACTAAAAGTAATCAGTAATAAAAACAAAGCCTTAAATAATGATACTACCACTCCCACTAAATGTTCTGTTTCATCTTAATAGAGATACAGCTTATTGCTTTCCATAAAAAGTAGCTGCTAACAAGAAAAAAGAAAAAGAAAAACAAACTTACTATAAAATCTTGAACTAATTTAGTGAATTACCTTCACTACATAGAGAGGCCAGCCCTTCCCTGCCTGTAATGTAAGGAGGTCACTCTTTCTACTTTGAGGGAAGATCTCTCCCCAGCCTCCTCAAATCCATAGTAAGGAGTAGTTTCTTGAATCCTGGGTGCATTATTTTTTATGCCCTTAAGGCTTAATTATTTTACCTAAGAACACAAAATGCTAGCATTGAATATCACTTAATACTATTCACTATCTGAGAAGATAAAACACCTCCCTCTTTTCACTTCCTTGCTTTATACTTAACATACCAGAAAACTGAACTCTTAATTTGATTTCAGTAATTTTTGAGGTGAGGAAACAATTTGGATTTTTGAGAATTGAAACAGAAAGGGACAGATTAGATAACAGAACCACAGAAGAACCTCAAAAGGCTTTTAAAAATGTTATTGTCTTCATTGCAGTTGGTTGGTTGGTTAATTAGTTAAGAAATAGTTGAGTTGCAGTTATGACTTCTAATAATGTCTTGATTTTATTTTCCTCCTTTCTACTTCTCATTCAACAAAAATGAGAGATTTAAAACATTTAGCATATAATAGCAGTTGAAAATTAAAGAAAATTTTTAGAGTTTTTTGTGGTTTGGAAAACTTTCAGTAATACTTTTATGTTACATGGCATTTTAATATATCAATTTAGCTATAACTTTGGAAACTAAAATTTTAAGTTTTTGCTCTGGAAGGAGCAGTATCATTTCTTTCCAGAAATTCTGGTGGGTAACTTGATAATTTGACACTAGAAATAATGGGACAAGAAAAACAGCCTGGTTTGACAGAGAGGCCCATTTTAACTTTTGTTGGTATTCACTAGGGTTTCTCACATAAGTACATGTGATAACTTTTAAAATGTCCAATACTGGAAAAAGCAGTTTTGAGAGCTTTAAAGTGTTAGCTCTCACTTAAATATCCTGAAATATCCTCCTGAGATGGCTTGCTAATTCCTAGAGTAGTTCCCTGCCTCACACTCTGTCAATTTGGGAAATTAAAAAAAAAAAAAATCCATCCTGACAACACAGCCCATAAAATTTTCTCTTTATATCACTCTTCAATACCATCTCTGCCTTCTGAGGCCGGATTCTTCATTGCCCCAACTCCTGTTATATGACACTCGTCCTCCAAAAGGTCTCCTGCCTCCAGTCCTACCTCTACCCCTCATTCCTGCAGTCAGATTAATCTTTTCTGAACCTTAATCTGATTTCTCAGCTGAAAACATTTTGATAGTTCTCCTGACAGTCAGCATAATAGTATTTCTCAAAACAATATCTGAGGACTTCTAGAAAAAATTTAAATGTTATTCCTTTTTTATAATAATAAATTAACAAGCACACCCTGGTTCCCCAGAATGGATAGCTTGTAACTGTGTAAAATACTAAAAATACTAATATTAGTGCTTGCCTGTGCGTGCTACATCTTTTTTTTTTTTTTCTTGAGACGGAGTCTCACTGTATCACCTAGGCTGGAGTGCAATGGCACGATCTCGGCTCACTGCAACCTCCGCCTCCTGGGTTCAAGCGATTCTCCTGCCTCAGCCTCCTGAGTAGCTGGGATTACAGGCATGCACCACCGTGCCTGACTAATTTTTTTTTTAAGTAGAGATGGGGTTTTGCCAGGTTGACCAGGCTGGTCTCGAACTCCTGACCTCAAGTGATCCTCCCACCCCTCCCAAAGTGCTGGGATTACAGTCATGAGCCACTGTGCCCAGCCACTTTTTCTTTTTCTTTTCTTTTTTTTTTTTTGAGATAGGGTCTCATTCTGTCATTCAGGCTGAAGTGCAGCAGTGCAATCTTGGCTCACTGCAACTTCTATCTTTTGGGCTCAAGCCGATTCTCCCACTTCAGCCTCCCAAGTAGCTGAGAAAACAGGCACATGCCACTATGCCCGGCTAATTTTTGTATTTTTTGGTTGATACAGGGTTTTGTCATGATGTCTAGGCTGGTCTTGAACTCCTGGGCTCAAGTGATCATCCTCCCGCCTTGGCTTCCAAAGTGCTGGGATTAAAGATGTGAGCCACTCACACCTGGCCACATCTTGTTTTTTTCTGATGAAACATTTGTTTCTTAAACTGATCCAGGACACATAGCTCTGTTCTCAGAGGCATCTTCCTTTTGAGGAGATCCAGATATTACTTACTTGTGAGAAACAGTGGTTAACAGGACAAGATCCAAATACCTGAATGTGTAAGAAGAGCCCTCTGAGATCTGCCTTGCCCATTCTTTGTACCTGCACTCCAGCCCCTGAGTGACAAGCAGCCCCTGGATAAGCTAGGCCACATGAAGCGTTTGCCTTCTCTTTCTTAAGCTGGGCTTTGTCGATGATCTTTCCCTTTCTTCACTCCACCTGCCCTGAACACGTACTTCTCTGTAGACTCTTCTTTCCTGACGACTCCATCCCCAGGTACAAGGAAAACTCCCATCTCTCCCATCTTGGCTATAGTTAATCTTCACACAGGGAATTGTGTCACTACAAAACTATCCCCAAAACTTGGTGGCGTAAAACAACAATTATCATCAGCCAGTTTCAGTAAGTCAGGAATCTGGGTGAGCCTTAGCTGGGTACTGTGGCTCTGCATCCCTCATAGTGGACAGTGCTTTCTAATAACTCGCATGGTTGTTGGACTGACGTCTCTGTTCCTCACCACCTGTTGACCAGGAGCCTCCCTTTGTTCCTTAACTCACAACATGACAGCTTGCTTTACCAGAGCAAGCAAGCAGGAGGGCAATAGAGAATACTGGAAAGAGAGAGAGCACTTCCCAGTCTTTAATGACCTAATCACAGTAGTGGCACATCACCTGCTCATTAGAAGAAAGGTGCTAGTCTAGCCCACACTCCAGGGCAGGGGGTGACATACTATGCAGTTGGGATTACTGGAGACTATCTAAGTAGTCTGTCTACCATAGCCTGTAGGATACCTTAGGGTAGGTATCCCTAAGGATAGGCCCAGGTGAGGAAGCTGTGGGCTGTGGAGGAGGCTGCTTGTCCTCTCTCAACCTTGTTTCCCTGCCTCTCATGGTGTGGGCATCTTGATGCCATGACAGTGATTCCAGGGTTTAAAGAGAGGTATATTTTAAATAATCTGACTCTTAAATATCATTTGAAAGTCAACTCCCTCGTCTGATCTTCAGCTGAAGAAAAAATGGTCTATTTTAGTGCTAGAAGAAGAACTCTGTGTTGGACTTACTAAGAAAAGGTGATATAGCTCACTGAGATAGTGCATTCTTAAGAGATTTGCAGATTTAATTTTTCTGGGTTTATATCCTGAATTTACCTTCTAACGTGGAGTATGATGAGAGTCTTCTGGATTTTCAAACTTGGCCTCTATTAAACTGCTGCACTTTGTATACTTGCTTTTCTTTGAGCAGGGAGATACCTGACAGCCTAGTTCATGCCTAATTCACTTCTAATATCAGGATTTTGGCTCTCAATATTCTTAAAAATATGTACTAATATTTTTCTGTGTTCTTAGTATATTCACTACTAAATTCGCTAGGCATTGCTAGGGTTTTAATAGCTGAGAATTTTACAGGTCTTTCTCTGGCATATATACTTAAAAGGAGTGACCTGGGGCTGTGATACCTGTAACTTTTGTGTTATTTTTCTAGGTAGTTAAGGCATTAACAGTTTTTGCCCTTGAATCAAAGTTCTCTACTTTTCTCTCCACAGCTTCTAAATATTTTGTCCTTTTGAGTCAAGGGAATTGCCCTGATTTTATGATGACATTTGGGTACGATATTTAAACTGTTAAAAGTTATAAAAACGACCCTTTGGTATTAAATGTAATAAGTGGCTTTGAATTGAATACATGCACAGGTTCTCCTAAATGAACTTTGTGAGTCCAAACTGCTCTAGTTATGTATTCTCATTGTAATTGGATTCTATGACATTCTTTCATCCTCCGAGAGTGTTCCAGGCCATGAAAATTCCTCATGGCTTGGTGTCGATGTATTCTTTGGGTCTTTTGGCGTATTGGCTTTCATCTCTCAACTCCTGTGTGACACTTGTAGTACTGATGGTCATCTCCAGTCCTGAAGAAGCAGGGTGTCTCTGCAGCAAAACAAAACTAGTTATCCCTAGGAGATCTATAACAGCCCTCAAGTAAAGGGGGCATGGGCAACTTCTAGAACTGACCTATCTTTGCTCAGCCTTTCCTTATCAAGAATATGTTCTTCTTTTTTTTTTTTTTTTTATTTCCTGAGATGGAGTCTCACCCTGTCACCCAGGCTGGAGTGCAGTGGCATGATCTTGGCTCACTGCAACCTCTGCCTCCTGGGTTCAAGCGATTCTCCTGCCTCAGCCTCCCGAGTAGCTGGGATTACAGGCGCATGCCACCATGCCCAGCTAATTTTTTGTATTTTTAGTAGAGACAGAGTTTCACCATGTTGGCCAGGTTGGTCTTGAACTCCTGACCTCAAGTGATCCGCCCACCTCCGCCTCTCAAAGTGCTGGGATTACAGGCATAAGCCACTACGCCTGGCAAGAATATATTCTTTACTCATGGTTACTCTGCACAGTGTTCATTTTTACTGGCTTGGATTTCTTTGTAATTCTAAAATACTGTCATGTTCAAAGGTTTTAAATTAGACTATAAACACCTCAATGTCAGAACTTATTCTCTTTCTTTCTTTCTTCCTTTCTTTTTCTTTCTTTCCTTTCTTTGCTATCTTTCCCCATTGTATATCTACCATAATACCACTCTAGATGCATTTCTCAACAGAAGTCAACACACAGAAGGAAGTCTAGTCTAGATTTATTCATGATGCATGCATTAGAGTAGATCAGAGATGAGGGGCTGCGACAGGTCTGGACTGTTGTGAGAGATGAACGAGAGTTCTAGAAGGCTTTGCAACAACATTCAGTTAACTCTTCATGGGTAGAGTTGGGTGCTAGTCTCTCCTTTGACCTTCTAAGTGCACCAGAGTATGTTACTGCCATGAAATTGCACGGTAATATTTTCTAGTTGTGATTCATTCACAGCTTAATATGCTTCTAGTTCTGGCTTGACTTTTCCCCCAGGAAGAGCCTAAAATCTCTTCATTATAATATAGACAGTGTACTGCACTTTGAATACAAATTTATCCATGTTCAGAGTAATTTTTCTTGTGATTGTCTCTACCCTGGAGAAGTGCCTTTAATGAATTACATACAAATTGTGTAATTTAAGAAGTTAATTTGGTTTTCTGGTTACACAGGACTAAAAACAGCCCTTGTAGAAAGAGATGATTTCTCATCAGGGACCAGCAGCAGAAGCACTAAATTGATCCATGGTGGTGTGAGATATCTGCAGAAGGCCATCATGAAGTTGGATATTGAGCAGGTAATTGTGTATGCTGGTTGTTAAACAAAAATTGCAACTGTGCTTTTTTCTACCCAATTAAATCAGGTTTTTTTTTCTTTAATGGCTTAAAAGCATTTCTTCCTGTTGGAAATACCTATTTAGTGTATTCTGCTGGAATATCTTTCAGGAGAGGTGTGTCAGTTCTTTCCTGTAGTATTATGTTTATAGGTAATCAGGGGCTTTTTCTTCACAAGCATGTTGAAGTAGCAGATTTACAAAATCACTTTTGGATGTGTTGCCTTTTAACAATTGTGATTGGGTTTTTGCCAATGGCTACCAAATTGCTACTTTGCAAGCACTTTCAGGGGAGCTATGTTGTAATGCAGGGGGAGTGCGAAATTGATCCTCTTAACTACAACTGCAGTCATAGGCTCATATTGTCACTGACATATTCTGAAGGAAAAGATGATCTGAGTCATGCTTTTCTTATGTCACACTTTATTGTGTCCAGCCTGCCACCATTTGAAAACTGCCAAGGCAGTGTGGAAGATGACATTTCCCAGAGGGGTAAAAAAAATCAGCTGAACTTCCTATCTCTTTTTGTACATGAAAAACACAGTGGCACTGGCTTGACATTGTCAAGTTTTGAATCTGTCTCTTTTTTTTTCTTGACAAGTCAGTTTTGAATCTGTCCCCTTTTCTTATATTTCTCTTCAGCATCATGATGGAGGCAAAGAAAACAGCATAGGATTTAGAATCAGCTAACTTGTGATGTGTTCAGGCTTATTTACTCAAAATCTATGAGTCTGTTATCTTATTTGTAAAATTAGTGTTACAATAGCAATGCTGGCTTTTTAGAGAGGCATAATGAGGACTACAGCAGTTAAGACAAAAGCCTTTTTATAATCTGTAAAATACTGTGCAACTGTTAAGGAGCATCATTGCTTGGTTTCGTGAAGGCAAGATGGAAACTTTTAGCATGAATTTGAACAATCTGTTATCTCCTACACAGAAAAAATATTATGGGGAACTGAGAAAGGGAGACAATCCAGAGGATGCAAGATAAATGGCTACAATAATCTTGTAACTCAAGTCAGGAAAATATCTTACACCTGGGAACTCTGACAGCATGTTTTTCTCCTATGCAAATACAGTTAAGGTTTCTAAAAAATCTTTGAGGTTGACAGCATGATGTATTATTAGAAATTTGATTAGGAGGGAGCTATCCTCACTCAGAGGTAGAAGGTTTCTGTGTATCAATCAGTTGGCAGGGTGTCTATTTGCCATTTGAAAATATTATGATCTGTTACTGCCAAACTAATTTTCTCTGTTTTGCCTTTCAGTATAGGATGGTAAAAGAAGCCCTTCATGAGCGTGCCAACCTGCTAGAAATTGCTCCCCATTTATCAGCTCCATTGCCTATAATGCTTCCAGTTTACAAGTAAGCCTTTTGATATCACCTGTATGCATTTGTTTCTCTGCGGTCAATAGAACAATGGTTTTAATGGAAATAATCCCTCAATGCATATTTCATAATGTGGTTTTAATTGGTCCTAATCTTTAATCCTTTTGAAGTATTTTCCTTTGTTGTATTTAAAAGTATGGCTTTTCTTAAATTACTCTCTACTGGCCTATCTCTAGATTTTAAAGGCAAAGGAGGTCGTATTCTGTATTTGTAATTAGTAGTTTCTTACTCCAGTTTCTGAGAGTATATAGATGAGCAACTGCATTTGCATTAAGGAACATAAGAGGATCATGTGCAGACTGTAAATGGTTGAGCTAAAGTATCCTGTTATAAAATGTAAACATACCACGTACCACTTGAAACCCAAGCCATTTTGAGTCATGTTACGTGTCTGAGTTAACCAAGCCTGAAATTTGGTTAGGAAGTGTCAGATTATAAATTATAAAACTTAATTTTCCTAATGTTTTTAGAGCTATCCATGAAGTTGCCTTACATTGGAATTCAGGTAGTATGAACAAGCAGATTATGTAACTCTTTTAGCCACATTAGTGTTGTAGGAGGCTGGAAACAGATTTTTTATAATTTTGTTCATCCTTCATCATAGATCGCTTAGGACTTCCTGAACCAGTGATTCTTAATCCTGGGTGTACATTGTCATCATCCAGGCCCCCACCCTAGTCTAGTTAAATCAGTTTCTGGATGTATGAGGCTTAGGCATCAGTATTTTTAATGTTCCCCAGAGAATTCTAATATTCAGCCAGTTTGAGAACAGCTGCCTCAGAGAAGATTCATTTAAAATCTCATTGATTTATTTTACTTATAGACTTCAGCTAGGTTGGTGTCAAAAACAGTTGCATAAGTCTGTTTCTTTTGCAGTCCACTTCTAGGTATGCTTTGTTTTTCTTAAATGAAAGTGTCTTGTAGTGTAAGGTAATGTTCTATAATGCTATACTCTGTTTCTAAAGAACTTTCCCCCCTATTTATGCTGTAGGTGGTGGCAGTTACCTTACTACTGGGTAGGAATCAAGCTGTATGATTTGGTTGCAGGAAGCAATTGCCTGAAAAGCAGTTATGTCCTCAGCAAATCAAGAGCCCTTGAACATTTCCCAATGCTCCAGAAGGACAAACTGGTAGGAGCAATTGTCTACTATGACGGTATGTGATGTTTTTTTTTTTTTCCTCACAAGATACTTTTCTCTCACTCATGACCCTTATAGTGTATTCTTAAGGAGATAGTTTTGCATCTTTAAATACTAATCTTACACAACACACAAACGCACGTGCACGCACATATTCACCATTTTCTCTAACGGTGGCTGAAAAACTAACCATACCATTTTACCTTTAATACTGTTTATTTTACATATTTGTTTTCTTCTTTGATTTCTACTTTGTGTCTCATGGTTGGTTTGGTCCATTTCTCATTATTATGAATTTGGTCCCTACCCTCATGCCATGTAATTTGTTATGTGTTTGCTAGTGAATATTTGCCTTATGAATATATTATAATGTTGAAAGCAGCTGAGGATATGTTAGGTTTTCTAGATGAAACCTCCATTTTCAAGGGGTTATAAACCTAGGGGGAAAAATGCCCTGTGGGCTGAAATTGACATGTTTGTATTTTGCACAGGACACAATTCTTGAATGTATAATTTATATGACGAAGGTAGATGAACATTGCATCTGTTAAACTGCTCTGAGTTTTTATTGCTTATTTTATTGTTGTTAGATGTTTTCTAATAGTGACATTACATAGTGGCCATTTGCCATGTGTTCAATGTTCATTCTTTTTTTTTTTTTTTTCATGTATGCAATATAGTTTTGTACACTTTTATTTGAAGGAACACTTAATATATCTCCAGATGGTCCACAAAACAACATAAAACAAAACAGGCAAAGCCATTTGTAAAATTTTACTAGTAGTTTTAAAGAGTGTGTGAGATTGGAATATAGTCCAAGGGTGTCCATTTATAAGGAAATAGCTGAACACAGATAATTATACATGTTCAAAAAGTCCTAAAAATTTAGTGATGCAGAGGACAGCTTAGATTTTATACCTCAGTGAGCCCCCCACCCCCATTGTAGTATCTTTTCTATCTAGTATTAGATATCTAAACTCTTAGCAAGAAGAATTTGTTGTTGTTTTATTTTTTTCAGGATACTTTGATATTTATACTGAATACTATGGGATGTCCCAAAGGCTATCCCTGTGTTTTTTTCTTCTTTCCAGTGTTACATTTCTGAACCAATTCAGCTGTCAGGCTTTCATATATAAATGCAAAAAGTATATGTACAGAGAGGGAAGAGGGGACCAAACTCAAGAAAATGTCCTAGGATCAACAATATTAGAAAAATGTTAAGGGTCTTAGGCAAACACTAAAAGCTAGAAAATTCACAGTTTACAGTGCTTCCTAGCATCTGAACACCACAGGGGGGCCACTTAACTATTTTTTGGTGCCCTTGATTGAGTCTACATGTTAAAGGACAACCTTAACTGTGAATTTGCTTTCTCTGCATTGGACCCTTAATATTAATCCATTGTAGTTTATTGGGTGATTATAGTAAAGAGGTTTTTGGTCCAGGAGGAGTATGAAGGCATTCTGTAAATAGCATCCTGCCCATCCTGACATGGAAATGTTTGTGGCCTTTCCCTCTTGTTACTAATCCCTCCTGCACAAACCCTCTCACATACTTACTCATTTTCTATACTTTGTGATCTATTAGGCACTAACCAATTTTATTTGTAAGCTTGTCAATATCTGAATCTTTTAAAAATAAGTATTAGTGGGCTGGGCATGTTGGTTCACGCCTGTAATCCTAGCACTTTAAGAGGCCAAGGCAGCCAGATCACTTGACCCCAGTTCGAGACCAACATGGCGAATCCTCATCTCTACTAAAAATACAAGAAATTAGCCAGGTGCGGTGGCATGCACTTGTAGTCCCAGCTACTTGTGGGGCTGAGGTGGCTGCAGTGAGCTGAGATCCCGCCATTACACTCCAGCCTGGGCAACAGCATGAGACCCTATTTCAAAAAAAAAAAAAAAAAAAAAAAGAAGAAGAAGAAAAGAAATATTAGCAAATGTCATGTCTGAATTTGTGACATCCTGTTTTACACTGGTTTGGTATTGTTGTGAATTATAGATTCTTATTTGGAATTGTTGTGAATTATAGATTCTTATTGATTCTACATGGAGAAGCCAAGGGAAACCTTTGTTACACAAGGCAGAAGAAAGATTATTCTCTTAGAATCATGAGGAAAAAGAATTCTTTAATCTAGAATTGATCTTTATAGCCTGTTATAGGTTGCAAAATTATGAGCTTAGCAAAAATTCCTGAAAAATTTAAAAAGTATTTAAAATATTTTCAAATTGCTCTTTGGAAATTGCTTGTAAAATCTTAAGTCTTGAGGCAAAGGAGTAAAAATGAGTATATTCTACTCATTTGATATAAATAATTTGTCTTTTGGCCTTGTTCTGAAATGGTACAGGCCCAACTATATCATACTTGAGGTGAGGCAAAACAAGCATGTGCAACAGTGTAGTTCTGTGGTTTTACAACTATATTTACATGTGGGGCAACTCTTGTTTTACATAATATGGTGTGATGATCAAATTGAATATCGACATGGAAATAAGGTGACGAGGAGCATGTAGGTAAAAGAATTAAATGAGTAAATCCATGCTCAACAAAAGGAATGAATGCCTTTTTTCCCTTTGACTGGAAAAATGTTATTACAGTATCATCCTGCTACTAAAGTATTTCAGAGAGGAAAATATTTCAATGTGAACTTTTGTCATTGCAAACCCAAGTCTAAACATGGTAGTTTATAAGATAAGCTTTTCTTAACAAGGAAAATACATACTCTTCATAAATCACCATGATGAGAATATAACAACAGTCACTGAAGTGATTTCAAGTTGCATTCAGGCTTCTTGAAATAATGTTGAATTTACTTTAAAAATAACGTATTGAGGTGAAATTCAATAAAATTCAATTAAAATTAGCCATTTTAAAGTGAACAGAAATAATTTTTATAACTCCCACCAAGGGAGAATTTTGAATCTGATGAGAAAGTGGCATAAGTAATCAAATGAACTTTTAATTTTAATTAATTGAGTTTTTTGAGACAGAGTCTTGCCCTGTCACCCAGGCTGGAATGCAGTAGCATGATCATAGCTTCCCGCAGCCTCTAATCTCCGGGGCTCAAGCAATCCTCCTGCCTCAGTCTCCCAAGTAGCTGGGATTACACTTAGCATGTGCCAATATACCCGGCTAGTTGTTTTTTACTTTTGCTAGAGACAAGGTCTCCCTGTATTGCCTAGGCTAGTCTTGAACTCCTGAGCTCAAGGGATTCTCCCTCCCTGGACTTCCAAAGTGTTGGAATTATAGGCGTGAGCCACTGTGACCAGATAATCAAATGAACATTTAATGCTGCAAGAAGTTTTGCTAACTAAAAATTCTTATTAGTAATACCTTATACACTTACTTCAGCAACCATGAAAAGTGAAATATAATGATGTGAAAATATAGTGGGACAAACTAATAAATGTTGCCATTAATATGGACCAGGCACTGAGAAGATCTGTAAGGTATCTTCAACGCAGAGATGTTAGGGCTGTAAGAGGTTTCCTCTGAAGTACAAAATGTACAAAGATAAAAATTTTAATTTCTCATAAACACAGTTCATCCTAATTAAATTCTGATGGCTATTGCATATGATGAAGGCAAAGTTTGTTCTCCCACAGAAGTTCATAGAGGTAATAAATAAGTTCCATGCACTTTTCCCTCCAACATTTTATATATTTTTTTAATTTTTATTTTTTGTAGAGACAGGCTGGTCTTGAATTCCTGGCCTCAAGTGATCCTCCCGCCTTGGCCTCCCAAAGTGTTGGGATTACAGGCATGAGCCACTTCATCTGGCCCTTCATACTTTTTGATGTAGTAATTATAGTTACTGTTCTGTGCATGGCATAAGTATGATCTGTACCATATTTTATTGTTAACCACTGAAAAACAAATTCACATAAATGGAGGAATAACTGTCATATTTTTAAATGCAGACAGAGAGAATCTCAAATTTCTCAGTGAAATCCATATGAAATGAAAGTTGGGATAGTAAATGACATACCAGTTTTTCCTCCAGTTGTATTTCCTTCTTATATTCTGTTAGAGTAATCATATAGTCAACTCACTGGTTTTCTGACTGAGACATGTCCTAGCATTTTCTAACTTGCCTAGAAGAGACCCACAGCTGGCCATTACTGCTGATAAGGGAGTTATCAGGTAGAGAGTATGGTGACCAGGCCAACTTTCTCAAGTCAGAAGAAAGTGTTTAGGGCATGGCATGCCTGGGTGACTTGACAGGCTGTGAGATTATGTGAACCAGCTGTTAGGGGTAGCCAGTTTTCTCAGGAACTTATTTTTTTTTTCCTCTATTTGTTCCCAGAGTGGATCTTTGTGGCTATTCTAGTTAGACTCCAGTCATCCAATCTAGTACACAGAAAATGAGCTATAATTAAAAATCATTAAATATTAAAAACCATTAAATACCTCCATTAAGCCATTATAAAATGAAACTGAAGAACAAAATTACAGCTTTAAATTCTTCCTTTCTGAGAGTCAAGACATTGACAGAGATGTCTGTTGTTTCATACCCGACGATGCTTCTAAGTATTCCTTATGCACATATGAAAATAGCAACTATAAGAAATTACATTGCCTTTTCCTAATGTAAATAAAAGTTGGTTACATCCATATTTCAAAGGGGGAATTAAAGCCCAGATTTCACTAGAATATTCATTTTTATTCCAACCTAAAACTCACAGCATACAAATAGATGAATTCAGCTCGTGAGAGAGCAAAGCCAATTTAATCTCTGGCTCCCCTGAGGTAAATGTAGTTCACGGTCCTGCCCCCACCCCAACCTCAGCTATAATCCCTGGCTCCTGGAGGTAAAAATGCACTGAAGTGAGGAAAATTCTGCAGCAGGATATAATGATCCAAAATGACAGGGACAGTAATGACAATGAATTTCATGTCTCCCAGTCACGAGCTGGAGATGCTTGACTAGGCTGACTTATACAATTAAATTGTTACAGGTACAGCAGGAGATGCAGTTAGCTGTATGCTTTGGGGAACGATGCCTCTGGCAAAAGGCATATTGTGGAATCCAGGCTCTTTTGTTAGGAGCAAGCTATTACTCCTCTAGGCATGCGCCTGCAATTGTACACTTTAATAAAAGAAAGCCCGGGTTAAAGACAAGTATTTTAAGGTGTTGATTTTATCTACTTGGAAAGCTAAAAAAATCAATTACCAGTATCACAAAAGTGATTTTTTTGGTCTTTTTGTTGTTTGTTTTTTCATTGAGTTCCTGGAACATAAGTAAAATCTTAAGATGGTGCCTTTAATCCTCATTTACACTATTTGTAAACAGAGTTGTTGAATGAATTGGGTGTTACCTACTTTAAATCAGACAGATATTAATTTCTTCAAAATAATAGAAATAGATTGAACAGATAACTGAACAATGTGGATTTACAAACAGAATATTAATAGCAAGTCCTTTAAGCAAATTTGGGCTACTTGCTTCTTAATGCAATTCTTGTGAATTGGAGTGGTAATCTCCATAATCTCCAAAGTGAAAGGTGTGAGCCTCATGAGGTGCACACAACCATCCACTAGGGTATAGGAAGAACACATTAGAACTTCTACTTCAATATGTTTTTAAAGTTTAATTCGTTATAAATTTGAAATGATTCAAATGTCTATAATATATAAAAACAGTAGTATGTACATTATGTAATTTATAAATAAATATACATATTGGAGATACATATTGATATTTACTTTTGGAATAGTCAGTTTAATTTTTTGGGGGGGGCCACTAGTAATTTGTCATTATTTTATTTCTTTGATAATTGGCTATTTAAGTATTTTCAAGATAGGTGTGTTTAGTGAGAGGACAGATTGCTTTGGAAGAGTAAACATAACCAAATCCCTTTCTTCATCTCCCAATGTTTAATTTCTATGAAATTTAATTGAGGTGGCTGAAAACATAAAAACAAAGAACTATTGAATAAGAGGAGGTATTGGCATGTTGCATTAAAATTGTGTATTTAAAGAAAATTTTCATCTTAACATAATGCATTTATTTTAAAATGTAAAGTCCTATTTGCCAACAATTTCCAGGGCTCCTAACCCTTTTTGTATCCTTATTATTGTACAACCAAGGTTTAAAATTATGTAAATATTGATACACATAAAAGAATACGTGTAGCACATAGTTGTAAAGTTAGTCATTAAGATTGTGGGATCCACAACTGTCCTTAAAACCTAGTGAGATAGGAGAGTTGCCTGGACCCTTCGTGGGACTTGCGACAGGGGTGTGACTCGATTACCTGGCCGGGTGCTCAAACCCCTTGTGGGTGGGGGAGCACCCAGGCAAACAGGTGCCTGGGCCAGGGTGAGTGCCTTTGGGCTCCAGCCCCATGGCAGCATCTAGGGGTTTGTTATGATTAATGCTCTTTTGGCAGTTGCCATCCAAGATGGCTAAGTATTAAGCAGCTCAGTGGAGAGTCAGGGTGACAGCCTTTTACACCTTGCCTTCTTGGTACCCAGGTTCTTGCCCAGCATCTGGGAAGAATCAGGTCATACAGACTTGGAGGATGGTGAATGCAGAGGTTTTATTGAGTGATGGAGGTGGCTCTCAGTGGGATGGGAAGCTGGAAAGGGGATGGAGTGGGAAGATAACCTCCCTGTCTCCAACCGTCCAGCTGCCTCTTCTTTTCTCTCATTCTCTGCTACGCCACTCCACTCCTCTGCCGGTGGAATTTGGGGTTTTTATAGGTACAGGATGGGGGTGTTGTGGGTCAGGGTGGTTTTTGAAAAAACAACATTCGGGTGGGAAAACAGGGATATGAAGTTCTCATTTAGGGCCATGGGCCCAGGCTTGTGGATGGGGCCATTGCTGGGGAACTGCCCTCTGCTACCCAGTATTTCCCTGCCTCCTGTCCATATCACTAGGATATTACCAAGACATTGAAGCCAACTGTGACTATTCACCATTTCATTTCCTTGTCTTCCCTAGAAATAACTGCTATGCTGAATTGTATTATTAGGGTTCCTGGTCTTTCTAATAATCTTATTATATGTACATGTATTTCTAAAGTAATGTATTGTTCAGTTTTATTTATTTATTTTTAAAATTATTTTTATTGTTATTTATTTATTTATTTTGAGATGGAGTCTCACTCTGTCGCTCAAGCAGGGTCCAGTGGCACGATCTTGGCTTATTGCAACCTCCACCTCCCAGGCTCAAGCCATTCTCCCACCTCGGTCTCCTGAGCAGCTGAGATTACAGGCACGTGCCACCATGCCCAGCTAATTTTTTTGTATTTCAGTAGAGATGGGGTTTCACCATGTTGCCCAGGGTGGTTTTGAACACCTGAGCTCTGGCAGTCCGCCTGCCTCAGCCTCTCAAAGTGCTGGGATTGCAGGCGTGAGCCACCATGCCCGGCTGTTCAGTTTTATTTTTAAACTTTGTAAAAGTATTATGTGATGGTTACATAAGGTGATATAAATTTTGTAGAGCAGTTGGACATGCCTAGAAAAGTTGGGGGTACCTTGTGATCTAGTAATTTTATTAGTAGGTATATGCCTTAGGGGAACTGTTGCATGTGTCTACCAGGGTATATGTACAAAAAGTTCATAGAAGCACTGGGTATAATTTCAAAAAGGAAAGTAATGCAAATATCCATCAAGAGGAAAATGAATATTTAATATATGGTCTGTTCACATAATGGAGTAAAACACAGCATTGAAAGTGCATGAACTGTAAACTGAACAACACAGATGAATCTTAGAAAAATAATGTTGAAAATGGCATGATAAATTGTTTTGGAATTGTAAGCATTGCAATCATACTAGAAAGCTACTTTCCAAAGTATTGTAGGGTCTTTAAATCAATCAGCAATATGGAAGGAGATGACTTAGGTTTACAAACTTAACTGCACTTTGAGCTCTGCATTACACATCTATAAATTTAGGCTTATGACACCTAATTCACAGGCTGTTTTGATATTTAAATGAACTACTATAATAAATGCAAAATAATTTATAAATACAAAACATTACTCCCGTATTATTTTTTGGGGGTCAATTTCATGGATACTCTATAGTCCACCAAATTTCTACTTTTTGTGAAAATATTCCAAAGTGAAGCATCAGTTCCACAAGCATCCCCTTGTATGTTTAAAATTTGAAGATTCTTCTAGAAAAACTTGCCAAACATTCTTAGGATAAAAGGAAAAAATATTGCGCATATGAACATGCCTCAGGTAAGTATAATCTTTGAAGTTTAAGAATTAAAAACCATAACATTTTAATAGAACTTCCTCTAAACATTCCTTCCTCTTAGACATTGATTTAAAACATATTTGCTTTTAATATTTCTCCTTGTTCATATGCAATTTTACACTTCTAAACTAAATGAATAGTTTTAATCTTGATTTCCTACTGTCAGCTTTCCTGTTGTATTTCTCCTCTTGTTTTCTGTGAGTTACATAAATGAAACTGACATCATTGCTCATACAGCAGGCATATTTTTTTTTGCCCCCAAATGCTGCCTTTTTGCTATTCAGTGTATCTGGATACCAACTAATGCTAAATGAAGTTTGACATGTACCCCTAAGAAACAAAACTTATAAATTGTGGCTTCAAAGGAAACCTTGAATAAATAGGACACACTGTGTCCACCCAGGCTAACATCCAGCATATGTTTTAGCTTCCTGATGATGAGATAGAGCAAAATAGCCCCCAGGAAACTTTGCAATTGTTTATTGCTCACTTGCCCAGCATGTATTAAATACCAGGCTTTCATTCTCTTATAATTTGCTTTTTTTAAAATTAAAATCCACCAAAGTAGATTTGATCAGGTATAGCAAGCTGAGATAGTAGTCAACCATATTTGTACTCTGTATATAAAAGCTTAAAGACAGTGCTAAAAATTCTTCAGTAGTAGGATGTATGTAAGTTGTTTGAACAGATAGTTCTAGTGGGTTCATAGTAAGCTATTTACCTCTCCCATTCTGTGGTTCAGTTGACCCATTTTAAAAAGATTCAGGATCAAAGGCAGAAGCTATTGTATCAAAAATCTTTGTCCACTCTTCCCTTGATTTACTCATTCATCCAAAAAATATTTATGGAACCTCTACTATTTGCCAGGCATTGTACATATATGCCATATATTTTGCCAAATACATGGTCCCTACCACCAGCAATGTTTTACATTTGTGTAGCAGAGTGTGGTTTTTTAAACTTTTTTTTTTTTTTGCAGAAATTATCTTTGAACTAACTTTGTATGTATGCTGGGATAGGATATTATGATCTCTATTTTACAGGAAGGAAGAGGAATCATAGCTAAAAATCTACATTGATAGTTTAGATACATGGGGATGTGAAGATAATTTTATTTTTTAGCTAAAAAGAAGACTTTACAAAATGAAGATTATAGCATCATGGCTTCTTTCAGCGATGATTGATTTTTTTTTTCTTTTTAAAGACTTTACTTTTTTAGAGAAATTTTAGGTTCACAACAAAACTGAGAGAAAGGTACAGAGACTTCCTCTTTCCCCCCTGCTCCCATACATGTTTAGACTCTCCCACTATCAACATCTCTCACTGCAGTGAAGCATTCGTTTCAGTCAGTGAACCTACATGGACACATCATTATCACCCAGAGTCCATAGTCTACATGAAGTTTCACTCTTGGTGTACATTCTGTCGGCTCTGATAAATATATAATGATATGTATCCACCACTGCCATATCATACTGAATAGTTTCGCTGGCCTAAAAATCCTCTGTGCTCTGCCTAGTCATCCTTCCCCCTCCCCTAACCCCTGGCAACCAATGATCTTTTCACTGTCTCCAGAGTTGTGCCTTTCCCAGAATGACATGTAGTTGGAATCCTACAGTATGTCAGCTACCATTGATTTTTAAGTTCGTTATACACTTTTAAAAAGTAGCCAAATAGTTCAACAAAGGCTATCCAATTTTATTATGGAAAACTCAAATATATGCAAAAGTAATGAGAATAATAAAATTAACTTTCAATTTTAACACTTATAAACTCATGACCAAACACTTATAAACTCATGGCCAGTCTATACTCTCATTTCCCCTTTCCCCCACTCCCCACTATAACAAATGTTTTATCCATGGATATTTAGTCTGTATCTTTAAAGTTAAGAACTCTCTTTCAAACACAGCCACACCTAAATTGTTCAACAATAATTTCTTTTATAGATAGATAGATAGATAGATAGATAGATAGATAGATAGATAATTTTATGGAGATGGGGTCTTGCTCTGTTGCCCAGGCTGGTCTTGAACTCCTGGGCTCAAGTGATCCTCCCACCTTGGCCTCCCGAAGTGCTGGGATTCCAGGCATGAGCCACTATACCCAGCCAACAATAATTTCTTAATATCAAATATCTGGTTATGTTCACATGTCCCTTATAATCTCATAACTTTATTAGGCTCCTGATTTTAAAAACCAACTTATAAAAAATAGACAAAATCTTACATATAAGTTGATTCATTCTTTTTATTGTTGTTATTATATTTTAGATTCAGAGGCACATGTACAGGTTTGTTACATGGATATATTATTGCTTAATGGTGACGTTGGGGCTTCTAGTGAAGCCGTCACCCAAATAGTGAACATTATACTCAATAGGTAGTTTTTTAACTCTCATCCTCTTCCCACCCACCCACCTTTTGGAGCCCCCAGTGTGGATTCATTCTTTTTTAACTGATAGGTTTCCGGTCCCTTTTTTTGTTTCCTGATGGTTTTATGTAACAGTTTCCCTTTGATGTAAATTGGTAGACTTGTCTCATTAATCTGTTGCTGCATAAGAAGCAACACCTAAGCTCAGTGGCTTAAAACAATGATTGGTTATTTCTCATAGTTCTGAGGATGGATGGGCTCAGCTGGGTGGTTGTCACTTGGGGTCCTTCTATATAGTTATAGTGAGATGGCAGCTGGGGCTGAAGTCTTCTAAAGGCTTCTTTACTTTCCTGTTTGGTGCCTGGACTTGGAAGGCTGGGGTGGCCACGACTTGGTCTGGCACCTCTTTCACCATGGCTTCTCTGTATGGCTAGCTTGGACTTTTTCACAGGGTACAGACTTCTTATGTGGTGGCTGGCTTACCCCATGAGCCCACCAGGAGACCAAAGCAGAAACAGAGGGCTTCTTTTGACCTAGTCTTAGAAGTCACACAGTGTCACTTTCACCACATTCTGTTAATTAAAGTAAATCACAAAAGCAGAGGGGATTACAAAAGTAAGAAGAGCAGAAGGCGTAGTTTACTGAGGAGAGGTGGGACATCTTTGGTGACTAGCAACAAAAAGGCTAGATCAAATTGTTTTGTCAAAAATACTTTATGGGTGATGTAAATTTCCATCACAAGTCTGTTTACCTCTTTTTAATTTTTTTAAATTAGTAATTATAATTATTGCCTAGATAATTACAGCATTTCATTAGAGGTTAAGGGGTTATAAAATGTTACTTTTATAATTCTGTTTTTCCTTCTTTATGGGTTAGTTGGATTACTTATAATTTCCCTGTATCAACTATCTGCCTACCTTAAGGTATATTGTATATAGGAAAGTCTGGGTAAATGCTCGATTCTTTCATTTATTTGTCCTCAAAAATAATGAGTTAGCTTTTTTAGTATCCTCCAAATGTAATGAGATCTTTTTCTGAGGGGAAGCTTGTCAACATAAACTCATGAATTTGAAGTATTTGATAGATACATGTCAATCCATCAGAATTATTGATGTTCATATTGCCCATCTCTGGCCCTGGGGCACTTCCTGCAGTTGGCCCCTGAGCCCTTTTGATACCCTGTCAGTGGTCTATGATGATTTCTGTGCTGTTTGCTATGACAAGATACTCCGGTTTCATCTTGAAACTTTCCTTCCCTAGTTTTGGAAGCAGCCATTTCTTCAGTAACACTTGACTCCCTCGTGTGGAAAATGGTAACTAGGGACCATAATCTATTTGCTATGAAGGTTCATTGCTACTGGTTGGTCATTATTTCTAGGCCTTTCAATAGAAAAAATTAGGAAAAAAATTATGTGAAGAAGAAAAACATGTTGAGTTTTTAGATACAGTTCCACTTCAAATTTAGTATTACATGGTTTTTATTTAACGTTATCAATCAGACTTCCAACACAGTTTAATTTTATTTTTCAGTTTTGTTGTTGAATGGGGACATACGGACAAATTACTGTCTTTTAAAGTGACTTGACATATTTATTTCCTATAAGTGTGGTTATGTCACCACTTAATACAACAGATAATTGCATTTTGCTTTAGATGATTAGGAATTTATGTTTTTAAACTGTGCTTCTGTTTTATAAATTATGTAAATAAAGTGTTTTAAAGTAAAAAATGTAAACAAAGACAATTCAAACAAGGCTAGCTTCTTTCCTTGTTCTGCCCTATTCCCTCCTTCTTTAAAATCAACTTAAAAATTTTTTTTAGGATTTTGGTATGTTCTTTTAATGTATGTATGCATATGTTTTTATTATATGTACACTTGTTTTTGCTCTGCCTACCATTTTGTAGGTGGTAGTAGTGCCATGCTTTTTTCACCTAATAGAGTAGATACTGCTTTCCATAAGTATAAGAGGCCACAAAATTTTAAAAGGTGAATTTAAAAGCAGGGACCAACTTTTATGGAATTACATTTCATAGCCATGTTAACTGCTTAGATCAAAATATACCTGCTCATACAGCCTTAGCCATCAATAAACCACACTTTCAAATTATTTTTCTTTTTATAAGTGAAAATAAAATCTTATTTCCTTTCTTTGGATACCACAAAACAATGACACATCCACTAGTCTGATCTGTGTAGAGAGCTTAAAATTAATCAGAGAGTCTCAAATGCTGTTATTATCATTATGTAAAATATGCTGTGATTTGTTCAAATTTGCTAAAATCTGGTTCATAACATTTGCTTGCATTGAATGCTAATATGCTTAGTCAGACTAAGTGCTTCTGTCAATTATAGTCTTTTAAATAGATGAGTCTGTCTGATACTAATATGTGAAATTATACTTCTTGGTAAAATTTGTGTTGATATGCTTTATATTAATGGTGCATTTTTTAAAATTTAGAGATAAAGCTAATTAATTGTAGTTTAAGATATAAAAATTTGAGGGACTTTCTGCTTTTGTTTCAAAGACATTCGGAGAACACATGCCCAAGAAATGTAAGCCATGCTTAAAAATACTGCATTTTGAAGCTTGCAGTAACTATCTAATGAATTCGTCTCAGAGTGATTCTCCTTCAGAAACAAAATTTTATAGGTCACATTTGGAAACAAGGAGAGGAGGAAATAACTGACATTGCAATATGGGGAAATAAATGGGAAATAAAAGGCCATAATGATTGGTCTTCAGGAAGCTGTAAGGATTGTTCTTCAGGAACTAATTTTTCTTGCTACTTTATTGTGTGGACAATATAATGCCTCACGTATCTGTTGGCATAGTCCCTAGTTTCTCTCTGCTGTACCCATTCTTCACATATTTTCTAGCATTCTTTCAAGAGGATCAGGAGTCTTTGCCCAGATACCTGTTTGGGAAAAGGAAGAAAGAGAGTAAAAAATTAATAATTAAATCAATTTTTGAGTTATTCTGCAGACGACACACAGCAGCTTTCTTAGTGTAATGGAAAGCCAGCCTGGTATTAAGCATCTAACCTCACAAAGAATGGCAGTAATAAAAATATCTCTTCAATTAAAAAGCCCCACACTTTAGTTTCAACTACCAAGCCTTGGAAATGTAATAAAAAAAACTGTGAAAAAAAGTCTTCGGTACATAGTTTTTATAAATATAACTAACACCTTGGTGTAGATTATATTCTCTGGAGCCAAATAGATTACTATTTTAGAATGTGAAGTTTCAAAGTAGTTTCATTATTACTATTAATACTTACTCATATCACACTTACATTAGTAAAACCCTCTGTAGATCATTATATCCACTCAAGCATGAACCACACAACACCTATTTTTTTTTAACTCATCTTTGCACATTAAAAAACATATAGGCACACGCAACTAACCTCCCACACAAGTTAAATAACTATTGCTCCTTTTCTGTTCAAAACCAAATATATACTCTTGCATTCACTGGAAAGTGTTACTAGTATATGATTTGCTATCTATTCAGAAGAATAGATATTTGAGAATAAAATAAAAAAGTATATAATAATGAAAGCAACTACCAAATTAAAAGCAATATCAAATAATTTGTACTTAATATTTTTATGTCAAAGATGATTAACATGTAACTGATTTACCTGGGATAGACCAGGTAAATCAGTACGCCAGAAACTTCATATTTCCCAGGAATTTTAAATTTTCTTAGTTTTTAACCCGAGAAATCCTACAAAGAATGGATTTGGTGATTTGTGTTTTATTTTCCTTAAGAAGGTTGAAGTCTGAAAGGTAACTGAGAAGCGGCTCACAGGCAGTTCTCTCTTTTAATAATTCCCCGTGTGCAAAGCATTGTACTTCAATAGTTACCTCAGAACCATTTTAGTGAAAAAGAAGGTAAAAATACATTATCATTAAAAAACTAATCTGAATATAGTCAGGATTTACAAATTGGATAAACTGACTACTCTCATTCTAATAAAAGAATAAAATGAACCCAATTTATTATTTTCAATAGTTGCCTCTTCCAACAGCATTTAAATTAATAGATAATAGTCCACGCTAATTGTAAGAAACATGTCTATTGTATAAAACTGGATTGAAACATGTCTATATAAAGCCAGATTGATATGTGTATTTTTGCCTTTTTCCTCTGTCTTCTACTTGTATATTTCTTTTTCTCATCACAGATTTTGGTAAAATTGGTATTTTCATTATCCTTAAGTATGAGCAAAGAGAAACATATTTCTCCACTCAATTATGTTCATTTTTTTCTTTTTTTTCTTTTATTTATTTATTTATTTATTTATTTATTTGTATTATTATTATTATACTTTAAGTTTTAGGGTACATGTGCACAATGTGCAGGTTAGTTACATATGTATACATGTGCCATGCTGGTGTGCTGCACCCACTAACTCGTCATCTAGCATTAGGTATATCTCTCAATGCTATCCCTCCCCCGTCCCCCCACCCCACAACAGTCCCCAGAGTGTGATGTTCCCCTTCCTGTGTCCATGTGTTCTCATTGTTCAATTCCCACCTATGAGTGAGAATATGCAGTGTTTGGTTTTTTGTTCTTGCGATAGTTTACTGAGAATGATGATTTCCAATTTCATCCATGTCCCTACAAAGGACGTGAACTCATCATTTTTTATGGCTGCATAATACTCCATGGTGTATATGTGCCACATTTTCTTAATCCAGTCTATCATTGTTGGACATTTGGGTTGGTTCCAAGTCTTTGCTATTGTGAATAATGCCGCAATAAACATATGTGTGCATATGTCTTTATAGCAGCATGATTTATAGTCCTTTGGGTATATACCCAGTAATGGGATGGCTGGGTCAAATGGTATTTCTAGTTCTAGATCCCTGAGGAATCGCCACACTGACTTCCACAATGGTTGAACTAGTTTACAGTCCCACCAACAGAGTAAAAGTGTTCCTATTTCTCCACATCCTCTCCAGCACCTGTTGTTTCCTGACTTTTTAATGATTGCCATTCTAACTGGTGTGAGATGGTATCTCATTGTGGTTTTGATTTGCATTTCTCTGATGACCAGTGATGGTGAGCATTTTTTCATGTGTTTTTTGGCTGCATAAATGTCTTCTTTTGAGAAGTGTCTGTTCATGTCCTTCGCCCACTTTTTGATGGGGTTGTTTGTTTTTTTCTTGTAAATTTGTTTGAGTTCATTGTAGATTCTGGATATTAGCCCTTTGTCAGATGAGTAGGTTGCGAAAATTTTCTCCCATTTTGTAGGTTGCCTGTTCACTCTGATGGTAGTTTCTTTTGCTGTGCAGAAGCTCTTTAGTTTAATTAGATCCCATTTGTCAATTTTGGCTTTTGTTGCCATTGCTTTTGGTGTTTTAGACATGAAGTCCTTGCCCATGCCTATGTCCTGAATGGTAATGCCTAGGTTTTCTTCTAGGGTTTTTATGGTTTTAGGTCTAATGTTTAAGTCTTTAATCCATCTTGAATTGATTTTTGTATAAGGTGTAAGGAAGGGATCCAGTTTCAGCTTTCTACATATGGCTAGCCAGTTTTCCCAGCACCATTTATTAAATAGGGAATCCTTTCCCCATTTCTTGTTTTTCTCAGGTTTGTCAAAGATCAGATAGTTGTAGATATGCGGCGTTATTTCTGAGGGCTCTGTTCTGTTCCATTGATCTATATCTCTGTTTTGGTACCAGTACCATGCTGTTTTGGTTACTGTAGCCTTGTAGTATAGTTTGAAGTCAAGTAGCATGATGCCTCCAGCTTTGTTCTTTTGGCTTAGGATTGACTTGGCGATGTAGGCTCTTTTTTGGTTCCATATGAACTTTAAAGTACTATTTTCCAATTCTGTGAAGAAAGTGATTGGTAGCTTGATGGGGATGGCATTGAATCTGTAAATTATCTTGGGCAGTATGGCCATTTTCACGATATTGATTCTTCCTACCCATGAGCATGGAATGTTCTTCCATTTGTTTGTATCCTCTTTTATTTCCTTGAGCAGTGGTTTGTAGTTCTCCTTGAAGAGGTCCTTCACATCCCTTGTAAGTTGGATTCCTAGGTATTTTATTCTCTTTGAAGCAATTGTGAATGGGAGTTCACTCATGATTTGGCTCTCTGTTTGTCTGTTGTTGGTGTATAAGAATGCTTGTGATTTTTGTACATTGATTTTGTATCCTGAGACTTTGCTGAAGTTGCTTATCAGCTTAAGGAGATTTTGGGCTGAGACAATGGGGTTTTCAAGATATACGATCATGTCGTCTGCAAACAGGGACAATTTGGCTTCCTGTTTTCCTAACTGAATACCCTTTATTTCTTTCTCCTGCCTAATTGCCCTGGCCAGAACTTCCAACACTATGTTGAATAGGAGTGGTGAGAGAGGGCATCCCTGTCTTGTGCCAGTTTTCAAAGGGAATGCTTCCAGTTTTTGCCCATTCAGTATGATATTGGCTGTGGGTTTGTCATAGATAGCTCTTATTATTTTGAGATACGTCCCATCAATACCTAATTTATTGAGAGTTTTTAGCATGAAGCGTTGTTGAATTTTGTCAAAGGCCTTTTCTGCATCTATTGAGATAATCATGTGGTTTTTGTCTTTGGTTCTGTTTATATGCTGGATTACATTTATTGATTTGCGTATATTGAACCAGCCTTGCATCCCAGGGATGAAGCCCACTTGATCATGGTGGGTAAGCTTTTCGATGTGCTGCTGGATTCGGTTTTTTAAAGTAGCAAACAACGCTGTTTGTTTATTTTTTATGTTTTTAGAGACAGTGCCTCACTTTGTTTCCTGGGCTGGACTTGAACTCCTAGGCTCAAGTGATTCTCCCACCTCAGTCTCCCAAGTAGCTGGGACTGTGGGCATGCACCATGGTGCTTTGCTTAAGACTCTATTTTTAAAAAACGAAGCATAAACATTATTAACACAAGCATAATGAAATACATATACAATTTAGAGTAATATTTAAAGTGATGTAAATACCTAGATGCAATTAAACACTTCACTCACTGAAGTTTAATTATTTCAATGTGCTACATTTGCTGTTTAATGTTACCTTGGTCTTCTCTTCTCGCCATCCCATCCCAAATATGAATAGTATTAATTCACCCCTGCCCCCTTTAAATATATATATATTTAAAATCCACAGATTGGGGTCAGTGTTGGGAAGGGGGATTTCTGCTGAAACTCCACATGTGCTCCTTACTGCTGGTTGATGCTTTTGATGTTCTCACCCCCTGAGGTCAGGAGAACACAGACAGGAGAGTAAGTGGCAACTGTAGCAACCCCAGGCTTTGTGGCACTTCTCTCCAGAAGATGCAAGGGTGTTTTCTGCACATCAGCACTGGCCCTGACAGTGGAGAATTTCTTTTCATTTACTTTAAAATGGTTCTGACAAAAACCGGGGTCTCTCATTTGCAAAATCAGCTGTCTATAGCAAAGCCGGACCTTATCTTAAGAGCCAGGCTGAGGCCACAGATGTCGGTCATGTGGCACCTGCATGTGGAGGCCACGAGTGGCCCATTAACCAGATCTGGGCTGAGGCCACTGAGTCTGCACCATGGAGCTCACTCGTGGAGGCCAGCTGCAATGTTCCCACCTGGCCAGGAAGGACACTGCCCTTCTCAGTCCCAGAATGGTTATCTGAGGGCCCTGCACAACACAATGGGGCCTTCAGCCTAGGCATGGACCACTGTGGTGCTTTCCCTCTCTCCATAGGACAAATGGAGGGCCACAGGTTCCAGCAATGCCTGGAGCCCACTTGGTCCTTTAATATCCCATCTTGTCACTTCTCAGGCCCCTGCCTACTCCACCAAAAGGGCTGGGGAGGCAGTCCAAAGATGGGGGTTATAGATTTATGTTAATAAATATATAATATATATGAATATGTAATTTTATTTTTATTTTTACTTTTTTAAGTGACAAAGTCTCATTCAGTTGCTAGGCTGGAGTACAGTGGAGTGATCACAGCTCACTACAGTCTTGACCTCTTGAGTTTAAGCAAATCTCCTCAGCCTCCGACTAGCTAAGACTACCGTTGTGCACCAACACATCTGGCTAGTTTTTATTTTTTAAAAACTCTTTGCAGAGACAAGGCCTTGCTTTGTTGCCCAGGCTGGTGATGAACACCTGGCTTCTAGTGGTCCTCTTACCTCGGCCTCCCAAAGTGCTGGGATTACAGATGTGAGCCACTGCATCCAGCCCCCAAATTTTAATTTAGTTTTATTTTCTACCTTTTTGTGATTATGTGTCTCAGTTTAACAAGCCTTTAGTTACATCTAGGTATAATCAAGGGCCTTCTGTGTGCCCAGTGGTTATCTATGATTGGACTTTTTCTCTTCTCCCCATGTGCTCCCCCACCATTAAATTTTAAGGAGGTACTTTTTCCTTGTTACCTGCACTTTTTGAACAATAGGTTTCAGACAACTTACCCCTGTAAATTCCCTTTGAATTATGGCATTTTAACCATTTTTCACAAATATTGAACTTGAAATTTTAGAGCCATCAGGAGGGGCTGATCCTAGCAGCTCTTTTATTGAAATTATTCTATTGGTGGCAATAGGAGTTACTGGAGGGCACTGCCACCCAGAAACTGGATGAAACCAAGTCAGAAATTCTGAGTATAACTGACAAAGGTTTTATAGGAATTTAGAAGGACATTGGGTAGTAGAGGGCTTGGGAAAAAGTAAATTCCCTAATTTCCTCCTCTGTGACCCACATTTGATATAGAAATCATGATTTGTCTAGTATTGGACAGAATCACAAATAAGGATTAGTTGCCATAAAAGCTTTTCTAATTTATATTGTGAAAGAGCTGTAGTGCTGCATCAGAAAGGAGTCTCTGTTTGCTAGAAGAGCTATGTCAGCAGGTGAGGCCTAAAGCCTAAAGGCCTGAGGGGTGGTCAGGGATGGGAGAGAATGAAGTTACTGCAGACTTTCAAATTGTTCCTCACCCTTCACGAGACGGGAAGTTTCCTAAGGCTGAAGGAAGCAGCAGTAACTGAGTGCAGAATGTTTCTCTTGGTGCAGTGGGTTGTGACCACTCTCATTGTTGTTTTCTTTCTGTCCAGAGTAAAACAGGCATCCTTCAGAAATTTCATAGCATGTAGCCCTGAAGAGCACTTAGCTAGATTGTGGTGGTTTCTATATGTGTATTTGGTTAATCTGTTGAAGAGAAATAATGAAAAGCTGAGCAGTCTTTTTCTCCCCCATCAACTCATGAGCTATGAGCTATGAGTTCTCGAGAAATGTTGGAGCATTTGACAGCAGTATTTGCATTCTCCCTTGTGTTTCTGTTGCTGAAGCTGCAGCTTCCAAAATTGCAGGGCTTCTTGACCAACCTGCATCTCACCATTCAGCCTTTTAGTCCATTAAATAATCTGATTCTGTCAGCAAGGCCTCAGGTTTAGATCTTATTAGCTCTAGATAGTTTTTTAAAAATCTGCTCTCCAGAAATTTGCAGGAAGTCCCAAGATAAGAGAAAACTTCCTGTCAACAGTGCTGAATTTCATGGTGTGTGATTATTGGGAAGAAGTTGACTGAATGTTGATATGTGATACTTCTGAATTGAGGTGTGCCCAATGTAGGTCTAGGCATACATTATACTGTTGCTGCATGTATGTAAAATTTTAAAATTGGAATGCGAGAGTTCTCTGACCCCCCTCGCAGGATGTGCAATGGGTGTGGCTCACCTGTTCAGCCACCATGCTCAAACCCCTTATGGGAGGGGGAGCACACAGATGGGCAGGTGCAGGAGCCAGGGTGAGCGCTTTTGGGCTCCAGCCCACGGTAGCATCTAGGGGTGGGTGTCTGTGACTCCTGAAGCCCCAGTGGGCATGTCACAATGCTCCTTTAGCTCTGCCATCTGCAGAAAGCTAAAGCGTTAACCAGCTCAGTGCCCTCTTGGTACCCAGGTTCTTGTCTGGTATCCAGGAAGAATCAGGTCACACAGACAAATTGAAGGATGGTAAATGCGGGGTGTCTTATTTCCAGGTAGAGGTGGCTCTCAGCAGATGGATGGGGAGTTGGAAAGGGGATGGAGTGGGAATATGAACTTCGCCTGGAGTTTGGCCGTCCTGTGGCCGATCTCCTCTCTGACCATCCATAGCCAAACTCTTCTTGACGTTTAAATGCCCTTTCTCTTCTCTCCTTCTCTGCTGTGCCACTCTTCTGCTTCTTTGCTCTTCTGCTTATCTGTTATCTGCTCATCTGCTCGAGGAGCCTGGGGTTTGGGGTTTATAATGGTACATGATGCAGGGATGTGGCAGGCCAAAAGGAAATGTTTGGGTGCAAAAACAATGCCTGTTCCCATTTAGGGCCATGGGTTTCCAGGCTTGAGGGTGGGGCCTTTGCCAGGGAACTGCCTTCTTCTACCCAGTATTTCCTTGCCTCCTGTCCATATCAAAATGAGTATCAATACTCTGTAAGATTTTCTTTTGTTTACTTCTCTACTCTATTCTTCAATATTAGATTTAATGTATTAGTCTTGGGATTGGAATGACTATAAAGGAAGCAGCATTTTGTATAGTAAGTTGAAAGAATCTGTAGATTTATAGCTTTCTAAGTAAGATAGTATTCTCAGTTGTTTTTTCACATGACTAGCATTTACATTTATTTATGTATCCAGTAATTATATGAATACCATCTATAAGTCAGCTAATGTGATAGGTAATGGAGATGAACAGAATAACATGAATTGCTTTTTCTTAAAAAAAAAAAAAAAAACTCTAACAGAGGATACAGACAAGGAAACCATTGATTTATGGTTGCCTGTGAGAAGTTCTGTGACAAGCATATACCTAATATGGGTATGTGTGTGAGAGAATCTAGGAAAGCTTCCTTAAGTAAGTAATGCTTTGCTAAATTTTAAGAAAGGGTAGTATGGCCAGGTAAAGTCAGTGGGGGAGGAAGATGACAGGGAACACTGTGGCCAAAGCATGCAGACCCATGGAATTACAGGAAGCAGTTGTGTAGAGCTTGAGTGTAGGGTGCTGTAGGGCCTGAATCATGGAGGACAAGGTATGCCAGGATGAGGAGTTTAGTTTGAATTCTCTAGGCAATGGGCATCCAGTGAATGCAAACAGCATTTGATACAGGTACTCAGGGTGCAGAAAACTGAATGATTAATAGGAGGGCAGTAGATGAGATTTTATGCTGATGGGAAGGAATCCCAGGTGAGAGAGAGAGAGAGAGAAAGAGAGAGAAAGAAAGAGAAAAAGACCTGGGAAAGAGAGAGAGAGAAAGAGAGAGAAAGAAAGAGAAAAAGACCTGGGAAAGAGAGAGAGAGAAAGAAAGAAAGAGAGAGAGCGAGAAAGAGAAAAAGACCTGGGGGCGGGGGTGGAGAGAGAGAAGAGAGAGAAAGAAAGAAAGAAAAAGAGAGAGAGAGAGAAAGAGAAAAAGACCTGGGGAGGGGCGGAGAGAGAGAGAGACCTGGGAAAGAGAGGGGGGTGGAGAGAGAGAGAGAGAGAGAGAGAGAGAGAGAGAGAAAGAAAGACAGACCTGGGAAAGAGAACGCATATTACATGGGCCATTATCCATCTGCTTGCTTGAATTTTATTGGACAACTCCAGCATCTACTACCCAGATTTTCTTGTTGTTGTTTTTTTTATTGTTGTTGTTAGTTGTCTTTGTGGCTTACCTCTTTATTTGTGTAGCCGCCCTTTCTTGTCTTTTGCTACATCTTTGATTTGGAAGTGAATTAATAAATGAATGTCAAGTGTTCCCAAATTCTGTTTTAAGAATAATCTAGATCTTTTAAAGCTTCGGTAATGTGGGCTTTAAAAAATCTGTGATTGCCCAACTGGTTTATGTCAGCATTTTGGAAAGAATATCAGTCTTTAAAGCGGTGTTAGAGATATAAACCCTCTGGGGAGTGAAGAATGCCTGGTGCATGCTAATTTTGTACTTATCCAGGTGGAAGAGGGAGAGGAATAGCCAAAGCTATAGATAGAACAAAGGCATGTCAATTGCAACCTGGTCTCAGTTTAGGCTTAGCTCTCCTCACCAATCCCCTATCAGGATATTAGTGGCTTATTTATTTATTTTTAACCTGTATCATATTAAGCTCTTTGACAAATCGCATTTTGATTTATAGTCTGTGCTTCTGGCATGTGCTTTAATGGCATTAGCCAACTCTAGACACATACTGAATTCATTATGTACCTTATGTATGTAAGTAGTAATACTTCCTTTTAATGAACATACGGTCACGTCAAAGTGCTGCGAGGTTGTTTTACAAAAGCATCTTTGTGTAGTGCTCCTCAGAAGTTTTGAGATGAGTATTAAGTTGAAGATTAATATGCTGTATTTTAAGTTGTATTTTAGTGGAGTAATGTATTATAATTTTGCCCTCTCCTTCAGGTGAGTAGACTATTATACTCTGTTTGAGTCTTTGATTCTTAGGCTTTGGTTCTTAATTAGAATTCAACATTGTTGACATGTAAATTGTGACCAGATGAATTCAAAACTCAAAAAGTAAAATTGCCTTTGAATTTGTATCCTCAGCTATGATATTGATTGAAAATCGATGAGTAACTCTTTTTCTTGTTTTCTATAGGCAGTAAGAAATTCACAGAATCTATTTACAGCTATACGTGACAGCACTTAACCTTGACTATGCCTGCTAAAAGGTTTCTTGACTTTAAAATGTGGATACTCTTCAAGATTTGAGGGCAGGGCTTCTCCTAAGGTAGAGGCAGAGAAGTAAACCAGCAACAAGTAGGGCTCAAGATCTAGCCTGTCTGATCAGGCTTCCAGACCAAGGAGTGGCAGCAGTCCAAACCACCTGTCTCTGCTGACTAGGCAATCTTAATAGCCATCCCACTCCTCATCAGTGCGTGGGATCTGAGCACAGGTCTAAGCAGATTAATAGTTTTCTTAGTGAAGTGATCCATGGAGTCAAATGCGTGACAGTATCTTCAGGATTCTGTGGGAAGAGGAGGGGGTCTATGGAGGACACTAGGTCATCCCCTTGAAAAGAGAGATAGAGACCATTACTTGAGGGAAGAGCTAAGCAGAATGTCAGAGCTTTGGCTAAGCAAACAGATGTGAGCAGAGCTCTAGTTCAACTAGGAGCACAGAGTAAGAACCAGATATTGGGGCAGGAACTCTTCTGTTTGACGTCTACAGTGGGAGAGACTGCACACCTGTGAGCACAGGGATTCCTTTGTGTAGGGGTTCCTTAAAGACAGATAACAGTTTATGGGCAGATAACAGTTTCCAGAGGGATGGGGCTCCCTGTATAATGCCAGGGGCTGCCAGGATTGACTCAGGATTGACTCAGGGACTGCGTGGGGCTGACCCTGCAGGTTGAATGCTGTCAGTGATTACAACAGGGCAAGGGCACCTTGACTGTCTCAGAAACTAATAGAATCTTTCTTTGACAATAACCACTGGCGAGCATTTCCAGGAAGTCTTTGAAAATTGCTGGGAGTCTGGGCAAGAAACTCTACTCACTAAAAGCATGGTATTTGATTCATTATAAAACAGAAGGAAAAACATTAGTAATCGACGTGGTATGTCCCAGCCTTGTATAGTTGAAAGTAAAACTAAGTCATACATTTTCAATTTGGTGTGACATTGTCTAATTTCTAAATTTATTATTATTTTGAAATTATAGGAAATGATTAGAAGTATGAGGGTGTGGTTCTTCTGTTGTTTATTTTTCACATTTGAGTCTTACTACATGTCACCATTGCCCAGCATTTCAGAGACAAAGGGAGTATTTTTGACATTCATTAAAACTGTTTTGGTGAAAAAGCTGTATTACGGTACTATTTAATTTTTATAATAGTTTATCAGAAATGAGATTAGAGCCTATTTATTGAATTATCTTATTTTGAAACTCTCACATATTTATTGAGTACAGATTAGAATCAAACTGTTTAGAATATTAGCAAAGTCTTTTTCAAGTACAAAGAGCAGAGATTATATATCTGTAGGTAGTTCCTCCAAACCCCCGAGGGGAAGTTTTGTTTTAAATGTTTACATGTTTTATATTGACACATTTGTTGGCTTAAAAAATATGGCAATAGCATCCAGCATAGTACTTGATGTATGTGGTTGCAATTTGACATTATTTTATTGATAACTATATTGTGTATAAACTTTCTTTTCATGTCTTTTTATGTGAGAGACATCAGATATTCTACTAGCTGTTAGGAGGTAGTGAAATTAAGTTGATTCTCACAGTATTTGCATCTCAGTCTTCTGCCTCAGCATGTGACCTTGCCTGTGAAGGTTCAGAATAGCTGTTTTATTATTTCCCTTAGGGTGATCGGGCTCTGGTAAATTGATTGGCACTAGCCCAACTCACAGCCTATTGAATCATGAATTGATTACTTTAGACAACAAATAGTTTAACACCTTCCTACATGCCATACATTGTTGTCCTTGCAGGAGGTAAACTCTTGGAGATGATGGTGGGGGATAGAACCAAGTTCCTGCCCTTAATTTATTCATTCCTATGAGAAGTGAAACATTCATGTAAAACAGATGACTCAGATTGCTGTTAAAAAAAAAAAAATCCAGTAGGGCAAACCTATTTGAATAACCAAATTAAGATCAGGATTGGCTGGGTGTGGTGGTTCACGCCTGTAATCCCAGCACTTTGGGAGGCCAAGGTGGGTGGATCACGAGGTCAGGAGATTGAGACCATCCTGGCTAACACGGTGAAACCCCGTCTCTACTAAAAATACAAAAAAATTAGCTGGGCATGGTGGCGGGCTCCTGTAGTCCCAGCTACTCGGGAGGCTGAGGCAGGAGAATGGTGTGAATCCAGGAGGGGGAGCTTGCAGTGAGCCAAGATCGCGCCACTGCACTGCAGCCTGTGCAACAGAGCAAGACTGCATCTCAAAAAAAAAAAAAAAAAAGATCAGGATTTTGCCTAGTAACTATAGAGTTCAAGCAGAAGCAATGAAATGGTCTAAACTATAGCTTAAAAAACAATATCTGTTAAAGATATCTTTGTCAAGTAAGTCTGAATATTTTGCTTTTATAGTTAAAAAGATAATTAAATTCTGACTTTTTCATTTCATCTTTTAGAGTCTCAAGCCCCATATAAAGTTTCCAAATAAACATTAATTCTGGGTTGCTGAGAGATGTTATTCTGATAACTGAGGAATGTTTATGATTGAGGTATTAAATAAAAGGTTATCTTAACAAAAGGAGAAGGAAGGTAAATGTAGTAGAAGGCAATCTGTTAACAATATTAGCTTCATTCTTATAATGCTTTGCAGTTTACAAATGCTTTCACATATGCTGGAATCTGATTATTTCAGCGGCTCTAGGGGATTGGTAGAGAGGCTGTTGTTAGACCTACTTTATAGATGAAACAGACTCTGATGAGGAAAGGGACGTCCCCAGAACCTGAGTTAGTGGCTGGTTGGGTCCTGAACTCACACATTCGGAGTCTCCAGCATCAGTGCTCTCTGATGGGGGCCAAGAGTTAGCCTGCTTTTCATGTAAATGCCCTAGTACACATTCCTTTCAGACAATCAGGACATTGGGTTCAGGTCAGACTGATTTGATAACAATTTGATAAGGTGTAGAATCTTCCTGTGATTAAAGAGAGAAATCTGATAAGGTACAAGACTTACCATGAAACAGATAAAGGTTCTCTCAAAAGGCTGCCTCCAGTTAGAATTCCCCAGCTGGTCCTTGGCACGTGGTTCCATGTGTTTATTATGTAGCTCACACTCGAAATCACCCCTGGGGCAGGTTGAGCCATTCCAGCATTTTGTAAAAAGTTGTGTGCATGTACTCACACACAAATGAGGAAAAGAGGACTGAAAAGATGGTTCTGTGAAAGTGAAAGGATTCACTTGCTTTTCCCAGTCCTATTATGAAAGATGGTTTAGTTATATCAAAGGGCTTCTTTTGACTTGTTATATAATTCGATTCTTGAGTTTTCAGTTGGCTTATTTGAAATTTTGTAAATTGCAATTTATAAAATTGGAGGGCCCTGAGAGATCAAGTTCCACTTTGTGGCTCGAGTAATGAGGATACTGAGATTAGGGGTTAGGGCTTGCTCAGGTTTTTGTTGCAGACAGGAAAAATAAAATATCTGGTTGACTTAAAGAGAAAAGAAATTCTCTGATAGGACATTGAGCAGCAGGCAGAAATACTGGGAAGACAGAGACCTAGCTTGAAAAATAAGGGACTAAATATGATTTGTAGCAACCACAGCCACAGGCAAAATCCTGACCCACAACCAGTGCACCGAAGACTTGATTGCTCATCACGTCACGTCTTGCTGTGCCACCACTGCTGACATCTCTATTGCTGCTGCCCCTAGAAATGGGATGGTACTGCTATCATTGCATCTACCTCTGGATTAGAGGTTCTTTGGGTCACTACCTCTAGATTGAAGACTGTTGAGAGCGTCGGACTGGCAAAGCCAGGTTAAAGGCCTGTATCCCAGGGGACTATTCTTCCTCTCCTATGGGATGGTAGAATGCCTTTCTGCAAAGCTTACAAGATAGGAGGAGGGGTTTAGACGCTAGTAAGCAAAACCAAACCACACCAAAACATGAGACAGTTATCTGCTATGGAAACATACCCATTTATTGGCTATTTAAGAGGTTAGAACTTGAGTTTTCTGAATTTTCTCAGGATGCCAAATTTATAGCTAATATAGATTCCTTTATGAAAAGTGACAGAGGCTCTGTGGTTTGTAAGAGAAAATGAAGTCCTCTGTAGTAAGATTTAATAATTCTAATATTTTGAAACAATCCATTTTCCTATCAACACTGTTTTCCTCTGGATTAAAAACCATTCCTCATCTTCCTATCCTTCATGACATACAGAAAAAAGAATCTTATTTTTCAGTGGTAAAAAGTGGAGAGAGAGAAAAGGAGTAAAAGAAGAACAAACAGTATTCATGAAGTGCAGAGATTAGAGGTTAGTTGTTACACATTTCAGGGTAAGTTTGCCAGATTGATGAGCAATAAAACCATTTAGAACTGGAAAATCTTCAGGGCTTTTGTTTTTAAAAGTTATTTTAGGCAATAACCACATCTTGTCGTTATAGTCTTTGCTTTCCAGCAATTCCTTTTTACCTTTTAATAATAAAAGCTAATATTTATTGAGAACTATTTTGTCGTAGCATCATTATCTATCTCACTTCTTCCTCACAATAACTCTGTGTTAATCTCATTACTATTCTCCTTCCACAGCTGAGAGATCAAACCTTAGATGAAGCAACTAGCATGAGATTTCATAGTTCATAGATGTGGGACTTGAACTTAAGCATATACACCTGTGAAAGAAGCTTTGTAAATCTTCCTTTAACTTAAGAGAGAAAATAAGGTATGTGTAGAATGCTGTTTGGTAATATTTTAAGAAAACTGCAGAGGAAGGAGAAAGGAAGTGTGCTAGAAAATCGAAAGACTTTTGGGAGCATGTGACTCCTCCACATTAGGTAAATTTGCTCTTGTATCTCTGTTCCAGGACAGCTAGGCCATTCTGATCTCTTTCAATTTCTGTTCCCCACAGTAGTACTTAGCTTAGTGCCTGGTGCATACTGAGTGTTCAATAAATATTTACAAAAATAATTAATCTCAGGCATCCTCAGGACAGTTTCCTGGGCTTAAGATGCCATGCAATTTAGAGTGCTGCTCTCAGTAAAGAAATAACTTTATCCTCAAAGCCAGGCATTTCAAGAAGGTTTATCAATGAATTTAGTGCATTTCACAAACAAGGAAGCTTACCAGGGGTTTTTAGGCCATATAACTGGATAGCCTGTGAAAGATCTCTATAGCATGTCTTGCTTCCTGTCTTTCCAACTTCACTTCAATTAATTTTGTCACATTGCTCCCTTTTCCTTTTTCTTCCTTAAACGTATAAAATGCTGGGTTTGTTTTTGTGTTTGTTTTTGTTTTTGTTTTTGTTTTGGCTGTAGTCGAGAGAGAATGGATTGTCCTGGGAAAGGCACAAGGAATCTTTATTGTAAACTAATGTGTGGAACATTTTTGTACAGAAATAGCTAATGAATACCCAAAGCATGCTGTTGCTTGCTGTTTAAATGTGGTTTCATTTTTATTCAGCTCTAGCTTCTAAGAGTCTTAAAAGGAGAAAACTTACTTTTCATTAGATTCATTTAAAACTTTTTCAAGAGAGGAAAGTCCTGAGGGTATAGAAACTTTATGTACTTAAATATATCATGTTAAGGAACTTCACAATGTTTCGTTTATATGGGGCCAAAGACCACAGATCCACCCCGATTGCTAATTATTGAGATTGCAAATAGCTTATTTCAGAACTTAGGGTGAGACAAAAGAAACATGAAGGAACAAAAGGCCCAGGATAATGAAAAGGATATTGTGAAGAGAAAGGCCTGTAGAATTATGATGCAGGTCACATCCTGTGCCTGCATTTAATTGTACCTTTGTATTTAATAATAAAAATGATTACATGCTCACTGCTAACAGGTGTCCCTGCTTCAGAACTGTAGTATGGATAGGTGACAGCAAATTACTCCAATTCATAAACTTGGAATATTATGCTTTTATTTTGAGTTTCACCAGTCTATACTAGAATACATTTTCTGCCAAAATGTACATCAACCCAGGAAGATTTTTAAACTTAGCCCCTGATAAATATACATAAAACATAGGTGAATATTTTAAAGTATAAATGAAAGAAAAAATCAACTTTGCCAGGCACTTAACACATTGAGGTTGTATTAATACCATAGTCACATTTCTAGTTCTTTATATTTTATATAAGCTTTGAATGTAATGTAAATTAGCAGTGATGTAAGTGGTCTTTCTGTTAGAACTTAATTGCCTCCTTTATGAATTTTCTCTAATTCTTGCTTAACTTGAACACTTTCTGTAACTGCCTGTCCAAAATATAGCCCCTGCCCTAGGGATTTGTTCTCCTCTGTTTTTCCCTTTATTGCCATTATTGCAATAACAATGTTCTTATTAATCTGTTTGATTTTATCTGTCTTCCTCATTAGAATGAGGTTCCATAGGACAGAGACCAAGGTAATCTTATTCTCCCTAAATCAGTGGTTGCCTAGTACCTTGACCATGCCTGGCTCATAATGTGTACCCAAAAAAATATTTGTTAAAGACATTCGTTAATCTGCCACTTACCGTCTTAATCATATACCAAAAACCCTGCTTGCTACCTTAACTTTATCACTAGCCTCCTCCCTTTGCTTATGTTTTCACCAAAGATTTTGTGGTTGAAGACATTCTATTTCTATTGTCTGTTGCGTAGCTAGGTAGAGAGATAATAGTCCCCCTTGATCCCATGACCATAGTTGAATGGAAATTGAGGGGTTGGGGACTGTTCTTAGACTCTTTAAGCCTTGAGCACATTTCCTTTATTTGATCAGCCTCTGAACTGTGATTCATTCATATTTGAATATCTGCTAGGTAGCAAAGGCTTTGGCAGGTACTGGGGAAGCAAATTTGAAAAAGATGCACTCTGTTCTTTTAGGAACATATCATTAGAATTGATGTCCCATAAGTCTGTAACTGTGTCTCTTTGGCTGTCCATTATAGACTCAGTTCCTAACACAATCTCTGGTACATTACAAGTGATCAATAAATGAGTGAATGTTCCATGCAAGTATTTAGAAAATAGCTTGTGCTGTAATAAATGTATGTACAAAGTTCTCTGGAAACACAGAAGAGGGAAGGCCATTGTGTCTAAAAGGAGTCAGGGAAAGTTTCACAAAGGAAGGATTAAAAGTTGAGTTTACCAGTTTGGGTAAGATGTACCACATAGTAAGGACAACATGAGCAAGAAATCAGAGGTGTGGAAGAGCAATATTTTATTTGAGTTTGGGCACTGCGGTCAGTCTGGAAATTTAGGACGAATGTGAAGGAGTGGTGGGCATTGAGGCTGTTGGAATCATTATTTATTCCCTTATTCAGGTACCCTATGCACTAAGTAGCTCTTGTGGCACAAATGAATCACCTTTTATTTATAGTATTTCTATAGAAAAAAGAATTGAGTTCCAAACATACAGTTTTGAAGATAGAACCTGTTTGTAAATGGGGATTAACTTTAGTAGAAAATTGGCTACATTGCCTATATGTTATCTATTGCTGTAATTCTTCATACAGATAACCACAAACGTGAATAGCATAAAAATAATTAGGGTTTATTGTACATGCATTGGAATGCTCATCAGGTGGTTCTTCTGATATAGTCTGGGTGGGCTGGGTGATTTTCTGTTCTCCGTTGAACTTGTATTCCTCTGTAGAGGTGTTGGCTGTCTGTCAGCTGAAGTAGGATGGCTTTAACTCAGGGGGCTACTCAACATTTGCTGTCATCTTCCTCCTGGTACCATTAGGCTAACCTGGGCATGTCCTTTTAATGACATTGGTGGAGGACAAGGGCACAAGCAGAAACATACAAGTGCTCTTTTGAGCCTCTGTTTCTGTCACATTTACCAACATTCCGTTGGCCAAAACAATTTCACATGGGTGAGTTGAGAGTTAGAGTGGGGCACTGTGAGGACTCAAGGCAAAGGGCATGGCTACAGGGAGGGGTGAAGGATTGGGACAATTTTTGCAATATATTATATAGCCCATACAGCTAATCAAATCAAAGTTTATAGATCTAACGGAAGCATATGATTTCTGATTTCCTTGATGAAACACTTATCTTTTCCGCTTTACTGATGCCCAGTCTTTTTTTGATAGGCTGGGGGAAAGTCAGAGAAACCAGAAATGGGAAAAGGTTGAAGTGAGATCTTGAAAGGGATAGGTAATTATTAACAATTAGCTATTGCATGCATTGTATAATTTCAGATGTACCCGGCTCATCTCCTTTTATAGGACACTGAAGCCCAAAGCAGTACAGTGTATCACCCACATTCCCCCAGCCATGTTAATGACACAACCAAAAGTTACAACTCAGTAATTCTAAGCCCAGAGCCATTCTCCACAATATCTTTTAAGGTACATTCTCCCTAAACTGCCTCATATGCCTCCCTGACCCCTGTCACTCTTCACACAAACAATCACTTTTGTAAATGGTTTATGTTTGAAAATTGCCTTGTTATCACAATTCACCATGAAGAGTGGGTTCTTATTTTGAGTTTTCCTTTTTAAGTTTACACATCATACCTTAAAGCAAAATAATCCCCTTATGTGCATGCATGTGAGTACGTGTGCATGTGCACACACATGTGCATACACACGCATGCCTACACACTCATTCACACACACACATCACACACACATCCCTATTTTGCCCTGCCTTTACCTGAGTATTTCCAATCAGAAAGGGACATTTTGAATATAGTGGTTATATTAAATCAGCTTGAGTTTGGTAGGTTAGGCTTTGAATTATCTTTGCTAGACCTCTAAGGGGGAGCTGCCAGAGAGGTCACTGTGACACTCTCAGTCTGAGACAATGAAGCATGGGGAATAAATTTAGTTAGAAATGAGATTAATGCTTTAGGGAGGTATTGTTTCTTACCAGCATCATTTTCCCCCTTTCTTGAAGTAGTCAAAGTGATTGCTCAAGACTCAGGTCAGGACACAGGGACATGGAAGGAAATATTCTCAACATTTCAACAGTGGCAGTTTTTAATTGATGAAATTATGGACAGATGCTATTCTAATTGAGAACTACTTTTTCTAACAAATAGAGTTTCTATACTGGCAGGTAGATATCAGATCAATAAGTCTGTGATAAGCATACCATTTAAAAGTATGCTATATTGAAAGGAAGCTTATATGTAGACTGACATGCATAAGAGTTTTAGACCTGAAGAAAGAAGAAAATCCCAGATAATTTTATACCTGTGTTTTTTTCATATTTACTCATTCTTCATACTCTATACATCAGTGATTATTTTTCTTTTTTTTGAGCTATTTTTCATGTTAACATAGTTGCCAAAGTTTGACTCTGAGGAGAGCAGTATTGCTGTCTCCAAAATATTTATATTTGAGGACTATCTTTTAGACAGTCACATTCTAAAATATGTGTGGTCCTGCATTTTTCACTTAAAATATCTCTTATTCTGCTCTGTGCAAGGTCATTGAAGATTAAGACAAAGTTTTCTCTACTACCACCAACCTTCATTCTTTTTGGTGGGTAGATTTTATATTTTGTTTCTCTAAACAAGAGAAAACAGTTATAGTTCCACCTCTTGTGTGCTTCCTGTCCTATGAGTTGTAAGCTCAGTATGTGCACATATGCAAGATTTCAAGTGCAAAAGAGAACAGAGTCGGAAACAGATTTTCACAGTTCCCGTCTGGGTCCTTGTGTAAGTGCCAATGTAAAGCTATTCGGTGATTAGTGAAAAACAGTATAATGTTGCCTGGCTCTAAGGAAACAGCTTTGAAAATCTAAACTTAATAAGCAGATCAATTAGGTGGGGGTTTGGGATTATTGTATCACATTCCAATGGCATGCAGTGTTGTCAAAACTTTTTTCTCCAGAATAAAAATTACAGGAGGCATAGAGTTACCTTTCAAAATGTCAGGAAAGAGGGTTGGGGAAATTAATTAGGAATAATGAAATATATCACGTATATCTCAGGAAGCATACACTGTGAGCATCTGGGTATCTCAGGGTAAGGGGTAGATTTCGTGTGGGTAGGGGAGGAGGAGGTTTACCCTGCATCCAAGGAGGTAAATGGATTAAGCTGAATGTCTGGGAAGACGAGGATTGCTGGGTGGAGATGTGAGGCCCAGGGCTCGGGGCTACCATCAGATTACTTGCTCCTCAAGTTTTGGGAGCTAATAATACCTGTGCTTGCATTTCCCTGCAAAGCAAGGGATACCTTCTGGGATAAGTCCCGAGGGAATCACTCATAACTATTTCTGCTTCCCTCCCACTTATTCAACATAAATATAGGGCCTAGTTTGGGGTTAAATTCAGATTTTACACATTTATGTCTCTGTCACATTTCTTGCCACCAACTTACTGAAGTCTGAAATTTCTTTAACAAGAGAAAGTATTCCATCCCATAGTTAGAGATGTAAGAATTTCAATACCTGTTTGTTTAACACAGCGAATGAGATTAGGCTAAACTTAACAGTAATTGGAAACGTATTCTGTACCTGATAATAACTAGAAAAAAAACAAAGACAAACAAGCCTTTCTGATTTCTCTTGAGACGTGGGAATTGCACAGTAATTACAATGGGATGTAAGTTTCATGAAGGTAGAGATCACCCTGTATCTTTCTCAGTTATATTCCCTGCATTTGTCACAGTGCCTGATTCATAACAAAGGATTTTCATTTTTGTAAGTAGATGGACACATGGATGATTCTAGTATCATAAAGACTATTTAAAAAGGTGTATACAAGATAAAATGTTGACCCAGAGGAAACAGTGAATAATTTTGCCCTGGAAGGATGCAGATAAAGGGAGACTTTCTGCATCCCTCCAGGAGATGCAGAACTAGACATTTGAACTCGATCATGAGAGATGAACAGAGGTTTCTCAGAACTTCCAGGATGGTATCCAGCCAGAAGAATAAGTGTGTGTAAAGGCAAGGTGGGAAATGACATGAATGTTCAGGGAGCTACAAATAATTTCACAATTCTAGGTAGTATGAACCATGGCAGACGAGGATCATATCATGAATGGCCTTTTTGTGTAAGTGACATCTCAGATTTGAGTCAAGACAGCTGCTGCTGGGAACTGGGGAGTGGACATAGAAAAACAAGGACCATAGGAACTTGTTTCCACCTCACATTTTAAACTGAAGTTAAGCTTGCTTACCTGCAGTCATATTCAGATTTAGATGCTAATTAGGGAACATTTGTTAGTATGGAAGCTACAGAGCTTGAAGAACTATAACCTATACTGCTCCAATGAGATTTTATATTTTAAACACATATTAAAAGAAAATTTTATCTTTTTAAAGTCACCTTAGAGTCAGATGAATGTATAAGTATTTTCTAAAGGAACTATCATTTCATAAATGGAATTTCTGCCTGGTTCCTTTAAATAGTGGCTTCATTTAGGATTTAAAATATTTCATTTACACATGGCTTTCCAGAGGCTTCAAGGCACACCTGGATGGGTGAGCGTTTCTCTACGCCTATGGTAAGAGCAGGCATGACTTGGATTTCTTGTACTACCAGATATGTGCCTTTGTGGGGCAGGGTGTTTCCTTGTTAGATATATAAATCAACCAGAAAGATTGGGTCGGATGGGTACTGTGTTATTTTCTTAATTTAAGGAGAAGATCTATAATGGAAATTTTATTTAGTTTCTTTGGACTGTTTTCGTGCATTTAGTTTTAAAAAATGTATTCCAATTTTAAGCAAGGAACCCTACATTAATAAAAATTGATTTCTTAAGCTTAACTTCAAATATGATTTTAAGCAACCTTAGGATCATGCTGAGTTGAAACTATGGAACCGCTACCCTTCCCACTTATAGCTCAACTACTGCTATTGTCATTGTTGTTTTTTTCTTCTACTTTCATTCTATTAATTGTTAGATAAAATAACTCCTTATTTTGCATGTTGAGGTTTAACATAAGTTCTCCACTTGATAGAGCATTTAATTTTGCGGGGACGGTTCTTAGCCGATTATTTTAGTTCAGTGGTTTTAGAATAAGACGTTTGTGGGGAGGGGCAGCAGAATCTTCAGTCATTGATTCTCTCTTTATAACTTTGCCCTTTTAGCTGGAACAGATTACTTCTGTAGTGCTGCTAGCCCTGCACAGACTGAATCACAAGGAAGAAACTTTGCATAAACCATTTATACTAAATGTTTGGTATGCTGGCAACATAAATCAACAACAATATCCATTACAAATTCATCCCTTTATCAGTATTATCTTGATAGAACTGATCCCAATGTGTGGGAATTTGAACCCTGCTTCAATACATCTAGCCCTGGATAATTAATTATTCAGGGCACAGAGAACCTGGCCCCTGCAATGTAGAGTAATTCTTCCTGGTCAGCGTTAACTCCACTGGCAATAATAAATAGAAAAAGTCTCTAGTGATGCCAGTATTTTAAAGTGATTAATCATCTTTCCCCCCTTCTCCTCCCCCTTAGTTTTCTTTAACTAGGATTTTTCAGCAATAAATCTTTAACAATACAGGTAGGAATTGTTCTGTAATTAAATTTTGCCCTGCTTAATTTCTTACCTTTTATGTGTGATTAAAAAAAAAGTTACATTTTAGGAAGCCCTGATCAAAATTCAAACCGAGAAAAATCCTTTTACAGAATACTGAGAAATGCTGTATGGAAGATTAAGCTCTTGATTTTGAATATTAGATAGAGCACATACACATAAAAATACTCATAAAAATTGTTCATCAACACCAGTTGGGGTGTCAAATATTCTAAAGTTTTGAATTGCTTCACTTTCATGCTTACGATTTGTCTGTATTAGGAAAAGCCTGACATATACATATGTTCCGACACTGAGAGAATAATTACTTATTTCTTAACTTTCAGATAATTGATGTCAGCTCTGTAGGAAAGGGATATTTTCACTATTTTTATGGTACACGAAATGCACTTGCTGAAGCGGCAGGTAGATGCCTGGCTGAGAATGACCGTGTATTTTAAATTGTGCCCTGTCGAGCTGCCCAGCCATCATGCATATCCTGGGTGACAGGGACAGATGTGACATATCAGTTGTGACACACTTTTGTACCACCAGTCCGTGGCTCGAGGTGACTCCTGTCCCTCCCCTGATGCTTTCCCCGCTGCAGGACAACATAACGATGCACGGATGAACCTTGCCATTGCTCTGACTGCTGCCAGGTATGGGGCTGCCACAGCCAATTACATGGAGGTAGTGAGCTTGCTCAAGAAGACAGACCCCCAGACAGGGAAAGTGCGTGTCAGCGGCGCACGGTGCAAGGATGTCCTCACAGGTATGCCAGGTCTCTGGGAGGGAGGTATTTCTTAGTATCTTGCCTAGCTTATATAATGACTGAATTATAATTTTTCTGTCACTTCTCTTTCATTTATGTCACGCTTCAGAGTCATATTAATTATATTCGTTATTGTCAGCAATGACTGGTTTAACGTGAAAATTTCCCTTGTAGGACTTGGCAATTTTTCCCCTTTGTATTATAGTTGTAATAATGATAATGATAATAATAAAATGCCCACCAAATTCCCACAGCTATGAATGGATTCCTTTTTCTTTACAAAAACATGTTATTAATAAAATTAAATAAATGTGCCAAGTTTCAAAGTATCATTTGGGTGACACAGGCATTGTTACACATTGTTAAAGTGAATCTTTAACTTTATTTAGATTTTCATTATTGCCCTGGCTCTAGCGCCATATAAGTAGGCAGTTTCCAAATTATATCGTTTCTTGAACAAAAGCTCTATGATATACATTTTCTCACAGCAGTGCTGCTCACACATTTGAGTTTTCAGGAGAAAGCGGCTTATTTACTCATTCTACTTTTTCATGTTTGGTGCTTTGACGCTGGGCACTTATAAGATCGACAGAATCCATAATGAGAAAGTGGAATGCTTTTCTTTCTTCAATTCCGACTTGTTTTTGGTAAATTCACTCAGATGAGAGCCTTTTGTTTGGCTCTTCAATAACTTGAGCTGCTCAGGTCGCTTAGTGTGGTATGCAGTATACTTCACCATGGGTTAAGTTAATAGATGAATTAGTAATACACAGCATCCGTTAACAGAGAAACAAATGAGATGTGTGATTGATGCCACTTTCTTTCACAGGGCAGGAATTTGACGTGAGAGCCAAATGTGTTATCAATGCCACGGGACCTTTCACGGACTCTGTGCGCAAAATGGATGATAAAGACGCAGCAGCTATCTGCCAGCCAAGTGCTGGTGTCCATATTGTGATGCCTGGTTATTACAGGTAATTGTCTTCCAATGTGGCAGTTGTCACCCGAAAAAGAGGGTCAGCAGAGATTGTCTGGTTTATTTCTTCTTCTAGCCTAGCAATAGATGGTCTAACTTGCTGTTCAAAATCAGGAGAAATAAGTAAAGGAACTCTTCCAAAACACAAAACACAAACCAGACTTGGGAATTTTTAGCCACTTATGGCAATACTCGTTTCTAAGGGTTAATGCTTTGGGATCTATTTTTCTTTGTTCAGTGTAGTCACCTTCAGAGACTAAGCATTGGTATTTTTGAATTAAACTTTTACTTAAGTCATTAGCAAAATTAATTTTGCAAAATTTTTTATAACGGACGTATTTTAGTTAAAACAATAAGACATGAATTTTGCAGAATACCCAAATTTGCTTATGAAGAATCTGAAGATGTGGGCTACCCAAGTATTCTTAGGTTTATAACTTTTGAAATAGATTAAAAAAATATTGTAGCAAGCAAAAACCAGATATATCTAATCTATCAAATTAACAAAGATAATTGAGGATGAAGAAATGGGCAGGAGTAGAGATAAAATAAGAATAGCTATTAAATGAAAATCATTTAAGCTGGGTGATGGGTACATGGAGCGTCATTAAACTCTTTTTATATATGTTTGAAATTTTTAATAAATTACAAAAGAAACATTTGTGTGGTTCTGGCTAAAAAATAATTACCCGTAACATACATTTTAAGGTATTTATAGAAGAAATTCGTATGGCCATGCTAAGGGTGTAGAGCATGTGTACTGTTTTTATTTCCATATGTGGTAAACCTAGTAGGCAAAGTAGTAATTCTATATGAAATAATGACTTATGTGCAACAGTATTCATTATGGCTTTGTTTGTAGTTGAGAAATATTAGAAGCTACTTCAGTTCCTCACCTTAGGGTAGTAGATAAATAAATTATGGCATAACCACACAAGGGCATATTATATAGTCATTAAGAATTATAATTATAAATACTTTTAATGCCCTAGGAAAACACTAATGATACAATGTCAATTTAGAGTATAGGACTTGATATTTTATGTGCTGTAGGTTCTAACAATGTATATAGAAAAAGACTGGAAGGAAATATGTTAAATGTGAATGGTGATTATTTCTAGGTAATATGATTATGGGTGAGAGTTATTTCTTTCTATGTTTTAATAATTTTCCATAAAGGGAATATACAGCTTTTAATATTTGATAAAGTGGATGTGTAGAACCTATGATATTTTGTTTAATACTTCTATTCTCCTAGAATGCTATCCTGCTATGCTATAGATCATGCTGCCTTTTTAGTTGTTGGTTGTCCGGTAACTAAATCTTCCTGAAGAGTCTAAGATGCACCTAATTGGTACCAGATACACTTCTGAGAAAATCATTAAAGAGAATTTCTTATCCACCAACTTCCAAGGTTTCCTTTGCGTTTTCAAAATGCGTATGTGAGAGAAATAATAGTCTTTAGGATTTTTACTTTGGACTGGAGACATCAAGGTGCCTCTTAAGGCACCACTGCATAAGATAATAGAAATGTATGCAGTGGTACCTAATTGAGTTTTTAAAACTGTTAACCAGAAGGTTAGTTCAAATGAAAAGGAGAGAAATAAATATATGTAAATGTCCCATATGTTTCTCGTATATAGAGAAGTTTTCAACATTAGTTCCAGATGCAATTGTATACGCTTTTGTGTTCGATTAAAAATATCTAAGGCCAACTAGTTTATGAGTTTTTGTTTGTTTGTTTTTAAGTATCTCTAAGAATGGAGTGTAGATGTAATCATCATACATCTTATATTTGTTTAGCTTTTACTAGATTCAACATATTCTCATGTGTTGTGTGCCTTATGTTTTCTTCACTATCATCCCATGATGTCAGAAGACAGATATTATTCCCCACAGACCTTATGTTAATTCTGTCATTAAATAATTAAATAATTTGGGACAAGCCATTTTATTTTGTGAACCTTAGTTTTCCGTTCATTAAAATGGGCAAACATTCTGCTCCTTCAGAGTTTAGAGAAAAGGAATTAAAGTGATACCTTGCTATAGGACTTCTGGGGTTTGTTCATCACTTTTTCTTGGGCTGTGTGGCCTGGGCAAGCTACTTCTTTCAGCTTCTGGTTCCTTATATCTTTTTTTTTTTTTTTTTTGAGATGAGATTTTGCTGTGTCACCTAGGCTGGAGTGCAGTGGCGCCATATTGGCCCACTGCAACCTCCGCCTCCTGAGTTCAAGTGATTCTCCTGCCTCAGCCTCCTGAGTAGCTGGCCCGCCACCACACCCAGCTAATTTTCATATTTTTAGTAGAGACAGGGTTCCACCATGTTGGCCAGGCTGGTCTCAAACTCCTGGCCTCAAGTGATCTGCCCGCCTCGCCTCCCAAAGTGCTGGGATTACAGACGTGAGCCACTGTGCCCGGCCCCTTATGTACTGATAATACCTAACTGGTATAAGGTTTGACAATGATCCTTGGATTATTTTTTCTCTGTTTTATAGAGTGCTGTATCCCCAGCTATTGGTACGGTGTCTGGCACGTATTAGTGCCCAGTAAATATTTTTTGAATGAATCCTCCTAAATTTTTTATGTTAACTTGCTTATATTGAGATTGTTCCTTTATTTATATTAAAACTTTAATGTAACATTTATGAGATTTTTTAATATAGAGAATTCAAACTATGAAAATAAAACATGATTCTTCAACTTACTGCCCAGCTAACCCCTGTAGACAAAAATAAATAAATAATGTAAGTACATAACTAGAAATTTCAATCATCATAGAAAAAAATAGAAATATGAAAATGAAAATTGAAAGCCTGACTCTTATTCCCCCTACCTTTTGTTCCCTCCCCCAGTTCTTCTCTGGTAATTAATAACGTCTTCTTCCAATTCCTTCCTTAAAATCATGTTTTTACAAGCACAAATGTGTATTCTGTTAAAACTTTTGTGTGAAAGTGGTCATGTTGCGTATATTGTTCTATATTATGCTTTATACACTTAGTAACAGAGTAGATTTGGTGTCTTTTAAGAATAAAGGTATATATTACCCAGAAGTAATATTTTAAAAATTCTGAATCCTAAAAATTCAGCATTAGCTTTAGGTCTCCTGAAGCATGAAGGTGTTAGTTACAGCGGTCTGTCTCAGGCTAAGATGCAGTAAGTGACCTCATTCTATGTTGGGAGAAATTAATATCCCCATTTTTGGCACTGTGAGCTATAACCACTGCACATCCTATTGGAAGCTTTGAAGGAATGGTCTGCAGCCTAGTTCCCATTCAGGCTCTCTTGCAGATGAGCCCCTTCTCTTTGGATTGTGACCTAGATTAAGGGTTCATTCCCTCATTCAGGACTGACCTTGAGGCAACTGTACTTCTGGCATCCCATAGGGGTGGTTTTCCTCTTCCTATCAAGTCATTCTCTTGGGTGATATTAGGAGATCCCAAACTGAAATGACTCTGTGGTATCATCAGTCAATCATACTTAGCAGCTGTCACTCAACAGTTTTGACTAGGTCTTCAGGGATGAACCAAAGCTTCTGGGGCTGCCCCACAACTGGCTAATGATAATTTAAAACCAGGCATGTTTCAGTTAGAACCTGATCCATTTGGAAATGCAGTGAGTTCAGCAAGCATTGATTTATTGTGTGTAGGCTGGTAAAGGAAGAGTAAGGAACCATATGTGCAGTGTATCTTCTTGGGCTGTTTTCAGAAGTATCTTTATAGCATTTGTTAATTTTGTTGTAACTTTAACTAATGTTCCAGTTGTGGAATTATCTTACACCATGATAGCAGCTTTTTGGGGGAAGAGGGGAAGAAGGAAAAATTGTTTTAATTTCGGAAAACACAACACAGAAATTATTTTTAAAGCTGCTCTTTATATTAAGAACAAATCTGGAATTTCCATGAGAGTTATGGGTAGATGCTCTTCCAAAAGCAACGATAATACACCAAACGACTGAAATACATGAAAATAATCATCTCTGTTTAGCCTACTGGTGCTTTTTACTACTGACAAGAGGTCAATTTTTTTCCTATAATGTGTGTACATACTGTTAGCTCTAACACTGATTGCTAAGTAGTTAACAATAAATTGATTTCAGTTTAACTAAGGGCACTTCAGGAAAGTGATGGTCTGCATGAGAAAAATATTCATTACATTTAATCCTAGACACACACATAAATTAGCAGCAAGCTTTTCCTCCTGATGTCAAATGAATCATATATATTGAAAAAAGACCTATGCCTTGTTGCATTGCGTATACTATCGCTATAGTTGATATCCATTCTCAAACTTTAGTGTGAACTTGCAAAATTAATCCTTCATGAGAAAACAAACTTTTCCCGAAGGGAAAGTATGAATTAGGTAATTTAGAACTGATGAAAGATATTTCCAAGTGGATTCTTAAATTTTTATACCATTCATTAATAGCTTTGTCTTCCCTCTGTGCTTGTTAATTTTATGTTTGTCACATATGTCTTCACTTAAGCAGTTGATTCTCTACAGGTTCCAGTTACATGTGTGTTGGTAACCATCATGTTCACCTTTTAAACTACTTTATTGCATTGCAAGTTTTTAAAAGATTCAGTAGTTGTGCATTTCTAATGGTATTTCCTTTTTAGGTTGATGAATATTATAATTTTATGATTAAATTTATCATGTTTATTATTTTAGACACATCATATGATGTCTGCTCCTTGATATAGTCATATAAAACATGTCAGCATATAATTTGTTTATCAATTGTTAGAATATAGAATTTTTTTTGTTTCAATATACTTCTGTTTATCAAATAGAATGAACTCTGAGTGTTCTAATCTCATTTCTAATCTCAAAGTGACTGATGTAATCTAAGGGCATATCAATCCAGGATCAAAAAATATACTTAGAAAACATGTGACTAGTTTCTTCTGAGATTTTTGGATAGTTTTATGATAAATACAAAGAAAAAATAATCATATTTAGAGAACAAAAATACTTGTTATTTGTAGTTTTCAATACATTAGAGTAAAAGTAAAATGATTTTCTCTAAGTAACCCTGAGTGAAGGTGGGACTCTGAGCTGAGGTTTAAATGATTGCAGACTTCCAGGGTGCTTTTTGGATTAGCTAAGTAGAAGAACTTCTACCCACTCTCTCCGATGTGTCTCAGATAGGCTGTGAACAGTGACTTCTTTCTGCTAAGGCTGAGTAGACATGGCAAGCGTTTCATGCGGCTGAGGGTTTTTTGAAGAGAAAGACTCACTCCTTGTGGTTTAAATAAAGAAGATACATTAGTTAAGCTGCCTATATGTTTCTTTTTTTATATAAAATATTATCATTATTTTTTACACAGTTGTTACCCTCTCATTTTTACACATTGGGATAAATCATTTTTTAAAAAATGTTAAGGGAATGATGATAAAGATAAAAATCTGACTGTGTGTCTTTTTAAATTTTTGTGTAAGAGGAGTTTCTTGAAATTTGTTCAAACCAAATAGAATTACGTTTCCATATTAAAAAATAACATTAATAGAAGCTAAAAACATATTTATAGAAAATACTAGTAACACTGGCTTGATACAAGAATCCAGTCAAATAGAAGCAGCTATCTGAAGATTTGTAGTGTTCTACTTGAATAGGACACTTTAAGATTCCTCTCACTCTTTTAACAACATCTCCAAATTTCTTTGAATGGCTAAGGAATGAAATAAAACATCAGCTTTTAGTGATTTAAAAACAAAATGATGGGTTTTGTTAATGTTTGTTTACAGTTGTCTCTTCTTTCAAATATGTTTTATTATTTGATTTTAGAATAGTAAATGTCAGTAAATATTTTTGACTGTAGTTTTGGGAGATTTTATGTAGTCTTTCAGTAGAGGCAGCATTATACCTTGATTTAACATAGTACACTACTAGTGTCTTTTATGTAAAAGATTTTCATTGCTAAAGTGTCCTCTCCTGTTTGACCTTATCCTAGGACATTACTATTTAGGGAGTAGTAAAAAATGGAGCTCTTTTCTTCTAGATGCACATTTTGAGATTTTTGTAACCTCGAAATAAAGTAGGAAATCTCATATTTGGTGAAGTGGCACAAGTTCATCTAGGCATAAAGTAGTAAAGAACTTTGTGATTACATTTTAGTTTCTAGAAAGGTAGACCCTTCACTTTCTTATGTACTCCTGAGAATTTCTACTGAGCGATGAAATGTCAAATGTCTCAGGAAAATACTTTGGCTATTCTTGAAAAAAGGCTGAAGACATATCCTTAATTTACCATTATAAAGGAAAGTATAGACATTTATCCTGCTGACATTATCTGATATGAATGGTCCAAGGAGTATGAAACTCAAACAATAGGAAGTTGAAGCCCACTTTCTTAATTAGCCTTGCATTGTTGAAGTGGGAAGGGAAGGGGTAGCTCTGCTGTGGAATATTATTATCATCACATTTGTTTCATTCTGTTTTGTTATCTAAGTTATTTTTTTCTTTTAGGAGTTTCTAGATTAGGGTAGGGGAAGTGCAAGTAATAGTTCATATCTTTCTTTTTTGCATATTTGAGAATTAATGAATAAATAGTTTTTCGAATGCAGATTAATGTTAAACTTCTGGGATTTTCAGAAATAAATAATCCTTCTTTGTATCTCAGCCCAGAGAGCATGGGACTTCTTGACCCAGCGACCAGTGATGGGCGAGTTATTTTCTTCTTACCCTGGCAAAAGATGACGATCGCTGGCACTACTGATACTCCAACTGATGTTACACACCATCCAATTCCTTCAGAAGAAGATATCAACTTCATTTTGAATGAAGTGCGTAATTACCTGAGTTGTGATGTTGAAGGTAACTAAGCATTCCTTTAAGTTTGTCTCTCTGTGTCCATATCTCCCAAGCCATTCCAGCTCTCACTGGATAAATGCTATGTCTCCAGTCTGACTCATCTTCACACTTGTCCTCTTGTGCCTCTTAGAACATTTATGAGGGCCAAATTTTAACATAATGGGGAGAAATTGCCTTTTATCCTCTCCTTTCTATACCCACATGAAACTTATGCAGTCCTCTTCTGATAATTCCTAATGGCAAGATCAGAGTAGCCCCTCTAGCTCTGAACACTCATGTGCTTCCAGAAAACGATGAAATGTGTACATCACAGTTTAATTTCTGCAGCTTAGGAACGTCTAATTTACAGATGCAGGATATCAATAGGAAATAATTAAGCAAATAAATGAGAGGCTGGAACTGTATTTGTAAGATGCTTAATAGTCTGTTACTACATGGAAAGTATAATGTTGACCAGTGGGTTTAGCAAAGAAGGATAAGTTACTTATTTTAATGGAAAAAGCCAAAGTTTACTTCCTTCCTATTCTTACTGGGGCATTTCAACTTGACTGTCAGAGCATTTTCCTTGGTGATTTATATAGTTTTTTGTTTTTTTCATTCAGGCCAGTCTCAGAAGTTCCCCAACATTGTGCTTCTATATTTCCTCTCTCAGTTGAGTCTCACCATGCATCTAGTCACTCAAATTAGAAATGGTGTGCTTATTTTTGGTATCCTTTCTCTTTCCATATCCAGTCTAATGCCTATCTATGCTTATTCTGAATACCAGGCAGGTCCATCAGCCACTTCGTTGCCCTGGTTCACATCTGTGCCATTTCTCACTTGAACAGTTGCATTGGCCCCACAATGGCCTCTTTAGGTCAGGTCTCTATCCCTCTCCAGTCTAATCCTTCTACCAGAATTTTCTTTCTAAAACACAATTCTGATCATCACTTTTCTGCACAAATATACACTTTAGATATCTTCTCATTGACTTTAGGAAAAATGCTAAATTCTCTTGCATGAAACATAAAGCTTTTTGTTTTGTTTTGTTTTGTTTGAGATGGAGTCTCACTCTGTCACCCAAGCTGGAGTGCAATGGTGTGATCTCAGCTCACTGCAATCTCTGCCTCCCAGGTTCAAGTGATTCTCCTGCCTCAGCCTCCCAAGTAGCTGGGATTACAGGTGCCCACCACCACGCCCAGCTAATTTTTTTTTTTTTTTTTTTTTTTTTTTTTTTTAGTAGAGACAGTGTTTCACTATGTTGGCCAGGTTGGTCTCAAACTCCTGACCTCATGATCCACCGGCCTCAGCCTCCCAAAGTGCTGGGATTACAGGAGTGAGCCACCGTGCCTGGCCGAAACATAAGGCTTTTTACAACTTGTCTTTGCATGTTTATATTCAACTACTCCCCATCCGTGCATTCTGTGGTCTAATCATGTCTTATTAGGGTGAATATTGTTTTCTTAGGTTTCATGTCTTATTATGTTGAATCTTCGTGTCTAATTTAGGTTGAAGCTTTGCTCTGGGACACCCTTTTCCCCAACTCTTCATCTTGGCAAAATTTTTATACTGGAGAAACCACCTATTCTTTGTATTCCTGTGGGATGTTGGTCATATCGTTTGTATATCACAACATTATATTATAGGTAATAGTCCAAGATGTATTCTCACTTGAAGCTCCTTGAGGGTAAGGATTCTTTATTTGTGTTTAGCTACAAATCTTGATTATCTTATTTGTATGCTACTCATGATTGTTTTGAATTAAAATAAGTTAGTTATGGATTCATGGTTTTTGATATGGTAGCCATTTGAAAATCTATATTAAAGTATACAAGTTTACGATTAAAAATAATCTTCATATATTTATATCAGAAATCTTATAATGTTGATGTCAGTGAAGGACATGGAAAAGCACTATGTTAGTCTGAATGCAACTCACTAGCATCTGTGTATCCTTTTTCCCTAAAGGATTTTTTTTGGTTATGTGATCATGCATTTGTAAACAAAATGCTTCAAAACTGCTTCAAAAATGGTTCAGGTGACTCCTAGTTTAATTGACTAATCCACATTGTATAGTATTAATTGCTTTTAATCTAAAGTAATGGATGTAATTTCATTCTTAATAGAGTCTCTTTGGATATCTACAATAATAGTATAAAAGATACTAAATACATATCATTGAAATCCATGTGTGGTTAAGGTTTATACTCACACACATACACACTCATACATGGTATTTGAAAAATAGTTTGACTTGTTTAACATCCATGTTTAAATACTGAAACTGCATTACAATTTTAGCTTGGTACTTTTTTTTCATTTTGTGTTCTAGGAGGAGCTTCAACATTGGATTATGATTATATTTTAACATATTCATTATTGTTAATGAATCTTCCTTCATTTGTAATTTATCTGTATATAATATTTGTTGAAAGTGGGTTTATATCTGGGCCTGAAGATCAGGAAGTTTAGATTGTTGGAGCAAGATATAAAATTAATTCAAGAGCAGAGAACTCAATGTTGACAGTTTCCAAAATCTTAAAGTTCAAATGCAGCGAGGATGAGAAATGTAACTCCTTATCCTGCTAAGAAGCTGGATGTGCTGGAAGCAGGTGTGGGTTCCAGAAGGCTGCCGTGCCCATATTGTGGGTGGGGATCTCTACCCGTGAAGTGAGCGTGGGGCTTTAACGGAGACTGGATCACTTATGTTCTACCTATAAATACATGGAAGACTTGGCATACCTGGTTGGTCCATAAAAGTCTTTTCAATTAACATACCATTTTGTAGTCAGCGAATTGGTGAAACTAACAAATAGTTATTGTTAATTCTGATGTTTGATAAGAGTGCTTGAAATTAATATCTAAACATTGCAAACCAGGTCTTTCTCCTGGTGATCTGGGGACATCTTGAGATTAAGAGTCCTCCAGGGTAAAAAGCAGAAATGACAGCCCTTTCCTAGACTTTATTGATTTCCCTGTGTGCGGCACCTGTCACAACTTTTCTACTTATAAACTTACTCTTCAAAAAATAGTTAACAGTGATTCTTTATAGCTTCTTTTCATTCTTATTTCTAATTGACTGAAATATTCATATTTGAGGAATTATGCTTGATCTTAGTAAAGAGTATCAGTTAGCTGAAGTTTGTCTATATCTTAAAATGAGGCCAGTCAAATCCATATTTTTTCTCAAGGAATTTTGGTGAAAGCTGCTATTCTCTTCTAGGCTGATGAAATGTGAAAGAGAAGCTCAGCTTTAGCCACCATTCAGTTATTCAATTACATGCTACTGTTAAACATATTTTAATATTTATAGTTATATGCCTCATTTTTAAAAACTTCCTATTATTGAGCACTTCTTATGTGAGACACTGCTAAGCAAGCATATTACCTGTTAGATCTTTGATTCCTCCTTAACAACCTTATGAGATTTATTTAATAAGTCCCACTTTCTAGTTGAAGAAACTGAGGCCCAGTGACATTAAGCTTTTTTTTTTTTTTTTTTTTTTGAGATGAATTCTCACTTTGTAGCTCAGGCTGGTATGCAGTGGTGTGATCTCGGCTCACTGCAACTTCCGCCTCCTGGGTTGAAGCAATTCTCCTGCCTCAGCCTCCTGAGTAGCTGGGATTACAGGCGCACGCCACCACACCCGGCTAATTTTTGTATTTTTAGTACAGACTGTGTTTCACCATTTTGGTCAGGCTGGTCTCGAACTCCTGACCTCGTGATCCACCCGCCTTGGCCTCCCAAAGTGCTGGGATTACAGGTGTGAGCCACCACGCCCAGCCTAAGCTTTTTGCCTATAGCTAGTTAGTATTGGAGCCATAATTTGAGTATAAGTAAGTCTGGTTCTAATACTTGTGCTTCTAAATATTGTGCAGTACTCTGATTGTTGGTTCTGGGTTTCCTGATGGGATACTATGTGCACTAGGGAGTGGTAAGCTTATCAATTCATTTCATGGAAGCTGCTAGATACCTTTAGCATGACAATGACCTTTGCTCTGCACTGACCTTATTTGAATTTGAATGTTAAACTGGAGGAGGTTTCCTGTCTCATAACTAATCCCTTGGGCCAGTCTTCTTTACAGATTTAAAAAATAAAATTTCATTTAGATCCTAGAGCAATAGTTTTGAAGTGTTTTACATTCACCAGGGTTGAAATAATCATTCTAAAAGGATTTATTAAATGGGTAAGTAAAATTCCAACAACAGTTTCTGAGCCTCCCCAAATGGCTATATCCTTAAGAAAAAAAAGTGTCAAATCTTAACACTCCATGCTATTCACAGCAGCTGCCACACTTCTGCAAAATGCGTCGGAACAATTCTGAAAAGCATTTTGCCTGTTGGGAATAAGACCATGTCTTCTTTTACAATTTAGAAAGCTTTCCATTCACAGGCTGAATTTTCTAGATTACTTGTTTGTTCTTTTCTGAAATGGGTAATTGATAGTTCTGCGTTTCGTATTGAGTTAGGAAGAAAAATGATCTTTTGAAAAATGTATCATTAAGTCTGCTGTGTAGAGGTTAATCAGAAGGATGCAGTGACAAAACTAAGCTATGACTTAACAGGATTGAGAGAGACAGAAGATTTGCTGAGTGCTTTATCCATGTAGCTTTTCCTGGAGTACTTCTTTAGGCAGCTTCTCTACTTGTACACAGGTTTTCACATAGGCAATTAGTAGTGTTTATAGATTGCCTGTTATTCAATTAACAACTGAGCTGGCCATATCAACTCACTGCAGACCTGCCTTTTCATTGCCAGAGATTGTACCAGGGTTATCAACTTACACAGGCTTGGATGTCTTCCAGCTGTTTAATTATAGTGTCACACGCTTTGCTTTTTCTAGTTTCATTAGTTTATAAATGTAATATGGTATCTTATTTCTGTGATTAACACTTCATTTCAGCAGGTTAAACATGCTGGTAGAGAAGTATTGATTTCTGACACTATTTCCCCTGTATTCATTTAGATATTTTCACATGCCTTTTATTGATTGTTTTTTGAAAGTGGCAAACATGAAAAAAAAACCCCAAAACATATGCCTAAATAACTAATGTGAAGCTAAACCGCACATTTACCTCTTAATTGTCACTTCCTGTGGGCTTTATTTTCTACTAATTTTTAAAACAAACACTTATCTTGCCAAGTATAAGAGTAAAAATATGAATTATAGTTTGAAATAATCACATCATACTTAATTTTTTCAACTAGCCATGAAAATTGTCTATTCAACTTTTCTATTTATATTTTACCCTTTACATATTACATTACTAAAATCTGAATGAGTTATTTTTTGGGAATGTAATACAAATGATTCTTAAACATGATGGTAAGAGTATTTTGCTTTAATATTGCCAAGTACTTTTATAGTTGTCACTTAAAAAATTAACTGGGTGCCCTCTAGGTGAGCCAGTCTAGTAAGTGGTCTTTAATGATGGATTTTTCTCAACTTTATTTAATAGTAGTTTTTTTCTTTCATCTTGTTTTATTTAAAGCGTTCATGTAATTTGGAAGGGAATATCCAGTTGTTCAATATATAGTCACTAGAAACCTACATGAAGCCTAGTATATTATCTCAGAGGCCCAAGCGTTCTTGCTTTGGTTTTGGTAATACCAGCTCTTATAGTTTGATATAAAAAGTTTAGAGAATGCTTTAATATTCCACTTAATATTTACTGATAACTATATATGACCCTTTACTAGATACAGTATTTGGGGTATTGAAAAATATTATAATTGACACTGCTGGAGACTTTCAGCATGGTGAGAAAGAGATGAAGCAATAATGAAATTTTGTTAAGCTATCCTGGCAGTATGAGAACTAGAAAAAATTTGAGCTGTAAAGCATAGAGGCCATGAGTTATGTTATTTTCTTCACATGTTATACCATGAACAGTTAAAGTGGGTGATGGTCATTTATTAATCTTGACTGTAACCTGTATGGTAAAACTGGTTTCTGGGTGAGAACTTGAGGGTGGAAGTACTTAATTGAATGAAAATATGTTTCATTTGTTTGAATTTATGAAATTAGCAAGAGAGGAGGAAAGCTTGAAATGGTACATATTGACATGAATGACAATAAAGTGTTTAGGAGCTATTACAGCAGATTTTATTTTATTCTCATGAGCAAAGGAAGTGCAGTCCAATTTCAGTGAAAGGATGCTCCGTTGGAGATGTAGGCAAGGTGGCCAGTAGAAATAACTAGCTTAATCTACCAGACAAGTCTGAGATCTACTGCTTGGAGGCTTTTTACTGTAGAGCTGCTCTGTGCTATATGATAGCCATCAGCCACTTGTAGTTATTTAAATTTAAATTAGTTACAATTAACTGAAATTTGAAATTCAGTTGCTCAGTCAGGTGAACCACATTTCAAGCGCTTAATAACCACATGCTACATTAGTAGGCTAGCGAATTGGATCGTGGAGCTATGTACAGAATGTCTCCATCTCTGCAGTAAAGTCCATGGGACAGTGCTGATCTTGCGAATCTAGAGGTGTTTAAATATACACTTAGAGAAAGACATACTCAATTTAATAGAATCGTTGAATTTGGGTTTTTTTGTTTGTTAAGTAAAATAAAGAAATTCATTATCTTGTAAAACAAGAACTCCAGATACAACAAGCCTCAAGAGGTGATTAATGATTTGTCAGGGTCTAAGATATATTACTCTTATTTATCTTCACTCTGCCATCCTCCAAGGTGGTTTCATCCTAAGGTTGTTTCCCCTGTGGTTACCTCATGGCTGCAACAGCAGCATGCAGAATTTATAGATATCCCAATGATACTTTATTCAGACTAGCATCTACTACCTTGAATCTTTCTTGAAAAAACTTTCGTTAGGGTTTAACAATGTACAAGATTTCCACTGTGGGTAAATAGGTGATATGGAGAGGAACCTGTTAGCTTCGTCAGTTGCTGTCTTTTATTCAAGAAGTTGGAATTAATGTCTCACATGTTTAGCTGTGCTGTGCCCCTTAGACATGGATTATACCCAAGGTCCTGAGGAGTCATTACTGAATGAGTGGTGAGGAGGTATAAGCTCTTAATACTTCAGTGGCAAATAGAGTTTTGAATCATCCATAAAAACCATTACATCTCAAGGTTGGGAGGGGAACTGTTGTAGGTAACCTGATCCAACCACCTTCTGGTCTAATACTGTACAAATCCTGTAGGCCATAAAGACCAATTCATATTTTAAATAAGGAAATTTGATCATCCTTAAATGTATTATTTTCAATAAATTTATTCCCAACACTCAACTGATATAATTCTCAGGCTAAAAAGCTGAATCCTCAGATGTCAAGCAAAGTAAATTAAAGTTCTTAACACATTATGAACTCTTTGTGACTCGGAATCTTTTCTTAACTCTTTTTTATTTTTGACTATCAACTCCAGGAGTATTAAAAATGGTATCAATATAGATAATGTTTTACATAGTATTCCTGGATGAATGAAAAACTTGAATGTTTCAGTTTCAGACAATACAATTTCATAGATGTGCTTTTCTGCCTGTTATAACAGAAAAGGTAAGGCATTTGCCACAGATTATTTGCATATGCCTCAAATTTACTCTGCAAAGCCTAATTTTCCATCAAATAACTTTAAAATTAGTCAGAGAGCTTCAAGAGTTGGAACCAAATTCCTGATCAGTGTGGCTACCTAAGGAATTTCACAGACAGTAGAGGGACTGTGGGGTGACCACAATGACGTTGTAAGTGGGTTTGCTAACTTTTATTTTTATCTCAGAGGGTGATGTGAACTCTAATGGAAAATAGTGGTAATTTCCTAGTTAGGTTTTTGGTAACGATTAAAACACTTTTTACAACTTGTTTTGAGGTTTTATATGACTGGTAAAATTGTGTAAAGCAGGAATTAATCCCCATTCCACAGAAGCCATCCAGATTAAATCTGTTTAAGAGAATGCACACATCAGAGGGGGCAGAGCTAGAGATGGAATCCCAGCATTGAGATCCTGTATTGTCTCCAGTTAGTAAGACTGAGAAGGCTTAGGCTTTCCTCGCCAGTTAATTATGTTGGTGTTTCAGTTACAGTGTTTGGATTATGGGTTTGATTAAACATCCTGTAGAGGTGATGGATATCTACTCTTTCAGATTATAGTTATGTCATGTCAAGAGTGTAGCCTTTAAGAATCTATAGTAAAATATGCCAGATTAACTTGAGTTGAATTTATTTTTAGCAGAAACCTATTATTCATTTTAGATCAAGATGGAGAAATTATCTGTCATCCAACATAGCTTGTTTTGCTTATACTTGGTAAGGCATGGTTTTGTTTTATTTTGTTTTGCTTCAGTAAGAACTGTTCCAATCATTTCAAGGAGTCTTTGTGACTTTTTACACAAAGAGTCTGCTAGATATATACCTAACTACTTTTCAAGTGGTGTTGTATATAAATATACAGGATGTTTACTGTACAAAGGCACATGACCAAGGGTTGAGTGGAAACTGAAATCCAGCCCTGCCCTCTGCTCACAAAACTGTGATCCCTGAATGGGATTTATGGATTTGAACTAAAACATGGACATGGTATGGGCTAATAAAGGTCCTGATACTTCCATATTCTATGTAAAATATTTCCTTAACCCTTTCGTAATTTGAGACTTGAATTATATCAGTTTATCCTTTTATCTTGATTTTTAGATTATGGTTAAATATGCAGAACATAAAATTTACCATTTTAACCATTTTTAAGTGTACAGTTCTGTGGCATTACGTACATTCACATTGTCATGCAACCATCACCACCTTCCATCTCCAGAACATTTTTGTCTTCCTCAACTGAAATTCTGTAACCATTCAATAGTAACTCTTATTCCCCCTCTCCCAACCCCTTGGCAACTACCATTCTACTTTCTGCTCCTATGAGTTTGAGTACGCCAAGTACCTCATAGAAGTGCAATTGTACAATATTTGTCCTCTTGTGACTGGATTATTTATTTAGCACAATGTCTTCAAGGTTCATCCATGTTGCATGTGTCAGAATTTTCTTCCTTTTTAAGGCTAGATAATAGTTCATTTTAAGTGTATGTTACATTTTATTTATTCATCTGTTGATGGACACTTGGTTTGCTTCTACCTTTTGGCTATTGTTAATAATGCTATGAACAAGGTTGTAAAACTTTTCTCTGCTCCATTTCTTTGGAGTATATACCCAGAAGTGTAATTGCTAGATCTTATGGTAATTCTAAATGTTTAATTTTTGAGGAATTGCCATACATTTTTGATAGTAGCTGCACCATTTTACCTTCTAACCAGCAGTGTACAGGGGGTTCAGTTTCTCCACATCTTCACCAGTATTTGTTATTTTCTGTTTCGTTTTGTTTTTGTTTGATAATATCCATTTTAATGGGTGTGAAGTGGTATCTCATTGTGGTTTTCATTTGCGTTTCCCGAATCATTAGTGATGTTTACTATCTTTTAATGTGCTTATTGGGCATTTGTATATCTTTTTTGGAGAAATATTTATTGAAGTCTTTCATTTTTCAATTCAAGTTGTTTGCTTTTTGTTGTTGCATTTTAGGAATTTCTCATATGTTCTGCATATATGATATATTCTTATCAGTATATGATTTACAGGTATTTTCTCTATTCTATGAGGTACCTTTTCATTCTGTTAATAGTGTCTTTTTAATATTGATGAAGTGTGTTTTATCTATTTTTTTCTTTTGTTGCCTGTGCTTTTGATGTCACATCCAAGAAACTATTGACAAATCTAGTGTCATAAAGCTCTTCTTATATGTTTTCTTCTGAGTTTTATAGTTTTAGCTCTTATGTTTAGGCCTTTGATGCATTATGAGTAAATTTTTGTATACGATATAAGATAAGGGTCCACCTTCATTCTTTCACATGTGGAGATCCAGTTTTCCCATTATCTTGAAGTTTTCAAGACTATATACAGTCAATTTTTTATCAGTATGGGTAATTGCTGGGAGTATGATGAAGAAGGAGGGCACACATGACCCCAAGTCACAGTTGAAGCAAAATTATACTCATGTTTCTGTTATCCAGTGATGGATTAGCTGATTTACCACAATAAATGCAGCAGGACCAGGTAGGCATTATTTTCCCAGTAGTCTATATCATCAGGCAACTTTCAGTCTGGTGCCCATAGTCAGCTCCCATAGCTAAGCCATTCCTGAAGCTGATCTACATGAAGAAGGGCAGATTCCGAAAATTCTGCCCTAGGGTCTTGCCCTTGTACCTGATAGACGAGAACCATAGCTCACCTTCTCTCTTCAGTCATTTTTAGATTAGTAATGAGTGCTGTTCAACAGCTGTCTAATTCTAATGAAAACTTAATCAGCCTGGATATAGTTGGGCATTGTATTTTGACAGAGATAGTAAATATATTTTCATGGCATCTTGAGTATTGAAAGAACTTCCATATAATATAATTCAAGTGTAATGTACCTACTGGGAGAAGCCAGTATACCTGTTTCTGTGTCAGTGCTAAAAATAATGGAATGAGAAAAGAAAAAAGGCAGAGTATGGAAGTTGTCAGAAGTTGAGAGACAGTACAATTTAAGAGGTAAGAATATGGACCTTAAACTCAGAAAGAAGAAGGTTCTGATGCTGTTTTACCATATATAAGATATTTGCCTTGGCCAGGTTTGTTGCCCAGCGTGGTTTGTTAAATGTTTGCATTCATCTGTTTTCTGATCTGTATGGTGAGAATAATAATAACCAATGCTATAGGGCTTTGTGAGATTAAATGAGATGTCTATGTCAAGTGTTTGCACAGTGGTAGACCTGCTGTAAACACTCAGGAAGAGGGTGGTATTGATGAGGGGAGAAAATATAATATCCTGTTACAGGTTTGTTTAATTTAATAAGGATCTTTGTCTTCCCTGAGAAGAGATAGGAAGTTGTATTCTAGAAGGAAATTTAACAATTCATGCATCGTTAGCATTGGTTTAGATTGTTTCTACTTTTTTTTCTTTCTTGTTTTTCTAACTGCTCCAGGTTGCTTCAGCTGGAAGGTTGCTAACATTTGCCTCTTTTGCTTCCTCTGTGGTATCAATGTCAGTGATTGCCAAAGTTCTTTACTTTTTCATGGAAATTATCTTTGTAACAGAATAATTCTTTATGAGTTTTTCTTGTACCTGTCCACAAACTTAGTTCTCATCTTTAGGCTTTCTCTCCTTTTTAAAGTGCACACATGTGTATTCCTGTCACCGAACTCTTTGTATTAACTGTTTAATATTTTTGTCAAAATATTTTTGAGCAATGTTCATAACCCTTGGCATTGATTCCTACCAGTGAGAAGAGGGGACGTCCTGGCAGCATGGAGTGGAATCCGTCCTCTTGTTACAGACCCCAAATCTGCAGATACTCAGTCTATCTCCCGAAATCATGTTGTTGATATCAGTGAGAGTGGCCTTATTACTATAGCAGGTATGAGATACTACCTTGTTATTTTCTTTTCTTTTTTTTTGTTATAGGGACAGGGTCTCACCATGTTGCCCAGGAGGGTCTTGAACTCCTGGACTAAGGTGATTCTCCCACCTCAGCCTCCCAAAGTGTTGGGATTACAGGCATGAGCCACTACACCTGGCTTTCTGTCTTGTAATTTGGATGTGCTTTAGATATAAGTTTGACTTAAATTGTCCTGCCAGAATCTCTTTTAACTTTATTGAACAAGCATTTTTTTTTATTTTGAGTAGTTTTACACAATCCCATGTTTGTTACAAACAACAGGAAAATTTTGTTATTGGTAAGTTGATATGTGGTTAATTATAAGAAAAATAAGGGGTGGCAACCTGATGAATTGTCTATCAATTTCTTTGTAGGTGGAAAGTGGACAACTTATCGGTCTATGGCAGAAGATACCATAAATGCTGCTGTCAAAACTCATAATTTAAAAGCAGGACCAAGTAGAACAGTTGGGCTTTTCCTTCAAGGGGGTAAAGATTGGAGCCCCACACTCTACATTAGGCTTGTCCAGGATTATGGACTTGAAAGCGAGGTGAGTGTGCATTGCCACATCATCTTACTCTTTACCTAATCTCTCACTGCTGCCAGTGACAGAACTGGCAGCAATCAGGTCTCCCTGATTGAGATTTCCTTTTGCTGAATACATTTCTGCCAGTCTACTGTGGAAGGAAAAAAAGATGATCTTACTTTGCTTTACTTGCCCAACAAGCAATGTACACTTTATGAAATGTATTTTATTAAAAAGTGGAGTTTATTTGGTTTGTTTCTAGTGTATAGGGCATCCCAAATTCTGTCTCAGGCATGAAGAAGGCTGTTCTTCAGAAGTGATATCAGGAGCAAAATGAAGCTGAAGCTTCATCAGTCATTGATGCAGTGATACATGTGTAAGAGAGTTAGTGCTGGCCTAAGCATTCGAAGCCCAAGTGGTTTCCTCCCACAAAATCAAAATCTAATACTCTCCGAGAGCTATTAGTTACAGGCTGTAAGAAAACTGACAAGATAAGCATGTGTGCTTTTTGCTTTGTGCCTAGAAGCTATTGATATTCAAAGTGCCTGCCTAACGCAGCTTTATTTCTCTAGGTGGCACAGCATCTTGCCGCCACCTATGGTGATAAGGCCTTTGAGGTGGCCAAAATGGCAAGTGTGACTGGCAAAAGGTGGCCTATTGTTGGAGTACGTCTTGTGTCAGAATTTCCATATATTGAAGCAGAGGTATGTGAATGGTCACATAGGAATTTCATGTCTGCCATGGGATACCATTTATCTGTTCATTTGTCATCTTTAAAAATTATATGTAGCTAAGTTTTAATGCACATATGTCAGCTAAAACCAGGACTACTATGTCTTTCCAATACAGATCCTTTTATTTATAAAATTTTAATCTTAATTCTGAAGTGATATTGATAGTGGTAATAATAACAACATAAAATATAGGTTTCTTTTTTCTCCATCAAACTGTCTCCAAACGTGTTAATTCACAGTTGTCCCTTTTGTGTATTTGCAGCTCTTTAAGTTTGTACCACTCATGTCCTACCTACATATCTTGTGACAGTTTCTCAAAGGTTTAGGTCTTGTTTCCCATCAAGCTTTCCAGTTTTGTGAAATCAGAGACCAGGCTTTGTATTTATTTGTAATTCACTGTGCCTTAAAATATCGATGTCCAGTGAAAATTTACTTGTTGATTAAATTCAGGATTCCTATATTCTGGTTACTCTAAGACAAAAAACTATATAGACTAAAGAGGTGAGATCATAACTTTTTGACACTCGTCCTTTTCCTAGTCAGCTATGTAAATTAAAATCCACATTATGTATAAGCATAGAGAGGTAAGTGATGACTGTGGATGGTTAATGAGAAGTGACGCAATTTGCATGTTTATGCCAGGTTCTATTCAGGAAAAAGGCATTAACTCTTGTCCAATTTTTGCCATTTTCCAAACCTCCTTTGGCAGGCAGATGGAGAACTTGTGTGATGCCACTATTTGTCTCATGCCTGCTGGAGGACCAGAGAGTATAAAGAAAAATATTACCTTTGTGAAGCACACGTTTATTTTTTTTAAGTGAAGCTTTATTTCCCATTTTCTAAAGAAGAGTCTCAACTAATAATTTTTCTTTAATTCAAACTCAGGTGAAATATGGGATTAAGGAGTATGCCTGCACTGCTGTGGATATGATTTCACGTCGTACTCGCCTGGCCTTTCTAAATGTCCAGGCAGCAGAGGAAGCCCTACCCAGGATTGTTGAACTGATGGGCAGGGAACTGAATTGGGATGATTATAAGAAGCAGGTATTATATAGAAGTCTTTAAAACCACAATTCCTATTGTAAACGCGGAATGGCTTAATTTGTTAGTAGAAGCTAGCATAGTTTTTGATGATAACCTTAGATTTCTTACCAGTTTTTCTTTGTGTGTGTTTAATATTGTTAGGCCTTAGGAAAATGGAAAGATATCCATTTAAATTTAGTTGTTTATGGAAAATCTCTTGTAGAAAATGCTCATAAATTTGCGGTCATAATTCCTGAAAAAGAAAGATAATAATGATTGTAGTATGGAACCTTTTCTGGTTTTCATTGAAAACACTCTTGAAACATAATCAGTGAAATGCAAACTCCTGCTAGTGTGCCTTTGGTAAGAAATGTGGTTTTTCTTCCTGAGCACTAAATGCTTATCATTTGTGTCATTTGAGATTTTATATTTATATTCCAAATTTTAAAAGCTGGTGATGCTCAGATGCATACACACACACACGCACAACACATACATACATACATATACACACACACAAACACACATACAGGGTTAGGCTAAGTAGATCTTTATGTTTTTTAATTAACCCAAACTCTTGTGATATGCAGAGGGTAATGAAGCATTTTTATATATTCATAAAATACTTTCTGTATTCATTGGGTTCTGTTCCTTTCTCCCAGGATCTCTTGAACCCATTTCATTTAGGCACTTTTGCCACCACTTTGCTGCATTAGCTCTGGTCAATCTCACCAGTAACCTCCATGTTACTCAATAAATTTGTTAACTTGCAGTCCTTGTTTTACTTGGCCAATTAGCAGCATTTGACACAATTGATTCCCCCCTTCCTTCTTGAACAATATTTTGCTTTCTGGAACACCACCTCTCTTGGATCTCCTTTTACCTTCCCAAAACTACTACTCCTATAGACTTTTCCATGTCATAAATAGCTATCCTTCAGTTACTCAAGCCTAAACATTAGTATCATACTTTATGCATTCTCTTATACCCTATCTAAATCCATGAGCAAATCATACCATATTTATGTTTAAATAACTGAATTCAACCCTCTCATTTAAAAAATTATTTTATTTTTAATTTTTTTTTTAACAAACACTTGTGTTGAAGTGAATTCAACCGTTTCTTAACACATCCAACTTCCATCACCCTGATTCAGGTCACCGGTATCTGTCACATGGATTACCGCAATAGCTTCCCTCCCCTTAACTGGTGTCCCTTCTTTAACAACTTCAGAGTTCAGTTTATTAATACAAATCCAGATCATTGGATATGTCTGTGTGAAATTCAAAGGGAAGGCTTGGGCTAGAGATATAAATTTGAGTTGATATTTAAGCCATCAGACTGGATGAGTTTATATAGGGAGTTAATGTAGTCAGATGACGAAAACAGTCCAAAGGCCAAGCACTGGAGCACACCAAAGTTTAGAAGCATAGGATATAAGGAAGAATCCAGGAAAAAGAGAAAATAATAGCTAGTGAGGCTAGAGGAGGTGTAAGAAGATGCAAGAGGGAGTTTTGACCTAGAAGGTAAGACAGTATATCTTAGTTCATTTGGGCTGCTATAACAGAAATACCATAGACTGGGTGGCTTAAACAACAAACATTTATTTCTCATGGTTCTGGAGGCTGGGAAGTCCAAGATCAAGGCATCAGTAGATTTGGGATCTGGTGGGGGCCTGTGTCCTAGTTTATAGACAAACATTGTATTGCTGTGTTCTCACATGGCATGAGTGAATGAACATTATTGGGCATCTATGATACGTGCTGACAGTGCAAGGAAAGAATTAGTCACATGGCCTGTTTTTAAAGTATTCTCATTCTGGTATAGATTTCCAAAGATGATTACATATCAGTCACCTGGGAAATGTGGGAGGAAAGGGTTTGATTTTAGGAGTTCCTTAATCCTGATCATGCCTCTGACAGGGATAAAATTTACCCCCATGTTATAGCTGAGAAAACAGGTTCACAGAGTAGGACTCTTTTCAGAGTTTATATCAACAGTCAATTGTAAAGCAGGGATTGAAACCAGGTATTCTGATCCTAGAGCATAAGCTTTCTCCATCCTGTATTGCTGTGTCTGCATTAGCTGTACTGGTTTATAGCTGTTGAAGAAGTCTTGAGCTTTAGTTTGATTAGCTAAAGCTCCGTACAGAGGCAACACAGGAATGAAACTTACTCCTGTGCTTCTGTCAGTCCTTTTTACCATATAGAAGGATTGGGGATAATGTGTTCTTCCAAAAATTATGGTTGGAATGATTTGAATATGCAGGAACATATTTTATGCTAGGAATTCAGGCTGTAGGAGGTAGGAAGGAGGAAGAAAATTCTGTAAGCTGGTTGTGTTTGGCCCTACTAAGGAAGCTAGATTTAACTTCAGTTCATATTTTATGAACAGATTTATGTGCTCAGAAATGCTCTCCCATCCCCCTTAACAAAGTAACATAAATAAAGACCTAAAGCTATTACTCAGTATCTGAGATGTAGGAGTATTAATGAGAGCTGTGGACAGTCTAGAGAGAACAAAGGAGGGGGGAGAAAGAATTAAAAGGTTAGAAAGTTGGACTTCTGAGAAAAGGTTAAAAGCATTGGGATTATTTAACCTGCAAAAGTGAAAGAGGAACAAGGTGATAAATAACTCTCCGTAGATGAATTGTGCTTGTTTTTACCAGTCAATACTTAATGAGTGACTTGTATACTGAACATTACACCAAATATTTTAGGAGAATACTAAATAGCTCATAGTTTTAAGATCTTAAAATCTAATTGGGTTGTTATAACACATGTATAGCTCTGGCATTTATGCATAGTTTCCAAAATTTGGAGAAATATTTCGAGAAACTGTCACTCAAGACCAAAATCCAACCAACTTGGAAGAACTGATTAGGGAAGAAGGCAATGTCTTAGGGAGTTGGGGATTGTTAGAGGAGTTGGCAGGAACATTTAGAGAAAAAAAAAACATTGCCAAATGGTGTTCTGCAGGGTACAAATTAATATACGTGAAAGGATGACTACATGGTCAAAAGAGAAATTCTGAGTTAAACAAGTAAAACCACTTCCTTTAGTGCAATTGCAATTAGAACCTTTAAAATGGTTATGTATGTTTTCAGTTTCCAAAAAGGAACTTATTGGAGACAGACCCAATTCTCACTTTTTGGGAGAACTGGGTAGGAAGGGAGCTAGTACTTAGAACATATTTTGGGAAATGCTGCCCCATAGGATTTGATAAGGTGGATTTTATCATGTTCAGACAAAAGATCCATTTTTCATTCAGAGACTATAAAGAGAAGACATTTAAGTAGACTGAGAGTCTCACAAAAATACATTTTTTTTTCAAAATTGATTCCAATGAGGAGGAAAAATGGGAGGCATGTGAAGACTTTGAGTGACTGATTAAAGCAAGCTGATAAATCCCAAATGTAAAACAGATAGAAGCCAAGTGCTCAACAATGAAAGGAGCGATATCAGGAATAATGTGGATGTGTATGAGTAGTGTCAGGTATTGTTTGGGTGTTGGGGAAAAAATACTCAGGGCACCAAATGTAATGTTTAAAAGTTGAAGAAAAAAACAAAAGCAAATAAGACCTAATCTAGATCATTGCTTAAGGTGGCAGGCATCATATTCTTGAATGCTGGAGAGTAAGGAGAACTATTCAATTTATAATTTACTACCAATGTCTTTTTCCTTCTCTCTCCCTGTTTTTATGTGTGAAAAGAGCAAAATATAAATGTTGGTAAGAATGAATAGATATTGAAATAGGAGGCTACTCTGAATGAGTTTTATGCCAGTCCAGAAAAATTATACCTTAGAGTACTCAGAGAATTTGCAGTTAAGATTCTCTTGCTTGGGATCAGCTTACTGTTGAACTTTAAAATACTGTAGCAAATAGGAATGGGACCAGAAGACAGAATGGGCAAATGTAATACCAAATTTCAAAAACGAGAGGAAAGAAAAATATAGTTTGCAACCTAGAAACTAATGGTCTTGGCATTGATCTTGCGTGGTTTTCTAGATTGTGACATTTTAAGTTTATTTTATCAGCATTTATCAAGAAATAGTGATCACGGAAGCTAGTAAGGAATCACTTAGGCAAAATCATTTCAGATATATCATTTTCTTTTCTTTTCTTTTTTTTTTTTTTTTTGAGACAAGGTCTTGCTATGTTGCCCAGGCTGGAGTGCAGTGATGTGATCATGGCTCACTACAGCCTCAAATTCCCAGGCTTAGGTGATTCTCCCACCTCAGCCTCCCAAGTAGCTGGGACTACAGGCATGCACCACCATGCCCAGCTAGTTTTTAAAATTTTTTTTGTGGAGACAGGGTTTTGCCATGCTGTCCGGGCTGGTCTCAAACTCCTGGGCTCATGCGATCCACCTGCCTCAGCCTCCCAAAGTGCTGGGATCACAGGCATGAGCCACCACACCCGGCCCTCATTTCCTTTTTAGATAGAGCAAGCAGATGGCTAGATTAGGGAATTTTGATTCTATAAAGCATTTTAGAAAGTCCCGTATGATATCTGTAAAATTGGTAGATTTATAACCAGTTAAATGACAGTGTTGGCCTCAGAAGAGGTCTCTGGTAGTAAGTCATAAGCACCTTGTCCTAGATCTTGACCTAGTCTACCTTGATTCAAATGGTTAAATTACAATGTTGATGGCATGCATCTTTGATGTACCAATAACAAGATACCAGAGGGAGAGTGAATGTTTGATGATGGATTGAAACAATGGGTGAAATTTCATTAGATATAATTTAATAGAGATAAATGGCAAACCTTACATTAGGTAGAAAAACAACTCCATCCATTCAAGATAGATTTGACAAGGCTTAACAATAGCACATGTGAAAAAGAAATATGGTTTTAGTTAACTGTGAATGCATAGCCGTTAACAGTGGACCATGGCTGCCCCCAAATCCAATTGCAATCTTAAGCCACATTAATAGAAATCATATATCTAGATTGATGATGCTGATAGTTACTCCCTTCTAGGTACTTGCCAGATCTCTGTTGCAGTGTTGTATTTTGTTCTGATAATTGTATTGTATGACAAACCGGTTGTGGTCTGGAAGAAATTATACAACATGGTATAGGGATTTGAAATAATGTTTTATATAGTAGTTCTAGACTAAAAGAAAACTCTAAGGAGGAAAGCACATGATACTATCTTTAAATACTTATTAAGCTGTGATAAAAAAAAAAAACATTAGGTTTGTTCTACCCTAGGAAAGATTTGTTAATCCCCCCAAAACTGGAAGAATTTCAAGGAGGTAGATTTAATCTCACTGTAAAACCTTCTAATAATTGGAAGCAACTTTCAGCAGTATTAAGTTACCTCCCCAGTGCTAGAGTTGTTTAGACAAAGGCTTTGTTCTTCCATTTTTGGAATGTTATAAAGGAAATGTGGGGTAAGGGAAGTACATTGAGTACCGTTTATGAAAAAATATCTTCCAGCTTTGAAATTCCGTAATTCCTTGTTTGATGGAGTATAGATAAATTACACATGCAATGAAGGGCCATAAGTCGAGAAAGAAATTGTTGTTGCAGGGAAGCATCAGAGGTGGCATTTCCAAGGAGATGGATTTTGAACAAGTTGTGTAGAAAATGGCTAGGTAAAAGTGGTGGAACAGCAAAATAATTTTATTTATGACCACTGGTGGATTTTCTTGTGAAAAATCTGCCAGTGAAAAATGTCCTTGGAGATGGAGACTTCACAGACAAGTTTTGTGTATGAGATACACATGCACACATACACACACACAAACACACACATTTTAAATTTACTTTTTTAAGCTCAGAGAATTATTCACGTTGATAATTTTTAATTTTGTTATTTAAGAACATGAAGGAAGAATGGTTCTAGTATCTATTTCCTAAGAAAAGGAAAGCAGGAAAGGAATCATGTCAGAAAAATCAACTGATGGCTGGGCACAGTGCTTCATGCCTGTAATCCCAGCACTTTGGAAAGCTGAGGTGGGAGAATCAATCACTTGAGCCCAGTAGTTCAAGACCAGCCTAGGCATCATAGGGAGACCCCATCTCTACAAATAATAATAATAAAAAATTAGCCAGGCATAGTGGCATGTGCCTGTAATCCCAGCCACTTGGGAGGCTGAAGTGGGAGGATTGAGCCTGCATGGTAGAAGCTGCAGTGAGCCATGATTGTGCTACTACACTCAAGTCTGGGTGACTGAGCAAGACACTTTTTCCGAAAGTTTGTCTTCTCAAGAAAAATCAATAAGGGATCTTATCATCAACATAACCAAACACATATAAACACAGTTCATGCAAGTGTATGTGTCATTGCTTCATTTTCTTCATTTCACTTCACACTGGCACTGTTCTTCAGACCAGAATTTGGGAACCATTGAGTTCACAAGATCCTTTGATGGGAATTTGGGGAATTTAAGACTTGTTCTAGGTTATACTCAATAACAGTCAATTTCAAAATCTCAGTGGTTCATCGCAGCAAGCATTTCTTTTTCCCTCACATTACATGAAGGCTGCGTGTTAGCTGCTGTGGCTCTTCTCCACATTCTAGATTGGCTTCAGATCTCATCTGAGATGTGCCCTTCTTATGGCACAGGAGTAAGAGAGGCTAAGCAAAACTATAAAGTTACCATGAAAGCTTTTACTCAAAAGTAGCATATATTGTACCTATTCATGTTCCACAGTCCAAAGTAAGTCACATGGCCAACTCACATCAATACAGTTGAGAAGTATATGTGTGTATATGTGTATGTGTGCGTGTGTGTGTGTGTAGCATAATATATATATGAGGAAAGAGATTTGTGAACAATATATGCTACAATAAAGTCATTTCAGAAGTTTTTAGATGGGAAAATGACATGATGAAAACTAAGAAAAACAATATTTGCAGCAACAGTTAGTATTAATTGACACTGAGGACATTGAAAACAAGAAGAGTAACTAGAGGATAGCTTATTTCTTCTCATGACTCTGTAACTTCACCTAAGTATCAGAATCCCAGTGGCAAAATCTCAGCACAGCTAATCTCATGAGATATACCTTCACACTTCATGTCACATTATAGTGACAAATCCAAGTTGTTCAAATCCAAGATATCTTCACCTTTAATTACTTTTTTTTTTTTGTCACCAAACTACAAGAATTTGATCCTGTAGATTTTGTCGGTCAGTTTCTGTGTAAGAATACTCAGCAGTACAAAGAAACAAAATATTGAAACATGCAGCAACATAAATGAATCTCAGAATTATTATCCTTTGTGAAAGCAGTCAAACACAAAAGACTACATACTATATGAAACCTTTTATAAGAAATTCCAGAAAAGGCAAACTCTGGTGACAAGAAGCCAGTCAGTGTTTGCCTGTGGCTAGAGATCATGGGAAGGGATCAGCTGCAAATGGACATGAGGAAAGTTTTAGGGTGATGGAGATGCTGTAGATCTTAATCATGGTAGTAGATACATTTTATTCAATATAAATTATACTTCAATGAAACTGGAAGAAATAAAAAAATTGTGCTGGTTAGATAAGTAAGGATCAACTTCATTTTCTGAAGATCAACAGTAAAAAAAGGAGGAAAAAAATCAACATTTCCATGTATCTTTGAACTTTGTGTGTATCTCTGTTTTAGGAACAACTTGAAACAGCCAGGAAGTTTCTATATTATGAAATGGGCTATAAATCTCGATCAGAACAGTTAACAGATCGCTCTGAAATTAGCCTACTGCCTTCAGACATTGACAGGTACTTATAATAAGTGTCTATCTATCTCTCTTTTTTTTTGGCCTATGTAAGTATATTTTTCCATTATTTAATCTTGTGTTCCAGGTATAAGAAGAGATTTCATAAGTTTGATGCAGACCAGAAAGGCTTTATTACCATTGTTGATGTTCAGCGTGTATTAGAGGTAATTTTCTTTGGTTCGATGTCAGCCTCTGATACTAGAAGAATATAAAGATATTAGATGTTTTTCTCATCTAGGGTTTTCTACAAGTAATATTTTTGTTATAATTTTTAAAAGATTTAGTAACATTAGTGAAAGCATATTTATAATTTTTTTTCTTTTTTCTTTCTTTTTTTTTTTTTTTTGAGACAGAGTCTCACTCTGTTGCACAGGATGGCGTGCAGTGTTGCACGATCTCAGCTCACTGTAACCTCCTCCTCCTGGGTTCAAGCGGTTCTCCTGCCTCAGCCTCCAGAGTAGCTGGGACTACAAGTGCGCACCACCATGCCCGGCTAATTTTTAAAATATTTTTTGCAGAGATGGGGTTTCTCCATGTTGGCCAGGCTGGTCTCGAACTCCTGACCTCAACTAATCTGCCTGCCTTGGCCTCCCAAAGTGCTGGGATTACAGGCATGAGCCTCCTTGCCCAGCCAAAGCATATGCATAATTTTTAATCAAACTGTATTATTCCATGCTTTTCTTTTACTTAGAGTATCAATGTCCAAATGGATGAAAATACACTCCATGAAATTCTAAATGAAGTTGATTTGAATAAAAATGGACAGGTTGAACTCAATGAATTTTTGCAGGTGAGTTGTGGTGAAAGGAAACAAGGATATTTGCTTTTATCTTTTGTTTGTCATGATCATAAATGCATGTTCAAGAATGGATATTTAAGTCCACACAATTGTCAGATTATTCTGAAGAAGAAGAAAGCTCGAAGCCAGCAGAGGTTGATATGTCTGCCCTCAAGTGTAAGGCTCTACTGTGGTGCATGTTCTTTTCCTCTTTTTGTATAAGAAACATTCCATTATGTTGGGCAATTTAGATTAAATCCAAGTTATTTATCATAAAGGGTTGAATATGAAGCATGCTTTTTAAAGACGTATGCCATGGCATATCAATGCTGGACCTTTTTCTTTTACTTACTTTTCTTTTTCTTTTCCTGTACTTCATAAGAGGCAACACAAGATTTCTAATCTTTTATGTAGAAAATTTTTAAAAAGTATGGTTCTATTCACTAATGAATCATATTCATTTGAGAATTTAGTGATTAGATTCTGTCATTATAAAGAACTAGAAAAACATAAGGAAGGAAACTTGTATTTTGGGGTCAAGACCACATAATTTAAGTATTTCCATTTCCAATTGTTAATTTATTCAAGGCTCTGTTGTTTAATCTTTGTAATCATGCAGGAAATAAATTTTGTTACTTTAACTTCAAACTGGATGCTACATATCGTTTCTTAAAAGAAATTTCAACAAACCCATACATTATTTCTAACTGTCCATATGACTCTGATCATATGAAGAATGTATTGGGTTTCCAAGCAGCTAGGTTTTTTTCTGTAGTGCTTCTTGGGCAGGTATTTCAAATGAATGCCAGGTCTTGCTTGCACCATGGCAATGATGAATGCTGAACATGAAATAAATTAATGCTGGGGATTTTGGTCAATGTCAGCCCTTTCTTCACTGTGTCAAGTTAAACAAACAAGATCAAGGCAAAGGAAATGGTAATTGTCTCTCTGGAGATGAGCTGCAGATAAGAGCATTGTTGAATCTAAATGCAGAAAATTTTCACAGGTTGTGTCCAGCATTACAAAAAAGAATGTTTGGTTCTTTAGCTTACTGTTTAACTAAATACACATTTTAAATTAAATTTAAAATTTATGCTTGGGAATTAAAACACCATTTAATGCATTTTTTGTGTAGTTTTTCTGGAGAATATTTTATTGTTGCCCTCACAATGTTAGAAAACTTTTCTTCAAAGAAATGGCCTGTGCTTCATTTCATGTGTTGTAAATAAACAGCATAATTTAGGGTTGAAAGACATGGCACTTTAGAAACAATAAGAATCTGATTTTATGAATATGCTATGTGGTTTAGGTTTTAAGTAATTTTCTTGAATGCAGTTGAGTTAAAAGCAGGAGATAATTGAAACTATCTGCAGGTTTTCTTGTAGAGTTTTTTTTTTAAATAATTGAGTATTTTTTGTCCAATTCCAAATGAAAGGGACTATTCATGCTTTTACTAAGAACAAATACACAGTGTGATTTTCAACTTTAAAATGCTGACCATATTCCTCATGAAATATATTCACACCCAAATGTTATTTTTTTCTTGTAATATGGTTTCTAGATACATGTAGTGTTTAAAGAAAACTTTGAGTTTTTAGAAGTTGGCACATCATATACTGTCTATGGCTTAAAAAACCTCTAGCTTTGTCAGTTGTGTTAGCTCTGATAAACTTTGCAGGTCTTCCTGGAATCAGAGACAAAGCAATAAACAATAAATTGTTCCGTCTTTAGATGTCAGCATTGCTTATGTTACATCATTCCTCAGATGTAAAGTATATTTGAAGGGTTTTTTTAGTTTTTTTAAATATTTTGCTCTTCTGCAGACTAAGAGCCCATGTTTATCCCATTAAATATATTTTTTGAATATAGATACGGTTTTTCATTAATCTTCACAGAAGGATCACTATAGATATCTCATGGTTATATGACTTTATTTCTAAGTCTGGGTTTTAATGACACTTTTGCATGTAGGAGTCCATCTCTAATAAGCAATAGCTTGTGAAACAGCTTTTAATAAGGTCATGAAATTCTGATCCAGCCCCTTGGCAGATGTCTCTGACTCTTATTCAGAGCTCTTTTTAAGCAACGTGTCTCTATAGGCTAAAAGCTATAACCCTAAAAATATTTTGAGAATTTACATACATACATAGATACATCATATATATATATAATGTGTGTGTATATATATAATGTGTATATATATATGATGTGTGTGCATGTGTGTATATATTTATATGATGAATAGCTAAATCTTTTCTTTTTAAAACAAATAAAAAAGATTAGGGAAGTGAGATCAAGAAGAGCAAATAGTTGAAACCACATCAAACTTGAAAAGGAAAAAAATCCCTATGCTCATAATTGCAAAGTGCCTTCCAGATTAAAGGCCTTTGCCCGCTGCCTGCGTGTAATTTCAAGACTAATTCTGATTTTATCCATTGGATAAAAATGAATTAGCTAAAATCTGGGCTGTAGAGTGCTTTTAATTCTTAAGGTAGATCTCTGGGTCCATTTTCAAGGAATTAAATGTAAATTACGTTAAAAAGTCTTTAAGGAATTTGGATTTAGGGGACTCGAAGTTGTCAAGTACAGTAACATTTAAAAAAAGGGTAGACAAATATAGGTCATGGTTTGTCTTTGTTCAATCCCTGAGATTCCTTTTTAAGATTTTAAATGGAATTAAAGATCCAATATTTGAAGTTGCTAAAAAAAAAAAAAAAGTGCCTTGAGCACATTAAAGGACAAAAAATGATGCATTAAGATTTGCTTTTAGAGGCAGGCTGATTTACTAGATGGATGTACGTTTTGTGGCAGTGTTGAAATACCTGCCTCTTCCCCTCTTTTGGAAACGTTTAAAAATTAGACTCTTCTTATCTGAGCTGTAGTACTTGTTAAGGTTTTTGATGGAGCACTTAATTACCTCTGTCTGCTGCAATTCTAACGATTATGATGCCATGAAGAAGAGAGTAAGTTGGCCTGCGTTCTGAATCTGTTGCATATTTTCTCTTTAAGCTGATGAGTGCTATTCAAAAAGGAAGGGTATCTGGAAGCCGGCTTGCTATACTAATGAAAACTGCAGAAGAGAACCTCGACAGAAGAGTTCCAATTCCAGTGGACCGTAGTTGTGGAGGATTGTGAGTCTGGGCAGTAAATCCACAGCCAACAAACATAGAAACGACAAATCACCATGTAACAACCAGAGATGACTGAAACCACTCTAAAATAATGAATGTGGATAGCTGCCTTTTTTAACACTAGAAAACATTCCAAAACTTTAAGGTGTTGGTTCATTTGCCAGCTTTATTTGCTGTACTTTATTTGTATTTGCCATTCAGTCTAGCTTTTAAGTATATTTTTTCTTTTTCTCATTTTCAATGCACATTAGTTTTGCATCTGTTTTGTGACCTGTTAGATGTGACACATTCTCTTTTTGTTTATTCCCTTATTCTAAATGAGTTCTAAAAACAGAATATTTTGGCAAAAATTGAAAAAAGTTGGAGACATTTTGTGACACGCATACAGATAGCATGTGTTATTAAAAAGAGTTGCCTATTGAAATGATCGTGTTTCTGGAGAAATTAAGCTTATAGACAGCATGTGTTATTAAAAAGAGTTACCTATTGAAATGATAGTGTTTCTGGAGATTTCTCAGCCCCATCTTCCTCCAGCTTGTCTACCTTCCTCATGCAAACAATATTCCACATTTTTATATCTAGAGCATGACTGGCTAACTGGAGAGGGAAGGAAAAGTTTAGATCTGGTTACTGGAGCAAGTCTCAAAGAGAAACTCTGAAAGCTTCCAGAATCACAGGTATAAGATAAGGATAGCATTGACATTTGCTGGGAGTTACAGTGATAGTTTCATCTCAGCAGTTCATTTTTTTCTTCAGTCACTGCTGGTTTTCTTTGACTATTATAGTTGCCAGGAAGATCCTTGCTCTTCTTACTTTAAAACCAGCATTTAAGTGGCAATTTGGATGTAATAGGATGAGACCAAATTTATCTAATTATTACAGTAGTAATACATTTAAGAGTTAAAAATGTGTTTTTATATATCCACATATGATAACAAAAGATTCAATTCCCAAGCCTAAATTTTGAAGCATGTGGTATTGTCAAATCTAGCTTACCATCTTTTTTGGGGGTACTTGCAACCATAGTAAAGGAAGATAGAATAGACTTTAGTTAACTTTAATTATAATTATATGTTAAATAAGGCACATAACCAGTTTCCAAGGTCATCATGGTTGCTTAAAGTCTTTCCCCTTCTGTACTCCATGGAAATATTCTCAGTAAACCAAAAACAAAAATGGAAAAATAATCACCAACCCCCATCCCGACACACACACAGAGTCCAAAGCAAAAGTCAGTGTGTATTGAATTTAACAAGTAATGCAGTTTGGGATGCTTTTGCTACATTTTGGTGGCATTTTAACTAGTTATCTGAATATTTATTAATCGTACTTCCTCTTGTAAAGTTAACTACTTACTTTTTTGTTGTTTTTTTAACATCAGGTTCTGCATCTAATAGGAGATGTAACACTTTATTTCATGGCAGGTTTTTATTGCAGAGACTTGAAGTCTTAGTTTTTTAAACTGGCACATAAAACACTTTTTGCTGTTATTTTTATTTATGTCAATACTGCAGAGTATCTTTACGCCTTATTCAAGTGGATTCTGAGCCTGTATGTCACTATGTAAACACTGGAGGTTCACTCACCTACGCACTCACCCACCACCTCTGAAAGAAACAGAAACTGCAGAGAAAGACAGCATCTTAGCTCATTTTGTTTTTAAATGAGGTTTCAGACGCTTGCCACTTCCTAAGGGAAATCCTAAAACAGAGCAAGTGATGCTCCCAGGTATCACTGTGAACTTTTTTCTTTCAAAGTGTGAATTTTTACACTGGCTTTTTCATTTTTTTAAAGTAATTGAAGCTTGTGGCTTTACAACTTAGTGTTTTTTGCTATCCAGATAACAAGTTTCATTGTTTAGAACCCAGTGACACTTAATAGGTAGATAAATTGTCCTTTAAAATATCCCAGATGATATACACAATATGGTACATTTGTGCTCTCTCTCTCTGTTTTTCTCTCTTTCTCTTTCTAGTTAGATCAAGATAACGATGACTTGTACCCTCCCTGATTCTGTTACAGTAGGGCCCGGGCAGATCTGTGTTTGTTAAACAGGCCTTGTTTGTGCATGCTTTGCTATGAATGAAGTTCCTTTAAGGACAAAGAAAAGCACACTTTTCTTCTTTTGAGCATATCTGCTTTTACTTTAAATCTGCTAATTTCTAAAATGTAGAGTCCTTCACCAATCCCAGAGACTCAATTTGGAAATGAACTGATTTCAAGCCGTTACTGTGAATAAAGCACCCCAGCATTTTGTATAAGCTCTTAATTAAACCTGTACAGCTTCTTTACCTGATTTAAGAAAGGGAGACAAGCAATAGGGGGGAATAAGCTTCTTCAAAATTCATTCCAAGCACAAAAGAAATTTTTTCCCTTTGCATATAAACTTGACATCAGTTGATTCTGTTGGGGTCGGGGTGGGTATGCAGGGATTGCCTTTTATTATCAAGTGATTTATTTCAAGAGCCTTTGAGGGGATTCAGGTGAAGGAACCCCCATCTGTGCTGGAGAGTTGGATACTCCTTTAAATAGCCCCCACCACAGTCATAACAATAATGATAATGCTGGATTATTTGTTAAGCCAAGGTTGTCTGCCTCATATCCATCATGCTGTTTGCAATATTCTTGCTTTCAATCAATTTATACTGAGTGTAACTTTAGGATTTCTGCTATTAAATGCATGCTCTCTAACCTGCTTCAGTTTCTGGCTTTGCTTTGTCTGTTTCAAAATATGTAGCTTCCTCTTTTGTACAACAAAAAACTAATTCTCACTTTTACTAAATATACTGTAGGAGTCATCATTGATGTTATTTTTCTCTTATGTATCTGTAAAGATTTTTGGCATATGAATGTAATATTAAAGTCAATGATGCTATAACTTGCGATGTTTGCATCATGTCAACCTTTCTGAAGGAGTGAAAAAGCCCTACTATGTTTTTAAATAGCAAATGTAAGCTCAGTGCTAGAGTGGATATACACACCGCATGTTTTCATATGTGGCACTTTTATGTATCGTGTTGGGTTATTGTTCTAGACTGGACTGTTAAATACTATGTTTGAGGCTGGGTTGTCATTTTTATAACTGTCTTGGTGTTTTATGGCCATTATTTATTACTTTTCATACACAGAATGAGCTGCATGCATTTATAGAGCAATAGGAGGATGTATTTAATGTGCCTTGTTTTTAACTGAATAAGAACTGGAAGCATGAATCAATAAAACTGATCAAAATGGTCTATTTGCTAGCATTTTGATGTTACTTGCAGTCAGATAACTTTGATTACTGTTGAAGTTTAAAAAAAGTTTGAAAATATTTTTACAAACTGTGTTTTTGATGACACAAAAGTGAAATATCTACAGAGATAGATGTAATTTTATAAGACTGCCAGAATTATTTGTATTAATTTGTTGCTGTAGCCTTTAGGGCATGACTTCTGTATTTGTGCAATCCTATTCTACAATTACATTCATCCTATTATAACTCAGTTGAATTCTTTTTTCCTTTTCTTTCCTTATTTATTTATTTATTTTTTTTAATCTACCAGAGCCTTTCAGCCTAAGTGTTCCCAGGCACACTGATGAATTTTATCATAACTAAAATCAATAGAAATGAATGGGAAAGATTACATAATCCATTTTGATCATCTTACATGTCAAGTTAGTGCAGGGTTGCCAAGTGTTGATAAATGCTCTGACAGAAAAAAATGCTATATATTTTCATTGTCAGTAAATCAGTAAAGCTGTTATCAGTTTTAACACAAATTTTATAATGCCCATGTTATTTTATGGGGTTTAATTTACACACGTAGATGGAGTATATTCTCCATTTGTGGTTTAGATGTGCTGCCTCCTGGTTCTGCATGCCCAAAGGCATGTGTGAGCTTCTGAAGGTTCTTTGAAATCGTATAGAATACCCCAAAGCAAGGGTTCCCAGACAGACTTGGAACAAGAAACTGTTCAGTGCCTGGAAAAAAATACATGGCAGCTTAAAACATTTTATGTTGATCTAGCTTATCAAATCTGTTAGTGCTTTAAAATTTTTTAATATCTAATTTATCAAAATATTGCTCCCAATTGTATAAAATGTATGGTCATCAAAAAAATATGATACTAGCATCAATATTTTACTATCTTTGTCAACACTGTACTGTCCCTGGTGTCAGATTTCACCTGATGACATTTGACTTATGAAGGAAGGAAACAACGAAAGTTTTAAATTGATCTGGCACCCTCATAGTGAAACAAATTCTGTATAGGAGACAGAGATGATGAGCTTTTTGTGCATGTGTTTTGTATTTTAGGTCTCTAATTAGCTGCCTAACTTGTGAAATACAGGCACAGAACATGATGTATTGAGCCTTGATGATACCAGAGGTAGTCCTGTGGGTCCTGGGCTCTTTGCAAAAAGTAATAGATATCTTTATATTTTGTTAAATACCTGGTCCAGAATAATAAGACTCATGTGATCTAAGCAAAATACTACTTTAGCAGAATTATCAGGACCATCTTTGTTCTCCACATTTGGCATTTGAATTGCATTGCTCAGCGTACCCTACCGTCTGTTCCCTGTTAATTGTATTCACATTGGAGTTGCTTCAATCTAGGGAGGTTAAGGTTTGTATGCTGTAGTCATAGGTAGTATATCATCTTTCAGTAGAGGAGGTGGGAGGATTGAGTTTCATAGTACCTACCTTGATTATTAGTGCATGACCCAGACTACAACTAGTTCCACCAGCTTCTGAGCCATTCATGCCCATGGTCTGTGCCTACAGCAGACATCCCTGCTCTCCTTTTCCAAGTACAGTGACTCCTGTAGAGCCTAGGATCAGTTTTTTCATTTGCTGCTGCTAGCTTTCCTTCATTGTACCAAGCAGTTGGGAGGTGTGAAATACATATATATGTATATGCTTTGGCCCTGGTGCCTATAAAATAATAGTTTTGGTTAAGGACAATCTTGAATTGGAGGCAAATCTTTCATAACCACAGAATTTCTTTATTTGTTTTAGTCTTATACTATAAAACTAGGTCTAAATTTATTATTTAAATCCAATTTAGGCATATCTGATTTTGCTTTAAAAGCTATCTTATTGTTTGTCTAAGTGATCTAAACGTAATGACCTCAATCAACATATCACTATTCTTTAACCTGACCTTAATGCCCTCTTAAACAGAGGCTTCCCTCTCTGCTACCTCCTGCCTCCAAAGATTCAAAGTAAATAGTCACGTCTCCCCTTTTAATTTCTTGCTTAGATTTTTCTCACCTTTGCTTCAATATCATTTTTTGTTTTCCATCTCCATCATTAATTGATTTGCAGTTCATTTTTCTGCATACAGAGTTTTTCCTATCCAAGTTGAGAAGCTGTAAATCTTAGATCCATTGAAATGACAGTGAGAAATATTTCATTTTATCCCATGAATCATTTGCCATCCTTATTGCAGACAAATGGCAAAATTATGGTGTACCATGTTTTCATAAATTACTCTGCCACCCCACCACCCCCATTCCCAGTTCATTTCATTATCTGTTTGGAAAGACTATAAGAGTCAGAACCCAGACACTTGCGGTAAACAATTCTGATTTTACAGCAGGCTAATCAAAATTTCATAACATTAAAATTAATTCCTCTGGTACTGTGAAGAATTTAATTCATGTACAAAATATATCATCTATTTTATAAGTCAAAAATAGCTTGATATTAAAGTATATTCTGTGATTTGCTACTATAGCACAGGGGAAGAATGCCAAATTCTTTAAATAATGTATATAATTTTCATAGGATTTCATATGTCAAAGTAGTCATTTATGGCCTGAGAAGTATGGGCTTCGCACTATGTGTTTGAACACTATTAAAAAATCATGGCTTCTTCCAAAAAGGACAAATCTTAGGTTTTCATTTCACATGTGACCTAGAATGAAATAACTTATACGGGGACCACCCTGAACCCCCATTAGGAATACCCCCAAAAGTAAAAACCTGAAAATATTTCTAAAGCTAAATATTTTTAAAAAGTAATAAATGAAATCAGTTTTTATAATGTTATAATGTTACTAAAGAGATTTGGCTATTTTCCTTAATCTCTGTTTTATTGTCAGATCTTTTAAGAAACCATCATCTATTTTATTGTTGGATCTTTTAAGAAACTGTGGTCACTTATTTATACAGTTGAAAAAGTCAAGTTTATCCTGATAAATATAGTTGTCATAGTGAGCTGCTAAACTGTTTTCAAAATGGGCCATTTTTTAAATGGAGCTTATCCAGCTTGATCCATGCTTGAAGCAGCACTGAACCATTAAATAAAAACCTGGGACAAAATGCCTTTGAAAAGGGTTAATTAGCTTTAATATTGACTTATTCCATATAGGACGGTAATAGACTAGAACATTTATTTCTGTTTTGGATCATTAAAAACTGGCGTTAGTTCTTCAACAATTTGTTTCTAAGAAATAAAAATTGGACCAATTAGAGTAGTTTTAGTATAAGCCACAGTTCATGATACACTTCTTATGAACACAAACACGTGATCACTATTTCCCAATTCATCGTAATTCCATCAGAAACATTGTCTGCAAAATACAAGATCATTAAGCTCCAGAAAGGAGCATTTCTATTTTAACCCTAAAAACAGGTGGAGTGTGGAAGGAGTTAATGTATGGCCTGAAAACTCCCTAAAGCTAAATTGGCATATGCTGTCCTTGGTGTCATTTTTCTCTA